>NC_142094.1:40439696-40742727 GCF_054644295.1 Miniopterus natalensis
GAGGGAAGGTCAACAGGTGACAGACCAAAGAGGCCAGGCACTGCTTCCCTCTCACCCTGCCTCCTAAGGGAAGGGGGGGCTCCATAATATGACTGCAGGTGATCCCACACGCCCTACACAGCTCATGGGCCCCGGCGCGACTTCCTGACCTGAGATGAGTCAAGCTGATTCTTTCCCCCAGAAATCTGGAGTTGGCCCTGAGACATTGTGGGGATCTAAGCTTCGAGGTCACAGAAAGCAGGAGGGAAGTCAGCACTGTGGCCAACCAAAGGCACAGTGGAACTGAAATGCTGCCCATAAGCCCAGGACACTGGCTTGCAGGGAGGAATGGAACAATAAGGTAGACATTTAGAAAGAACTAGAAACATCCCTCAAGCTCTCTCCCAGTCCCAGCTATACCTCACTTTCTGTCCTGGGGTGCCAGTGAGTCTGCTGGCTGTGCTCTTACAATAATGCCCGCCCCACCCCTACTGTCACCAGCCTTGGGGGGTGGGGGGCTTCTGTTTCTGGAACCAAGAGTTCCTGAGTGCTCCTCAGCCAGACCAGTTAAGAGAGTGAACAGGGATATTTTGAAATGCCTGAGACTCAGGTCAATACAATGGGGGTGGAGGTGGTGGAGCAAAGATGATAAAGGTAGATGGATAGATAGAGAAGATGTGCTGTGTGTGTATATATATATATACACACCACATCTGTATATATCTGTATATGCACACACACTGTATATACTGTACAGTGGAATATTATTCATGAGAAAGAAGGAAATCTTGCCACTTGTGACAACATGGATGAACCTTGAGGGCATTATGCCAAGTGAAATAAGCCAAACAGAGAAAGACATATACTGCAGGGGATCACTTACATATGGAATCTTAAGGGCTCGGGGTGGGGGAAACAGGGAGAGGTTGGTCAAAGGGTACAAACTTCCAGCTATAAGATGAAAAAGGTCTGAGGATCTGGTGGTAACAGGGTGACCATGGTTGAGAACACTGTCTTGTATAACTGAAGTCTGCTAAGAGAGAACTTAAATGTTCTCACACACACACAAAAAAAAGAAGATAAACATGTGAGGCGACAGATGTGCTAATTAACTAGATGAGGGTCCTTTCCCAATTAGACATGTATCAAGTCACCACAACGTACACTTTAAAGACCTTACAATTTTATTTGTCAATGATACCTCGATAAAGCTAAAGTCCTTAAATAAATAAATTTTAAATAAAATAAATGAAGAGGATCAGAGCAGGGCCCAGAGTTTGGCAACCGTCCACTACACGCATGCTCTGTACCCTGGATGGTGACTGAGGGAAAGGGACCCAAGCAGGCTCATAATGCCAGGAGAGTGTGGGCAACAGCTTGGAAGGCTAAGAGGGCTTAGGGGAAGGCAAAGTGCAGAAGGAGACCAAGAGAAGAGATGTTCAGGATGAATCCTGCCAAGAGGGAGAGCTGTGGTAATCCTGCAACAGCCAAGCTGTGAGAAAGGACGGGAGACACCAGAGCTACAGCGTGGATCTCGTGGGCCAGCGCATGGACCACAGGCTAAGGAGATGTCAGGGTGGATGCATCTGCTAGGAAGGGTCTTGTGCCTTCAGAAGTCAAGTAAAGAAAAGTAAAGCACCCACTGTGTGTGCCTAGCACCACATTATAGACAGCCCAGCTCTAGCCCAAGGGAGGCAAAGACCAGCAGAAGGCGTCATCACTGAGGGTCACTGTGGCAAGGCCTCCAGGCCAGGAGGAGGGAGAAACAGAAAGTGACCAGACAGACCATCTGAACACACTGAAAATTAGAGTTCCATCTTAAAGACTAGAATGAAGGCAGAAAAGCAGGTGACAAATTCTGGAGCTGCCTGGAGGTCACTGGGCTCATCAAGAGGCCTGGGAATCATGACAGACGTGGAAAGAACTGGCCCCTCAGCATGCAGGCAGCCCCAGGGTGTCATCTCCCACCCAGCCCCTCTCCTCAGTCTCACCTGCGTCACTATTGCTCCTTCCTCCACTAGCAGCTGTCCTACAAGCATCAGAACCAGCAGCCCAGTATCTCACACAGTGCTCCCGGTGCTGTTTTAGGCTTTTAATGACAACTAAGGGTGCCCAAAAACCTCCCAACTCAAAACTCAAAAACCTAATGACAACCCTTCAAAAATCTAACAAGAGTTTATGATTGTTCTAGGCACTTACAGAAAGCAAAGCTAGGGAAAAACACAAATGACCAGAAAGCATATTCAAGGCTCAAAGTTAAAAAAATGTTTCTAACATGCAGGCCTTTCAATAAGGAATTGATTGCCCCGGGAGATGGTGAACTTCCCATCACTAGAGGTACGCAAGCAGAGTCTAAAGGACCCTTCGCTAAGGAGCTAAAGAAGAGATTTCTTAGATAACCACTAAGGTCCTATTTAACCCAAGATCCCACAGAATGAAATATACGGTAGAACAATTACAGACACATTTGGCAAATCATCAAGCAGCAGGATTAGCCACTGCCCTTAAAATTTGAAAGGAGCACATTTACAACAAATAAGAGTATGACATTACATGCAGTTAATAAGCTTATAGACCTTATTACTCTGAACTGAAAACAGAAATAGGCCTAAGAAGGGCTGAGCTGGATGTATAAAAATTTGACCAAAAGCACTGAGAGATGCGTATGAGTGGTCCTCCCTGCAAAGTCAGGCCACCCCCAGAACCCCGGACTGGCAGAGGCAGCGCATGGAACTGGATGAACTTCAGATTCTGTCAGGTGCTTGCACGGAGAAATGCCCCGCCCCGCACATTCCGACAGAAAAGGCCTGACCTTTGGGACCCTGAGCAGCTCCTTCCCGGTGAGAAACATGGGGGTCACGGGAAAGCCCTGACCCCCTGACCGAACACTGCCCCTCCCACGGGGTGAGGGATGAGAGCACAGAGAGAGCTCTCTGGCCTCGGAGCATCACTCACAGCCTCGACAGAGCCTGGTTATTCTGGAACAGCAGTTCTGGTAACATGTGCAGCTGATTCCGGTTCAGTCGTCTGCAGAAGAGAAGAGAGGAAGAGTTGGAAATTGCCTAGGAAATCCAAAGGGCTTTTCAAAAAGCACTGGATTCAGAGCCAGAGAGCCCAGGGTTCAAATCCTAACGGGGTCACCGTGCAACCCCAGGGAGGTCACCTTCTTTGGGCCTCAGTTTCTTCATCTATAAAGTGGGAATTCCACCATCCAACACTTGGGAGGATAAGAGCAGAATATTTGTGAAAGCCCCTCCCCAAGGCCCCGCCGTGGAGTGGGCAGTTAATAAATAGAGCATTTTCCCTCCCATTCTTTCTTCCCACCCTTGTAATTTATAAGGCACTGATTCAAATACCAGCTCAGTTTGTGAGTTAGGTGTCTGACTACGCTTGAAATACGAAATGTGAGATATATCCTAATGGGGTAGGACTGGCCACGTGCTTTGTGAGGGTTTTGGGAATTTTTATGAGTTTATTTGAGCCAAACTGATGACATACCCTGGGGAGCAAGAATATCAAATGCTTCCTGGTCACATGGTTTTGGTTCTTTATTGCTTTTATCCACATTTGGCTCAGCGGCAATTCAACTTTTAATGTTTGCTTTTAGGTCTTTTTTTCAAAACAAAAATAGATTTATTGATTTTTTTAAATTATTTATGAAATGCATGCTTAATTTTTTTAAAGCCTCAAATAATAGAAGGAAAAGTATTCGGCCACCTGCATTCTTCTGACTCAGTAATTTGTGTGTCTTTCCATGCCAAACAATAGGGAATGACCTCTTTACTTTTAGTGACTGAATAGTTATGTTCATCATTTTTAATTCTTCTAGTGGTGGACAGGCAACTTGTTCAGGATTATGAACAGAGGCAAGAGTGGGAAGTCTGGGTCTTGAACGTGGCCTGACGACAACACAGTGCAGAAGAACCTCGACTTGTCCCCGGAAAGCAGCAAAGTTCCCCCAAATTTACTTTGCCATCTTGGGCAACTAACTCTTTTTTTATCCTAATTTTTTATTTTGTAGTTGACATACAACATTATATTAGTTTTAGGTATACAACATAGTGATTAGACATTTATGTAACTTACCAAGTGATAACTCCAATAAGTCTAGTACCCACCTGACACCACACATAGTTACTGCACTATTATTGACTATATTCCCTATGCTGTACTTTACATTCCCGTGACTACTAGGCAACTAATTCTCTGACACTGGAGTATAGGACTTCAACCGGTCAAGGGGTGTGACACCTGTAAACTATGGAACCTTGGTACTCACACTGTGGTCACAGACCACCTGCAGGGGCATCACCTAAGAGCTGGTAAGCGCCTCAATATCCCAGGCTCTCCCCCAGACCTGTTGAGTCAGTCCTCATTTCAACAAGGCCCCCAGTGCTAGGCCCGGTTGGAGAAGCACTGGTGTAAAATGCAGCCCCTGCCCTCCGACTATGGCAGTTTGAGTTTCACAAAGCTTTCCTTTGTTGGGAGGGAGAAAAAAATGTAATTCTACGTGGTTGGCACTTTACCTCCTAGGAGGTCACCCTTCATCTGCTATGTGAGAAAGGTACCATTTCCCAGCACGGTACAGACAATTAGACGAGCTGGAAGAAGTGTTATCTAAACGACCAGCTCCTAGGGAAACGCATCGCTGCCCTAGGAAAAAAGGGTCCACCAATGGAATCCTTAAAGCAACAGGAGTAGACCTTAGATGGCTCCAAGTTCCTTCAACTTGTCCAATAAATTAATCCTGTGTTTACACTGCCTGGTAATCATTGGTTTTTGTTTTGTTTTGTTTTCCCCCGAGATAGTCTCAGTTTTCCAGCTTCAATTTCTGAAAAGCACTTTAAAGGAAAAGGGACCCAATGCCTAGTTAAAGTGGAAAATCAAAGGACACCAAAGGAGGGACCCAGCACGGTGAACGGCCTGCAGGTAGCTAAGAATAATACCATCGCAGCAGTGGCTACCTGTCCTTAGCAGCCTCACTATGTGCCAGGCACCAGAGCAGATGTTTTATAGGCATCACCTCCCAGTCGGAGGAAAACAGAATAAAAAGGTAGATTTCTTTCTCTTGAGTGTGACAAGGCCTCACATTCACATACACGTCCTCTGGTCTCCTCCTTGCAGCGCCCCCTGGGGAAGGCTTCACCTCCACCATCGCGACACATGCTTGGCTCTTAATAAATGTTTGGGACATGTTTGTTGACTCTGCTGCGTACTCTCTTTGACAGCTGAGGGAATTAGGTGAGTGACCCCCCAAGTCACCTCTGAGAGGCAGAGGTGGGGTTCTGAAGCCTGCCTTTCCCAGCCCCCCATCCTGGCAGCCTCCACATTACACACCGACCCCCACTCAGCCAGCTGAGGGTGGCTGAGCCTGCACCCCGTCCCAACATCAGAATGACCAACGCTGCAGGCCGATCCTCGCGGCCGCAGGCCCGCAAGCTGCTGCTTCCGCACACAAGTCTGTAACTGCTTACAAGGCCAGTTACGTCTGTTCCCAAACCTGTTTAGCCAGAGGTACTTATAATTATAATTATATAATTGAATGAACTGCTACATAAACAAACGAAATACCAGTGTGAAAAGAGAGAGTCGTCTCTATGAAGACTAAGCCGAATGCTTTGAAAGAGTCAATAAAAGGAAAGCTGCTAATTAAAGGGCTGTTGGATTACGTAAATGGCTGAGGGGCAGGAGTGTCATTAAAGAAATTCTGAATCCACCCAGACTGTTTCCAGGGGCCCTTTAAAAAATCTCACTCCACCTTAAAGAAACCAAAGCCAGATATCATAAGCCAGGTATACGTGTGTGATTTAGGAGGAAAACAATACAGAACTCCCTCCCATCAGCATCTCATAATAAAAAGAAAGGTCTTGGCAAAAAAAAGGGGGGGTGAGGTCAGTAAATGCTCATTTATATGTTTTAACCCAAAATGAAGTGTTTAGAGTATATATGGTGCCTATGACCCCCCCATGTTACCTACTTTTCACCCCTGGTCCCTACAAGTCAGAGGAGAGGGTGTGGGCCATCCACAGTGAGCACTGGACACCCCCAGGGACAGAGCAGTCACAAAGAAAAGGACAGAAGGGACAAAGTCTACAGTGGTGTCATGACTCAAAAAGTAGGACCCTGCCCAGCCTGGGTGGCAATAGGACCTGGTTGGCAGAAGCAGCAAGATGGGGGCCACCGGGTCATGTCTGAAGCCCACCCCACCTTCTCTCCTCCCACAGGGCACAGCAGTACCCGAGGTGAAGCTGGACTGGGATAGGTCCAAGTCAGCCCCTCATCAGCAGGTCACAAGGATAGTATATTTTGTTCTGAGCCTTTGAAAAGAAAACAAACATAGGACTAAACATCTGGTTAGCTGGGGGCTCCTTATCACTCAGTTTTAGGCTGGCTGAAGAAGGTCAAAGAAAGATCCTCTTGACTTTCCTCCAGGCTGCAAGGCGGCAGTGAGACAATCTCACCCTTTCCCTTTTATTTAATACCTTATTTTCTTTGATATGAAAGAGAAAAGTGAGGTATTAGGCACAGCCATTAAGAGCTCAGGTTTTGGAGGCAATAGGGTCCCAGTTCTAATCCTCTCTCCTGCACATAATCACTTAATAATCACTTAATAGGCAAGTGCTTAACTTCTGTGCCCCTCTATTTCTCATCTGTAAGATACCACTGACCCAGTGTTGTTTCAAGGATTAAATGAAATACTAGGGGCCGGGGGCAAAGAGCTTATCTTGGTGCCTGGCATAGAGTAAGGTAGTCAATAGTAGCTATAATTATAAACTCATTTTAAGAAAATCCATAAAAAAATAAAAGCACAAAGAATTAAGTTACCTGTTAATCCACCACTCAATGCAATGAGAGTTAATATTTTCGATTCTTTTTCTCCTCCTGTATTCTGTACACATACAAGTTGATTTGATTTATACAAATGTCACTGCCTGCCTTTCCACTTAACATTATATTGTATGCCCCCGTGGCCTTAATTATTCTTCCAAAGTGTGATTTTATGGCTTATGTCTCCACCAGAATGGCTGCTGCTAATTTTTTATTACATTTAAACACTGTGCAATGAATATCCTGATGTATACATTTTTTAACCATGTCCCTGATTATTTCTGGTTCAAAAGGCATGAACTTTAGAATTCTTGACACCTACAGCCAAACCTCCTTGCAAAAAATGAGACTGGGCCCTGACCTGGTAGCTCAGTTGGTTAGAGCGTTGTTGTCCAGGTAGGCCAAGGTTGTAGGTTCAATCCCCGGTCAGGGACATACAAATGTCAACCAGTGAATGCATAAATAAATGGAACAACAAATCAATGTTTCTCTCCCTCTCTCTCTCTAAAATCAATCAATAAAAATTAAAAGAAAAAAAAACAAGAAAAATGACCACCCTGAATATGAGTGCCCATCCCCCACCTCACCCATACCACATGCCTTTTTTCATTATTATTGCCCATCTGAAATGCAAAAATTGATCAAGACACATTTGCAAACTCAAAAGCCCTGTAAAGAACAAACCATGCAAATCAGAGATTTCTACACCTTCCAGTTTCTGTGCTATAGGCCTGAGCACCCAAGACATGGCTCTTTAGAGGCCCCTAGGCTTCCCTGATGGTCCCCTCCACACACCAATGCTTCCTAAGGCCACGCAAATCAATAAACGATGGTTACACCAGGGTATGAGATTATAGGAAGAAATCTCACTTCCTCTGTACTGTGTGGACTTTTTGCCATAATGCATTTGGGGGGCGGGGGGGAGAATTGCTGCTGCATTTAGAATGTGGGGTGATGATGGTCTCTAGCTTTCTCTCTGCAGTGATCGCCTAAGGATGCTGTGACCACTTCCACAGCTGCAGCTGCCCCAGGTTCCCACCAGCAGGCAGGAGGCAGGTCATGTGTGCAGTCCTGTCCCTGAGCCTCCCGGCTTAGCCTGCTCGTGTACCCACTGCCCTCCTGAGCCTGCACCCGCATAGACTTACAGCCGCTCCAGCTCCTTCATGTCATCAAAAGCACCCCGTTCCACCACTCCAATCTGGTTCTCCATCAGCTGCCTGGGGAAGCAAAGAGACAAAGACAGCTACAGGATGTCGGACCAGGACTCCTAGAAATGACTGATGCAAAGGAGTGAAACAGGAGCCATGCCCGAGGTGCATGCAGACCTGAGTCCTGGCTGAGCCCACAAAATTTCCTCACAACTTTGCAAATCCCCCACAGGGGCTCCTCAGCACACCTGGCTCTGACCACAAGATGCTCTTCCAGCCCCAGCCCTGTGCAGAGCCCTCTGAAGCCACCTGCATGGCAGAGGGCCACAGGACACTAGAGCACCAGGTCATTGCTCCAAAGGCATGCTCGGGAAGCCAGACCCAGGCAGCAGGGGCTGGGTCTGGGCTGCTGGCGCACGTGCCCTCCTTTGGCCCAGAGGGTGAGTTTCCAAGGGGCAGAGCAGACAGAATGGGCCAGTGGGGGGGGGGGGAGCCTGTGCCAACTGGACAAAGCCCACGCATGCAGCACACTCTGCAGTTGGCAGAAGACGCCCCCTCCGTCTGCAGCCCCACTCTGCTTGGCCCATCTGCTGCCAGTTGAACCACCTGGCTCCACGGGGCTCTGTACCTCTTCATCGCCAATGCGCCCTGAAACCCAGAGCATCCAGCTGGCGACAGCAGTTTTTGTCAACAGATCGCCTGTTGCATGGCAATTTTTGAGATTGCCAAACATGTTTTTCTGCCTGCACTTTCCCCTTCTCCACTCTCTGGCAGGTGGCTTATGTGCTCCCGCACAGACCTCAGATGAGGTTTGAGACAGGGCGGGGGCAGAAGCTGCCACCACACACCTCTTTTTCTCCACTTTGTTTCCATAAGCCTACACTACAGAGGAGCTCCCACTGCAGACCTGGATGGGGGATGGGGGGCACACCAGGAGGGAGGGGGCCTTCCTCCGGCTCAGAAAAGGTTCCTGGATCCTGGGATGGGGTCAGAGATCAGTGGGTTCTGGAGCAGCAGAGACTCCCGCCCCAGTCATTGACAGCTATGACCCCAGAAAGGAGTGGCCACAAGGTCCCCAGCTCCCCCAAAGATCCTCAGAGATGCAAAGCCAGTAGTTCTGAAAGAACTGAGGCCCCAGGACCCTTGCACTACCTTGGGAATAGAGCGTGAGGGATCCTATGACTGTCTGATGTTGAATGCATCAGAATGCACACATGACATGCTACCTCTGCATGGAGATCAGCAGAAGAGAGAAGGGATTAACACCCTTTCCTCGCTCCTCACCCCTGCCCAGCATGACAAAGGAGGTGCTGCTGATGGATGGTTCCTTTTCCAATAGAGTAGTGTCCACTACCTCCAATATCTGCCACTGTCAGCCAACCCAGGGAAGTCACCTCTGTCCTCCACTGCTCCCACTCACCTACCCTCTCAAGTCAGGGACAGCCCCTTGGCAGGGAATCTTTTGGGCCACAGGTTCAAAAGAACTATAGAGACTGTTATATACTGAATTGTGTCCCCCCAAATATTAATGCACTGAAGCTCTAGCCCCAATGTGGCTATATTTGGAGATAGGGCGCTTAAGGAGGTAATTAAGGTTAAATGAGGTCATAAGGATGGGGCCCTAATCTGATAGGACTGGTGTCCTTATAAGAAGAGACACCAGAGAGCTCTTCCTGTACACACAGGAAAGGCCATGTGAGGACACAGCAAGAAGGTGGCCAGGAAGAGAGGCCCCACCACAACCAACCCTTGGTGGCACCTTGATCTTAGACTTCTAGCCTCCAGGACTGTGAGAAAATAAATTTCTGTTGTTTATGCCACCCGATCTATAGTATTTTGTTAAAGCAGACTGAGCAAACAAAGACAGAGACCTAAAGATTCCTCATGGTCACTTGATCTTTCCTCACCCCAGGAGACAACCAGTGGACAAGACAGCCCATCTGTCCAGCCCAGGTCTTGCCAGGCAGCCACTACTGGCGCCTACACCATACCCAATTTTTCAGCCATGCTGGAGGCAGTGGCTGGCCTGAGTCAGGACTCACCATCACTTCCACCCCACTCCCCTCAGGGTGTCCCAAGACTGATTCCACACGAAGGAGCCCAACTTGCCTACAACCCTAAAACCCACAGCCAGGGCTCTGCGTAGGACCCACAAGGCCATTGCCGAGGGTTGGGGAAGGAGGGAGGTTATGAGCAGGAGCAGGATCCCATACTTACAGCACCCGCAGCTGCTTGAGCCCTGCAAAGTCGTTCCTATGGATCCGAGTGATGTTGTTGCCGTTGAGTTCCCTGGTGGAGAAAAGGAGAGAAGAAACTGGTGAGATGTGCAGGGTCGGCCCTCAGGCCAGGGGCTCAGCTCCAGGTTCTTTCTCTACCTGGTTCAAGCCTGTCATCTGACCAGCAGAGCTGAGTTCTTCTCAGCCAAGCCCGGGACCCTCAAGTCTGTGTGGAGGCCCAACAAGCTGGGGCCTGTTTTCAGCAGATGTCCAACCAGCAGGAACTCACAGTGCTGGGAGTTCTGCTAAACCCAACTTGTAGCTCTGGTCCTGAATGAGCTCCGTCTAGTTAGAGAGACGAGGCATTCACACAGGAAAGAATCTGGAAACTAGCCAATTAGAAGCTATTTAGGTGGAATCCTTGCTGAGCCTCAGTTTCCTCTTCTATGAAATGGGGATAATAACTGTGCCTACCTCACAGGGTTCGCATGAGGCATATAAGCAAATAAAGAGCAAGGCCTGCAGTTTGAAAGGGCCCTGTTGTGGACACTGTTGTTATCATTTGGTGGCACTGGTTCCTGCGAGCTGTCCATATTCTGAACAGGAGAGAGCAGAGTGGGTGGTGCCATTCATGGGAACTGAGGATGTGGGTCTCGAGCTGAGACCTGAAGGACAAGGCAGATCTGCAGAGCAGGAGGGTCGGAGCGGACATTCCAGAGAAGGAGAATATCCAGTGAATCCGTGGGGCGGGGGGACCCAGGCTGAGAGTCGGGAGCCAGGGGAAGAAGGGCTGGGGGAGGGTGGGTCCAGATCACACAGAGTCTGAGAAAGTAAGCAGTGGAGAGACAGGGAGCCAGTGAGGTCTCTGGGCAGGAGCCTGCCATGAGGTCAGTCCTGTAGCAAGGAGAGGGTGGGAGGCAGGGGGAGGACTGGAGGGCAGGGCTAAAGAAGGGAGGGAGCCCACTGTCTGGTCCTAGGGCCTGCCTGCAGCAGCAGTGGCTCCTACCCTCACATCACCCCAGCCTCTGGCCCTTCTTCCCTTCCAAGGCCCATGAATTCCTCCTCAGCCCTCCCCAGCCATGCCCTGGGCACCTTGGACTAGAACCCACCTTAAAGGCTGTCTGGTCCCACCTCCCCAGCCAGCCTCCTAAGGAAGCTCACTCAGCCCCTGCAGGGCCAGTCCCGTCACAGGGGAGCTAGCACACCTCAGAAAGACAGGCCCCTCCAGGAGTCAGGCTTTCCATTCCCCAGAGCCACACACAGCAGGACCTCACTCGGGCCTCGCTCCAAACCTAGATGTCACCTCTGCATCTAACCTGTGGGCACAGCTCCAACTTCAGAGCCACTATCATAGTCACCACGTGCTTGGCAACAACCTGTCACCACACCATGGTCACCTGCAGCCCAGTCTCACCTCTTACCAACTGTGCTCAACCCAAACCCAAGCTGCTTTGAATAACAGAAAGTTCTCTTTCCTAATCGTGTTTCAGAAGTGCGTTTGGACTGGATGATGCTCTAGAATTGCATCCACTAAGAACAACACGTTATTAGTTTCCACGTACTCCAGAAACTGGGCTTGGCGCCCATCCTCACACCAGGCTGGACAGAGTTATTGTGCCCATCTTATAGATGAGGGAAGAATGGGGTGTCTTCCCCAGGTCACCAGCTGGTAAATGACAGAGCAGCGATCTGAGCTGTGGCCATCTGATCCCAGAGCCCAGGCTTCTTCTACCAGGCCTGGCTGCCTCCCCAAGTTGACAAGCCAATAATTCACCCAGCTCATCACTCTCTCTGCCCTTCCCCTGCGCCTGGCTCTTGATCTTTGGGAGCAGCTGGAAAAACTCATTCCCCGCTCCCCATCTCCTTTCTAACAGGATCTCTCAGAGGAGCTTAAGGCCTCTCCAAGGTAACGAGGCCATTGGTGAGAGCCCCAGACGGAGCCGTATCTCGCCCTAAATGCCAAGAGGACACCTCTCCCTGTGAGAAGAGCTCTTTTCAATGTAAAGGTCTCTTTTTTTAATTCTTGAACTAAATACTCTTCCCTGAGACAGCCAGCCCTGAGCCTCGCTTGTGCTTGCACCCCAATCTGCTCCTTCCACAACATGACTGGGCTGTGTCACTGAAACTTTCATCCCCAAACCCAAAACCACGAGGAATGTTTGGCTTTTTTAATTTTTTGGTTATAAAGATGCATCAGCATTGAGTCTCAGAGCAAAATGTTCAACTTAAATGGACATCAACAGAGCAACGCTTAGTTGACTTTCAACACATCGTGAAACCAATACTATGCAGTATTTAAAATGGTGCAGATCAGTTCATATTGACGAGGAAGCTGTCCATGCACAGTACACGGAAAAGGGTTATATGACACTTGTATTCTGTGAGCCTGCTTATGTAAAAACTCACACACACATCGACACAGGCACATGTGCAGAACGAGCTCACAGGAGGCTGTCTGCCACATATTAATGCCTGTAACTGCTGCGTAGTTGGACTTGAGGCGACTCTTTTTTATACTTTTCTGCAGTTTGAATTTTTTTAAAGACATCTATGTTTGTATAAGCCAACATTAATATTCAAGCTATGGCATTTAAAAATAAAAGTAATAAATGCACATTATTGAATTTTTTCAATTTCCTGAAAAATAAAGGGAAAAAATTAAAATCACACATAAACTCATCACCTAAAAGTAACCTCTGGTTAACATTCTGGAATATTTCCTCCCATGCCTGTTTCCTTTGGGTACAATTTTTTTTTAATCCTTCCATTGCTTTTCAGAGAGAGTAGAAGGGAGGAAGAGAGAGAGAGAAACATGGATGTGAGAGAGACACATCAATTGGTTGCCTCCTGCACGTGCCCCAACCTGAGCAGGGGATCGAGCCTGCAACCAAGGTACATGCCCTTGGTCATAATCCAACTTAGGACCCCTCAGGCCAGCTTTAACCGCTGAGCCAAACTGGCTGGGACTGGGTACAATTTTTATATAGTTGAAATAATTCAAAAAATATTTATTGAAGACTTACTGTTTGCAAAGCATTCTGCAAGGTTCTGAAGACAGGAGGATGCATGAGACATAAATGTTATAAACACCTACAATGTCACACCCTGCTTGTCCCCCACTTATGGCTTTTGTCTGGCCATGAAATGTCTCTTCAATTGGACAGATCAAGTTCCAGGGGTGTCCGTGATTCCCGGTTACTGGAACACTTGGGCTGTTTTGATATTGTTCAATTATAAATACTACTGCATAAAGTTTGGTGGGCATTTGGGAGAAATACCTCCCTAGCAATGGAATTACTCAGTCAAAAGTCATGGAAAAACCGATGAGTTTTACAATCATTCTCCCATTCCTTTTCACGGCAACCATGGTTTATAAGACATTTGACTACAATAATTATTCATTTTACAGACAGCAAAACTGAGGCAGAGACAAACACCAAGACTTGTCTGAACAAGGCAGAATCCAATCTGGAACTCAGGAAACTCTAAAGATGAGACTCCCACCAGGCGGGCACGGTGGGGGTGGAGGGATCTTATTTACATGTCTCTCTTCTGACCTTTTTCCACCAGGCCCCACTGTGCAGACTCCAGGACAAATTCCTTAGCCCACCATCAGTGGATTCCAGCCCCCTCCTCACTTCCTACACCTCACTCCACCCCAAGGCAAGGAAAGGCCGGAACAGGCAGGCAGAAGAGCAAACTCAGCCTCTCTCGGAGGGTGCTGCTGGTGGCTTCCAGCAAGAATGCCCATGGAGCCCAGCCGGTGTGGCTCAGCAGCTGAGCATCAGACTAGGATCCAGGAGATCATGGTTCGATTTCCAGTCAGGGCACATGCCCGGGTTGTGGGCTCGATCCCCAGTCAGGGGCATGCAGGAGGCAGCCGACCAATGACTCTCATCATTGATGTTTCTATCTTTCCCTCTCCCTTCTTCTCTCTGAAATCAATAAAAATATTTTAAAAAAAAAAAAAGAATGCCCATGGAGGCCCACGCCTCCCCATTCTCCAGCCTCCCCCCAGCTGCCTTGCTCTCTAACCCCTGGGCTGAGTGCCTCCTCTCAGGGGAAAGCCCTTGAGAAGGCAGCCTTGAGGCTCAGCAGGCTCCCAGGTCTGCGGCCTGCTGCTTAAGGAGGCATTATCACCACTTAGGCTGAGAAAATGACCTCCACTGGGTAGCTGGCCCTCTCCCCGCCAGGATCGAGTTTCCAGCCTGGGCCAGCCACTTCCCCTCAACCCTCAGCAGAGGCTGCTGGACGAGGCAAGGAGGTCATTTTTCTCCAACACCTGATTCCTCTAACAGGTGTTGTTGTGTGTTGCCATGGAGATCCCCTCCCCAGGAAGCCACCTAAGAAAAATGGGAGAAGCTGCTATGACCTTAAGACCTTTGAAGCCAGAGCAGCCAAGTCAGGTGGGCCCTCTGGAGCAGTTCCCAGCCTCATTTCTCAGGAAGCACCCTGGACCCTGAGCTTCTTGCAACCAGAGCCCACATCCACCACTTCTTATTGGGCACCTACTGTGTGCAGGCCCTGAGCCTAATGCCAAGCATGCTTCATTTCATTGTAACCTCCCAGTAACCTGCAAGATGAACCATGTTCTCTCCATCCTGCCGAAGATGAAACTAAGGCACAGATTGATGAAGTAATTTTCCCAGTGTCACACAGCTAATAAGTGGTGGGGCCAGGATCAAAACCAGGCCAGTGTGAATCCATGTCCGTTCCTACCTCGTGATGCCTCATGTTGATGGGCTCTGTCAAGCCCACCCCTACCCCTGAGTGCTCATGCCTTGGACGGAGCTGAGAAACTACTTGGATGCTTTGGGTAGGAAACACTGGGGCCCTGTAATGAGACACTCTGCTCTGCCCTGGCCGGTGTGGCTCAGTTGGTTGGAGTGTCGTCCTGTTCACCGTAAGGTCATGAGTTTGATTCCCAGACAGGGCATGTGCTAGGGGCAACCAATCAATGTTTCCCTCTCTCTCTCCCCCCCCTTCCTCCCTCTCTAAAATCAATAAAACAAATTTAAAAATTTTAGAAGAGATAGTATACTTATATGCAAAGCACTTTAAAAGAAGGGGGGGGGCTGTCTGCTCTGCCTGAGCAGCAAGATCAGGGAGCTTCCCAGCCACTGAGCAAAGTGCACTTTTAGTCATTCTTAGTGGCTAAAAGCTTGGGCTTTGGAGCTAAACTGTCCAGCTTCAAAATCCTGCTCCCCATTACTGGCTCTGTGACCTTAGGCAAGGAGCTTAGCTTCTCTGGGCCTCAGGTTCTACATTCGTGAAATGACGATAGTGAGGATAATGGAAGTGCCCACCTGTGTGAGATGCGGTGAGGTTGACACCGACTCAATGTTTCTCAAACACCAAGAGCAGTGCTCCGTGTAAGTACTACCTGCTGCGACTGTTTTTACTACTGTTGCTGCTATTGTTGTGTTCCTCTAGGACTATGGCTGCTCCGGGAGGGTGAGTGCCCCAGGCTCAGCTCTGGCAGGGCCACGCTGAGCAGGGAGAAGCCAGCTACTCAGGCCCCGCAGGCCCCAGGATGCCAAGGAAGACGCCCTAAGATGTTTGTCTCCCTTCCGAAAGTGATGGGTCTGCACCCATTCTTGTCCCCCAGGAGGAAGTACACTGGGTGGCAGATGGCCCTGATTCCCATCAGTGCCTGTGTGGTCCAATCCTGAAAGGAAAACCTCGGTGGTAAAAGACTTTGGAGAAAATCCTCTGAAGCAAAGTTACTGAGGGAAAAACAAAAACACACAGGATTTCTTGAATCCTCTCAGGAAACAAGAATCTGATCCCCAGCATCTGGGTATTCATGATAATCAAAAGAAACCTTCAGATTTCCTAGAACTGCAGGAATAAGCACCGTGGGCCCCTCGAGGGGTGCTCTGGGGCCCCACACTCCTCACAAGCATTTCTTGCTCTGGAGCTCCCGCCATTCCTGGTACTGTTTCACTGGGGACCAGAACATTCCCACTACAGCCCAGGCTATGGCAATGAGGCGGCTCGGGCCCCCTCCAAATCCCATCTGGCCGAGTCTCCAAAAAATAAACAGATGCTCTGCCTGTGACTGAGCCAGGCCTCTGGGCTGGAAGACTGTACACCTCAGTTCTCTGTCCTTTGAAATCTTAGCCTGGCCAAATCCATGGCGCTGAGAGTGTACAGTCAGACCGGAGAACTGAGGGAAAGAAGAATTTTCCTGTGCAGCTGGGGACAGACGAGGCCAAACACCCTGACCGGCAGGTCAGCGGCCACGTGCCTATGCCTGCCATTGCACCTGGGGCCCCACTGAGCCTCTGCCCAGGCTCCCCACATTCCTTCTGGCTCCCCTCCAATCTGTTCTCCAAGCCACAACCAGAGTGACCTTTTCAAGATGCAAATCTGATCATGTCACTCCCCATTTAAGCCCCTCAATGAATCCCCATTGCGCTTGGAATGAAGACAAAAATCTTCCCGTGAACAAGGAGGCCGCGTGGCCGGCCCCGCATGGCGTTCTGATTGCTTCCCTCTTGGAGCAGAGCCTTTGACCTCGCCATTCCCTCTACCTGGAACGCTCCCTCCTTCCTCTTTGCCTAGCTCACTCCAACTTGTCCTTGCGATTGGTCAGACCTCCTGCCCCAGGCCCGCAGAGCATCCCAACCCCCTGTGGGCACATGGCACCGGAGGCCTGGCACGTGCTCCAGTCAGCCGCTAAGCCTTCCCCACAGGCCCCAGGCCTCAGCAGGTCATGACCCAGAGGCTCCTCCAACCCCCCCGCGGACCCCACAGGCCCAGCACCAACCTCAGCCCAGGACAGTCCTAAACCTAGTGATAGTCAAGAGGCCCCAGGGCTGAGGAATCGGGACCACACCGGGGCAGGCTTGCTACCCATGTAGCTCTGCCCTGGCTCCTGGGGACCATCTTGTTTCCTTGGCTTGGACACTAGCAAGACCTGTACAATCACAACCATAATAGAAGCAGGTTCGACAGGTAAGACTTGAACCCTGACATATCTGACTTCAGGGCTCAGCTCTCTCTTTTTTCTCTTTCTAATATTTAATTGTGGAAAAACACACATAATGAAATTAACCCTTTGATCATTTTTAAGTGCACGGTTAAGTAGTGTTAAGTATATTCACATTGTTGTACAACAGATCCCCAGAACTTTTTCATCTTGAAAAGCCGAAACTCGGTACCAATTAAACACTAACTCTTATTCCTCTCTTCCTCCAGCCCCAGGCAACCACCACTCGACTTTATGTCTCTGTATATTATACTCAAGGTAACTAGAGTACACCTGGATCAGTGGAATCACACAGTATCTGTCTTGTTGTGCCTGGCTCATTCCACTCAGCATAATGTCCTCGAGGTTCATCCACGTTGTAGCACTTATCAGAATGTCCTTCCTTTTCAAGGTAAATGATATTCCATTTGTGTTACACCGCATTGTGTCCATCCACTCATCCCTCAGTGGACACTTGGGGTGCTTGTGAATAGTACTGCTGTGAACATGGGTCTACAAGTATCTTTGAGACCTTGTTCTCAACTCTTTTAGGTATATACCCAGGAGTAGATTTGTTGGATCATAGGGTAATTCTATGTTTAACTTTTTGAGGAATCACCATACTCTTTTCCATAGTGGATGCACCATTTTATATTCCCACCAACAGTGCACAAGGGTTCCAGTTTCTCCACATCCTCACCACCACTTATTTCCTGTTTTCTTTATATTAGTCAGCCGTCCTAATGGATGTGAGGTGGTCAGAGCCCAGCTCTTAACCCCAACTCTGTGATGTATTCTGTTCTAAGGCCCAAACTGCACCCCAGTCCCTTCACTACTGAGACCCGGTCTTGCTTTTGCCAATCCCCTTCCCAGGTTTGGAGCTATCCCCAAAACCACAACCCTGCACTATTAGCCACCAGGCCTCCATTACATGCCTGCCAACTGCTCTCCACTCGCTGCCACTCACAGGAGAGGCCACCCACCAACTAACGCCTTGACACTGACCTCTGTCTGCAACACCACCTCCCTGCATCGCCCAACTCTGCTCACCACCCTCTACCCCTGGCAGACACCATCCTAACCAAGAGATCGCGTTAACATCACCAGCAATGAGACATATCGATGTCATCCATCCTCTGTTAGGGTCTTCAGAGAAGGACACATCATGACCCCTGAGGCATTCTTGCCAAAAATGCATAACCTCATCCAATCATGAGAAAACACCAGACAGACCCAAACTGAGAAACCTTCTACAAAATAACTGACCACTACTTTCAAAAGCATCAAGGTCATGAAAAGCAAGGAAAAAACCAAGGAATTGTCACAGATTGAAGGAGACTAAGGAAAAATGACTATTAAATTCAAGGTGGAATCCAAGATTGCATCCTATAATAGAAAAAGGACATTAGTGGGAAAACTGGTGAAATCTGAACAAAGTCTGTAGTTTAGTTAAATAGTGTACCAATGTTAATTTCTTTGTTTTGGTCATCATACTAGGGTTAAGAAAGATGTCAACATCAGGGGAAGCTGGGTGAAGGGTGTGTGGGACTCTCTCTGGACTATTTTCACAACTTTTCTGTAAGTCTAAGATCATTTCAAAATGAAAGTTTTTAAATTTTTTAGAAAATAAAATACAGCAATGACAGCAAAACCACTGTCACAGAAAAGCTAGAAACCACAGTCATTCCCACTACCAGTTGGCCTCACCTTCCATTTACTCTCCACACCAAAGCCAGGCAACAGAACATCTTGCACTTGTCACTCGCCACCTAAAACCCCTGGGGGCAGGTGCTCAAAGGATCTTGTCAAAAGGACACAGGAGCAGCTTGAAATGGCTCCCACTGGCAGAATGTGGGACAGAGTATTTACATAGCCTCAAAGTACCTCCTCACAAATTACTAATTAATAACTAAGAGTAAATAGTAACTGTTCAGCTTACCCAGTGATCAAAGCTAAAATTGCCAATATTGGGATAAATTGACATGTGTCTTCTGACACTACCCACTGAGAAGGGCACAACATCACTCATTTAGCATTCCTGCCAAAAATTCATAACCTGAATGCAATCATAAAAAAAAGAGCAGACAAAGCCAAATTGAGGAACATTCTACAAAATAACTGGCCCGTATTCTTCAAAAACATCCAGGTCAAGAAAAACAAAGGCCGAGACACTAGTCCAAATTATAGGAGACTAAAGACTCATGACAAGTAAATGCCATGTTTGGTCCTGGACAGAATTCTGGACCCGGAAAAAAATAGCCATGAAAGACATTTTGGGGACAACTGATAAAATTCATACATGAACTCATGTATTAGTTCATGAGTATACATGGGTGGATAACAGTATCTTATCAATGTTAAGTTTTCTGATTTTGCCAACTTGTTTTTAGAAAATACACACAGAAGTATTTAGAGAAAAAAGGTGAGTGTGTCCATCTTACCCTGAAATGGTTCAGAAAAAAAGTGTGCATGTGTGTGTGTGTAAAATACATGATAAGCGAGTGGGGGAAATATGAACAACAGAATCTGGATAACCTCTACAGGAGTTCCTTATACTTTTGTTGCAACTTTTCTGTAAGTTTGAAATTACAACAAAATTAAAAGTCAAAATGAGAACAAGGGCTATTTTGGGGTGAAAAAAATATTCTGAAATCAAATTGTGATGATGTTTACACAACTCTGTAGATTTATTTAAAATTCATGGAATAGTAAAAAAAAAAAAAAATTTTTTTAAACACCTCTGCACACACCACCTCTGATGGCTGCACATTTCCCAGCCTCATGGCCCGGTGCCCATCCATTACTACCTTCTGTTCCCTCAGAACTCAGCAACACAAATGTTCACCCCTTCAGCTGGGTCAGCCCCTCACTCTCCTTTCCACCTTCTGAGTGTCCCCAGATGCCCTTGCCCTCCCTTCACCTCTCCACCTACCTAAGTCCTGCCCAACCTTCAAATCCCACATCCCCGGTCACTGCAGGGACCCAAGCCCTCCTTCCATCTCTCTCTCCCATCTCACTTCTAACACTGACAAAGTCCTTGCTGCGAGCCAACGTTATTCTAACCCCTTAAATGGAGCATCTCGTTTGAACTCACAGCCCCGCCAGGTAAGTGCTATCATTGGCCTCATTTTACAGACGAGGAAATCAAGTCTCTAGGAAGCTGCCCAAGATCTCTTAGGTGGCAGTTGACGGATTCAAACTGGGCATTCTCGCACCCAAGCCTGCACTGGTAGCCACCGCACTCTCTGTCCCCATGGACATCCTTGCGCATTTGCTCTTTCACAGACAGAAAGTTTTGCCCCGCACCAGGCCGCACGCTCCCAGAAGGGTCCGCACCCTGGACCTCTCTAGACACTGTGCACACGGCAGGTGCCCAACAGCTGTTTGTGCGCCACAGGCTGGGTTCCAGAAAGGAGAGGAGGGGGTCGAGAGCTCCGTCAAAAAGAAGAGCCAATTCTCCATCCCCACCCCCACCCCCAGCCCAGCCCAGCTCCCTGGCGACTGCCCAAAGCCCGGCCGTCATCTGCTCTGGGTAATAAGTATTTGTATGGCGATAATTACAGCATTTGGGAAGAAAATCCCATTAAGCGAGAGCCCTGCCGAGCTGCTAATGCCGGCACAGCACTGGAGGCAGCAACTCCGCCAGGCTCCCGTCTGCTCCGCATACAGCAGGAGCCGCCTGTCCCGGCGCTTCTCGTCCAGCCCCAGAAGAGCACGGCCGCCCCTGCTGGCAGCCTCGGGCGGCCTGGGCCACCCCCCCCCCCAGTCCCCTGCCTTGGAGAGGGGTCACGGAGGAAGGGGCAGCCCAGTCTCATGCTCCAGGGTTCCCAGGGGAGCAGAGCGCCGGGCAGCTGCCTGTTGAGGGACCGGAGAGAAGGGCCATGCTGGGATCCGGCATTGAGTGGTGCCCAAGTTTCTTTCCCGTCCCTGCAATTCTGTCACGTTAATAACAATAATAATACCATTTATTGGTCACTTGCTGTGTGCCGGGTCCCGTGCAAAGTGCTTCTCCCAGCATCACCGCATTTAATCCTCGGAGCACCCTTTGAAGCAGATCCTGTCACAATCCCCACTCTATGGGCAAGGAAGCGGGGGTCTGAGAAGTCACTTTCCTCCAGAGCACTTACGGCAGCTTGTAATTACGCATTTATTCTCACATTGTGTCATTCATCTCTATCTCCCCTGCCGGACTAAAACTCAGGGAGAGGGTGTCTGTCTGACACCATTCACTCAGCCAATGCAGACATTCAATAGGTAGCTATCTTTTGAATGAATGAATTAAACCCCATAACTTGCCCAAGGTCTCCCAGCTGCTGAATGTCAGAGAGAGGCTAAAAACCCAGGCGAGCTGGCTCCAGATCAGCCATCATGCCATCCACCTTACAGAGAGTCCCTGCACAGGACTGCCCTGCTCCCTGACTCCAAAGCCCAGGGGACAGGGTCATAGATGCCCCAGTACAGAGATGCCCCAGTACAGCACCGCTGACACCCAAATGTTTACCTCCCAAACTCTCCTGCCCCAGTTGAATCCTCAAACCTTAGCTTGAGCTTCTTAAATAATAAAAAATAACATCACTTAATTGAACTACAGAGCATTTTCACCCACATAGTATGAGTGACTCCTGGCAAAGGCCTATGCAGTAGTGTCACTTTCCCCACAGGCTGAGGGGGGGTAGAGCACCAGCCACGTGGCACACATGCCACCAGGCCCTCTCCACTGTACTCACTCACTTAATCCTCACTGGCACCCTGCAAAGCTGTCACCAACCCCTTTCACAGACAGAAACTGGGTCTCAGAGAGTATGGAGGACAGCACTGGAGCCCTACCATCAGTCACTGAGAGCCCAGCAGTAAGCCCAGCGCACCTGCTACTGGAGATGAGAGTCCCACCAGGAAGCAAGTCCCCCTGCCCAGTGTGGGTCTCCGCTGCAGGAGACCAAAGAGTCCTGCTCAGACAGCCCAGGCCAGCCACGCCCGGGTGGTAGACATGGTTTCAGTCTGGCCCCCTGGCTCCTCTCACTACACCACCACTCAATCATTATTTGGAATTCCAAACAGGCTCCCAGACAATCAGCCTGCGGATGCCCTGGGCCATCTTCTTTGGGCATGACCACCCAGCCTTATTGAATGGGACCTCCAGACTCAGGGGACTGAGCTGGGAGAAGGCATGGCACCCCTGGGCCTCTGTAGCAGGGAACTAGGACAGTAGACAAACTGGCCAGGAGGCAAAGGGACATATGGAAGAAGGCAGGAAAGTGGGCTCCCATGGCCTGACAAGCAGCAGGCCAGCCCAGGGCCCTTCCCCACCTCTCCATTTTCTGGTCTCGCACCTCTCTGCACCCTGCACCCTGTACCTATAAGGGGATCTGTGGCAAGCCCAGAACATGATTGCCCAGGGTGGAAAGGAGAAGTAGTGTCCACACATACTCTTATCATACTTTCCTGAACATTCTAGTTCAAAAGATTTTTTAATTTAAAAAAATCCAACTGGCCCTGGCCAGTGTGGCTCAATTGTTGATCGTGGTCCCATACACCAAAAGGTTGCCAGTTCAATTCCCAGTCAGGGGTCATACCCAGGTTGTGGGCTGGATCCCCAGTTGGGATGCATATGCGAGGCAACTGATCGATGTTTCTCTCTCACATTGATGTTTCTCTCTCTCCCTCTCCCTTCCTCTCTCTCTAAAAATCAATAAAAACATATTTAAAAACCACATTTATAAAAAAATATCCAAATGAAAGTCAAGGTCTTTAAGTGGAAAAAAAGACAATTAATAGTGGCCATGGCTGGGTCCCTCTGAGTCTTGCAAAGAGACAAGCTTCCAGGCCTCCTCCAGCAAACCCCCAAACCTCACTTGGTATTTTAATTGTTCCATGGCAGTAAATTATTCAGCACCTTTTCTCCATCCAGCCCACCAGCCCCACAGCCCCTCTGGCTCAGGCAATGTCCTCAGCAGCTCTGGGACCTGCCTGCACAGCCTCTTCCCAGAAGTCCCTGAAGCAAACCAATGACAATTTCTTCCCATTGCAGGGACAGGCCTGGATCCAGAGTTATGGGCTATATGATCATAAAGTTGCCGGGCCTCGTGGGCTGCTGTAGAAACTTCCCAGAGGACAAATGGTGAATGCACAGCTGCAATCTATACAAATTTCACAGCCTCAGAAGAGGCTGCCGGTTCAGGCTCTGACACTGCACAACACTCATATTGATTAGAAAGAGCATTTGCCACGGTTATTTTGAGTCCACGTAGGCTCTCCCCAAGGCCTCTTCTTAGGCGTTCTTTCCTCCTCAAATGGCTCTTTCGCAGCCTGCCTGTTGAAAGGTGGGCTCCCTCTGCTTTCTACATCCTTTCCCAGCCTGAGAAGCTTTACACAGCAAAGATCAGACCTCACCCTACGATAACTCACCTCTGTATGCAAACCCTGAAGTCCCCAAAGGAAAAATCCACATACAGAAAGGCCTTTTTGACTCTTCTCAACCTTCCCAGCCTCAAGTGCCATTGCATCCCACTGGACACAGCATGTTTCAGCCCCAGAGCAAAGCTGGTCCGTGTGCCCAGCCGGCCAGGCTCACTCACACCTGCAGGCCTTTGCTCATGCGTTTCCTCTCTCTGGCTGCCCGCCCTCTCTGCTTGACAAAATCAACCCAACCACTGCCAAGTGCCCTGATAAAATGACCTATGCTCTGAGAAGTGCCTTTACCCCAGAGAAGGGCTTCTCACTTCAATGCCCCCGGCGACAGCCCCACCACGCTGTGCACCTGGCCTTCTCCCAAAAGCTTACAGTTAGATGTCTCCCTGCCTGGTACTCTTGACTATGCATCCCTGAGGGCTTGCCACAGATCTCCTTATAGGTACAGGGTACAGGGTGCAGAGAGGGGCGAGACCAGAGGATGGAGAGGTGGGGAAGGGCTCACTACTAGCTGGAACTTCAGTACCCAAGGCAGTTCCTGACTCTGTAAACATTTGCTGAATTGATCCTATCATAACAACAGCCCTCTCTGAGCAAGCATCGTAATGTACCAGGCACTTCCACACATTACCTTCAGTCATCACAAGAACCAGAGACCTTATGTATCTGCAGCTCCATTTTCCAATTAAAGCTCAGAGAAGTTAAGTAACTTGGGCAAGGTCACACAGCAAATAACTGACTGAGCTAGAACTCCAACCTAGGAAGTTGGAGCCCCGACTCTTTCCTCTGCACTAGGAAATTTAACATCTCTTTTAATCATAAAAGAGCTCAAGAGTTCATGAAAGTCAAATCAGACACTCTCCTCAAAACTAAAGATGAAGAGAGAGCAAGGAGTGAGATGATTTCAAGATTCAAATCCAAAAGCAGAGAGGCTAATGTGTCTCAGACATAGTCTGCTACCAGGGTAACAGTTGCAGGAGAAATGCCCTGTTGACACCACCAAGGAACAGAGAGTAGGTCCAGAGGGAAGAGGTGTGGAGGGTGACCCTGCAACCTCAGGGGTCCTCTGGACAGATTTCTGATCCTCAGTCCCTCCCCAGGGCCACACAAGATAATGCACGGTTGCCCCAAGCAAACTTGGTTTGGTCCAACCTCTCCCCACGCCAGCATCTTTCCCCAGACTCACACACATGCCCTCACACACACCTTTATTCCATCTAGATTGCATCTGCATTGCAAATCCTCTGAAACCTCCACGGGAATTTTTCAGCTCAGTCAAGAAGAGTCTGGGGCAAAGTGTCCTCACTAATTGCTGACCTTGATACAGACTTTGATCCAGGAGACAGCAGTCCCCAGGGTCAGGTTTCTGCCTCTGACCAGCTGGGAGCCATAAAAAATGTGATCAAAAGTTATCGAAATACATATGCCTTTCCTGAGAGCCACTGCAGTTGCCCAGGAGTGTGGGAAGAAGCAGCAGGCAGGTTTCAAAGGGGGCAGCAGCCATCTCCAAAGTCCAGTTCAAAAATCTCCCGAGGCCAAAGCCGTCACCTCTGCAAGCAGCACAAAGGCCCTCCATGCGATCAAAATCTACACACACGGCCATGTACAAGGACTCTTGCACTGAGGTGAGGTGACACCACTACACTAGGAATTCACACAGACACTCATTCTGCAGAGAATCTGGGAAAACAAATTATATAGGTTTGTAAACACACACACATGCTAACCATCCACAAACACGCACATACACACACATACCCTGCAAATCTCAGCGGGTCTAGAAAGGGCTGAGTTTCCTCAAGAATTCAGAAGTGAGAGAGATGGGAAGAGAAATGGTGTTTTTGTGACTTGTCATGGTCAATGTCTTTAACCTCATGTCTCCCACTCCAAGCTCCTGACCTCTCAGCATTATTCACAGAGCTCTCGATCCAGGTTGCACCTATCCCTCTCTGGGTGCTGAATGTAACATACCCTAAGCCCCAAACCCAAATCCCTCAGATCCCATTGTCTGCCAGGGTTGGGGGTGGCTAGATGTGAGGTGAGGGGCCAGTGCCAGACACCTACAAGGGAAGAGTTCTTAAGGTTCTGGGTCAAACAATGGGGAAGAAGGGAAAGAAATTTCAACTCCATCCCATCTTGCCCCCCAGCACCAGCCTGCAGGCCCTCAGAGCCCATATCCCCACACCCCACTCAGAACATAGCCCGAGCCCCAGGTGCCCAAAAGGAAACATGGTTCCTGGCAAGCATGAGGAGCTGCCCTCCTGGGTGCCAGGAAGGCTTTCTGGCACCAATTCGCAGGCACCCTGGAGGAATAAGGTGCTGGCACAGCGGGGAGGGCCTGCCAGTGCTGAGCGCAGGATGCAGGTGTGAGGATGGGGCTGACAGCCCCGCTGAGAGCCCTTTGGATCCCGGGAAAGGAGAACAGTGGTGCTCCTGGCTCCTGGCTCCTGGCCCCTGGCCCCTGGCCCCTGGCTCCTGGCCCCTGGCTCCTGGCTCCTGGCTCCTGGCTCCTGGCCCCTGGCCCCTGGCCCCTGGCTCCTGGCCCCTGGCCCTTGGCTGGAGAAGGACCCTGGCAGGCACTGACTCGTCTACTGGCTGCGGAGCAGGGCCCCAACCGTCCTGCCCGTACCCACAGCCCTGAATTTTGTCGGAGTGGGAGGGCAGCCTCGGGGCTCCCTGCGGCTAGGGACCGGGGCAATACTCACAGGCGTTCGGTGTTCCGTGGGATGTTCTTGGGGACAGCCTGCAGCCCGGTGCCGTGACAATCCACCGTGGTGCCCGAGCAGGTGCAGAGGGCGGGGCACGCCGTGGCCCCCAGGCGCCACGCGGCTGCCCACAGCAGCAGCCAGAGCTGGGGACGGGCGAGCCCCGCCGGGGTCCCGCTCCGCGGCGTCAGCGCCATGGTGCCCTCACTGCGTCCCTCGGGCGCGCCAGACGACGGCGGCCACTGACCATCCCCGTCCGGGCGGCTCCAGGCGCAGTCCCGGGGCACAGCCGCCGAAGGGACGGCTGGCGGGCTGGGGGCACCGCGCTCCCGCGAGCGACGCGCCTGTCGCGGCCGGAGGGAGGGCGCGTGGGGCGGAGGGCGCTCGGCTCCTCGGGTTTCTCGCCGGCGGCGTCTCCTTCGCTCCCTCCGGCTCCCCGCAGACCGCTGAGCGGAGGAAAATGGGCAGGCCCCGCGCGCTCACGCACCCCGCGCGCACACACGCGCAGTCACTCTCCCACCCGCGCGCTCGCTCCCACCCGGCAGTCATCCATCAATCCAAAAGCGCACATCCAGCGCCAGGCTCCTCCCCGCCCTCCCCCCGCACCCCCGCCCCGCCCCGCCCCCCAAGCCCGGTCCCCGTCTGCCGCCGGCAGCGCAGTTTCAAAGGTGGAACCTACGGGGCGCCGCGGGCGGCAGAGGGCTGCGGGGGAGGGGGGCGCGCGGCTCCACCAGCCCTCCGACCCTGGCCGGCTGCGCACACTCACACTCACACACACACACACTCACACTCACACACTCACTCACACACACTCCCACACTCACACACACTCACACACTCTCACACACTCACACTCACACACTCACACACTCACACACTCACACACACACTCACACACACTCACACACACTCACACACTCTCACACACACACACACTCACACACACACTCACACACACTCACACACTCACACACACTCACACACACACACTCTCACACACACTCTCACACACACTCACACACTCACACACTCACACACACTCACACTCTCACACACTCACACACACACTCACACACTCACATTCACACACTCACTCACACACACTCACACACACTCACACTCTCACACTCACACTCACACACACTCACACACACTCACACACACTCACACTCACACACACTCACACACACTCACACACACACACTCACACTCACACACACACACTCACACACTCACACACACACTCACACACACACACACTCTCACAGCGAGGAGGAGCACCCGGCACGCGCAGCCCAGCTGCTGGTCCAGAGAGGGCAGGAGATCTTATTTTGCCGCCAGAACTCCTTCCCCCGCCACAGGCGAGCTTTCCTCGACGGCAGGAGCTGCTCCCAGGCCCCGTGGAACTTGCTTTGTCAGTTCACCCTGAAAAAAAGCCCTGTGCCCCAGCTGACTTCCCAGGTGGCAAGGAGCAGGGTGTCAGCGGGGATTACTGGGCAATAACCTTCTTCTGATCACACCAACGGCATTCCTCCATTTCCAACAGATAAAAACGAATATTCAGTCCCATCTTCAGGGAGGCCTGGATAGGGCTGGGCCCGGTGTCCTCCTTGAGAGAGAAGCACCGCAGGCCTCCCAGGTCAGACCCTAGGCCTTACACCGCTTTGGGCAGGGGCTTTTCTCAGCCTTAGGCAGGTGTGAACAGAAAAATCCAGGTAGGGAGAGAATTAGCCTAAAGCCGAAAAGATAAGGACCTCCCCAAACCAAAGACAGCTGTGGTTTGCCGGTCCTCCAAAGGACCCGGACATCTCCTGTCCGTCTCTCAGCACCCTGATCCCAGGCTGCCTACAGCCTGGCAGGAAGAAACCCTGAGCAGCTCAAGAAGCACCTCCCCTCTCAGGAGTTGCCTTCCCGGGGTTTCTTCTTGGGAGAAACTGGGAAGAAAGGTGGCTGGTCCAAGAGGGGCGGGGGTGAGCACAACGTGCCTGAGGGGGGGTGGTATGATACTGATGCTCCACAAAATTAGAGTCTCACCACCCACCAGGTTCAGGCTCAGGGTTTTTCTTTGTTTTTCTTTTCCATCTTGATGAAAATTTTACAGTATCTCTATTTGCACAGCACATACTGTGTGGCCAGTGTGTCACAACTAACGTAGCTGATTTTATGGGCTTTTGACAGTTCTTTCGAACGTTTTCACACACTCGTGTCCATAACCTCCGTTCAGGGCCATAGGTCCTTAAGCATCAATTCAATGACAATTCAGGGAGAAAGGACTTTCTCAGGGGTCTTCGCATGGTATGATCTTAGAGAACCTTCCCACAAATCAGGCCAGAGCTCCACAGTCTGCAAAGGCCTCCTCTCTCCTCCCCCTGGAAAATTCCTACTCAGGGCACTCAGCCTCCCTCCCCTCCCAGACCCTCCCCAGCTGCCTGGGGCAAGTCAAATCCTCATTCCTTTTGAGCCTGCTGCTTTGTTTACTCCCTCTTAGCTGGAGCTGTTTACACATGTGGCTCCTTCCCTGACACACCTCTTGGAGCCAAGTCTGCCCCCAACACATGGCTTCCTCACTTTGGCACTTACCCCAGCAGCTGGCACTTAGCAGGCCTGTCATAGACGGAACTGACTGTTGAAGACGTCTGGTCTCCAACCTTCTGCTCCAGTGGTGGGTGCCTCCCTGGCCTCATGACCTCAGAAGGCTCTTCGAAGCCAGGACCCATGTGGGGAAGAGGGAAAGTGTTGATTAACCTGGCAATATGCCCTGGGTGCTGCAGAGAGGCAGGGTGAAGGGATGGGAGGAAGGGTGGAAGTGGGCAGAGGACTGCATGATCAGCCCTGCCTTAGGCTCTCCAGAGACAGCCAGAGCCTTAGGAGCTTCTGGACTAGCCTGGACACTGAATCCCAAGCAGGCCTTAAGCCAAGTTGTCACTGGCTAGCAAGGCCTGGCTTTTGCTTTAAAGTGGGGGAGGAAGGAGGTCCCCCTCAATCCCAGGACAAAGACTCCCCCCCACCAGCCCATCACGGGAGGCCCAGCCCAGCCCAGCAGTCAGGCAGCTCCCCAACTTGGCTCCCATCCCCAGTTCCTCCACCCCAGAATCTGGCCCACTCCCCAATTTGGGAGGCAGCTCGCCATGAATGAACACAGCTCATTAGCGTTCCCAGCACATTATACTCGTTAAACAACCGCCTGGCCAGCCGCACACTCCAAACCCCGCCCCCCTTTGCTTGTTCAGTTTCCTCTCCCATGCCCCTCCCTCTGTCGGGTCTCCCTCCCCCCTCCCCACAGCCAGCCGGCCACCTGCTCCCTCTGCACTGGTGGGGAGGAAGCAGGCCTGTCACACTGCTTCTACCAGGAGTGCCCCACCAAGCCCCACTCTGCTCACTGGCCACTAGCAGGTAACCCCCCAGAGGTATACTTGGGGCTGGGTCTCCCCATCTAGTGGTGTGAGCCTCCTCTGAGTCCCCTCAGCCATGTGTACTCGGGAGCTGCGGGCCACCTCCTGCCTGTGACTCCGGGAAACTGTGTCCTCCTTCCAGCTTTCTTCTCAGGGTCTTTGCCTCCATCTCCACCAGCCCCTCCTAAAGCACGAAGAAGGTAGAGAGCCTGGGTGAGGCTGCTGAGGACTGTGGTTTAGATTTCCAAACTGCAAAAGACAAGAATGAGACAAGATGCCTGCTATCTGAGCATTTGATAAACACAATTTATTGAGTATTTATGTACTATGCTCACTGAACTGGGACTCAGCAACTTAATAGGGAATAAAAACAGACCTGGCCCACAGTGAGCTCATGGTCCAGCGGGGGAACAGAAAAAGGAAAGCCATTCAACACAATTATTTTGGTAACAGGGCGTGTGAATTTGCAGAGAACCCAGCATGTGGGGCTCAGAGTAGGGTTGGAAGGCTCCCTGGAAGAGGAAGCCCTTGAGCTGAGTCTTGAAGGATAAACAGGCATTGGCTGGACGGCAAGACAGGAAGAAAGGCTTTCTGGGCAAAGAGAATTGCATGAGGTAAGGCACACAGACGGCAGCATCCTTGGTAGCTGAGCTCTGGCAAGGTCAGCAAGGCAGGGCTTCAGGTGCGCAGTGTGGGCAGAGGTCAGAGAGGTGATGGGGTGCACCCCAGAGGTCCTGGTGTATCTGTTCTCTGATTTTACTGGCCTTGCAGAATCCCCTGACTTGTCCCTGCATTCAAGCACATGCCTACATATGTTTGTGCCTGCAATGCACTATCCCCAGAACCAGTGACAGTGGTGGCTTCCAAGGAAGGGACTGGGTGGTGGCAGGGGGACAGTTTCAGCATATGCTTTTTTTCCCCACTGTTAGGATTTCTTTACCTGTATAGTAGACTTAAAGGCCACCAACACCCCCAACAACCACCAATACATTTTTTTTTAACATCCCCTGGAGTGTTTATTATAAATGCCAATTCCTAGGACACACCCAACACTTTCTTAATCAGAATATTCAGTTAGCAAGTTGGGGGGGGTGGCGGTGGTTTCAAAGACCACGCTCTAAGAATCAAGGTCTGGTGTACTGAGTTAATGAGTTTGAACTTGAACCTGAAAACTCTGGGGAGGCATTGAAGGAAGGGGCCTGGCAGGGACAAAGGGTCTGAAGCTTGCCTGCCTCCCTCTTCTCCAGTTTCCACATACTGTTAGCAAGCATGAGACACATCAAAGAGAAAGATAGCCATGGGGGTGGGAGGGGGGTAAAGGGGAGGGGACAGAGCCATGTGACATGTGACACCGGTGCATAGTAGCTTCAATCACAAAATGTCAGGGCTGGAAGGAGATGAAGGAATGATCAAATCCAAATACCACTGTGCAGCTGGTGGTCCACAGAAGTGAAGCAACCAGCCCATGTGGCAAAGGAGTTGCCAAGGCGAGTCACGAATAAGTCTGGATCTTGCTTCCCTAGGCCACACGCCTGGGGAAAACACAGCAACCAATCCACCGCAAACCTACCACCCCCACTGGGACTGAGAAGACAGGAGTCGCTGGGAGGTCATGCCAGCAAGGCTCAGGATATTTTAATTTTAATCTCTAAACCCCATGATGTACTCAAATTTGAAGAGGGATGGACCCCTTGAGGCTCTCAATGACAAAGTTCCGGGACTTTGTGCCTTTTATAGAGGCCACCATATGCGTCCAGGACAACTCTGGCAAATGAGCCGCACTGGGAACAAGAGAGGAGAAAAGAGGGGAGAGGAAGAGAAAAGAGGAGATGAAAGGAAGAAAGCAGGGCGAGAAGTCTGTGCCTGCTGCCGTTTGCTCACTCATTTATCAAACATTGATTGCATGCCTGCTGTGAGCCAGCTGAATGCTTCTCCAGAGATAAGCATTTCAATCCCCACTTTACAGACAAGGAAATGGAGCTGCTAGAGGACAAGTAACTGACCCGTGGTCACAGAGCTGACTGCCTATCAGTTTCTGTTCTGTTCACGTTTCCAGTCTAGGACCTAACCCAGTGTCAGGAACCTAGTAGATGCTCAATAAATGTGTGTGAAACCAAAATGAACTGGGATGGGAGCAGAAAACTCAGGTCCCAATCTTGGAAGAAAAACAGAATTTAGAAGTCCAGGAATAATAACAGTTGTTCAGAGCCAGAGCAGCTGGAGTCTGGATAAATAGACCCAACCCAGCAACCCCGGGTGGCTGCCCACACAGCTCCACTCTTTTCTGCAGTGAAAGTAAGAGCTGCCCTCTCCCTCCTCCAACTGCCCACCCCAGCAGTTAGGGTGAGGAATCGCCTGGGGGTTGTGCCTTAAAATCTCAGGGCTGGAAGGAACCTTCCATGGCTTCCTTCTAGTCACAGTCTAGTTTATGTTTTCTTAAATGATTTTCATTAAGTTCATTTAATAAATATTTACTGTGCATCCACCATGAACAAGGCCCTGTATTGCTGAAACAAGAAGTATGAACCTTGTTAAAATTAGAAGTAAGTTTATAAGTCAGGAGTTCTACAGCCATAAGTATTTAAGGAGTAAACATAAGCATTTAATGTAAACAAAAAATTCAAAGCAGCTATTATTTCAAAAATCAAAGAGCTAACATTAAAACAAGTCATTTTTAATCTCAGAGGGAAGGTGGAGGTGGGGGTGGGGAGAGATTAACCAAAGAGTCTATATGCATATATGCATAACCCATGGACACAGACAATAGGTGGTGAAGGCCTGGGGAAGGGAGTGGGTGAGGGGTGGAAGGGGTCAATGGGGAAAAAAGGGGACATCTGTAATATTTTGAACAATAAAAAAAAAAGGTCATTTTTTAGAAAAAATCATCCCCTTCCTGATGGAAAAAAACAATTTCCAGGCATAGAGAACTGATGGGTGTGCTGGGGAGGTATCCAAAGCCTTTTTCCAGCAAATACAGACAAGATCCACTCTTGGACAAAGAAAGAAAGCTGGAGATTTGACATAGGCAAAGCAAGCTCAGACAAGCCCCTGAAAAGTCAGGAAAGAACGGGAGGGAATTCGAGATTTCCTCAGGCCTGCAGAAAACCAAAGTTCAATTAAGTAATTGAAAGTATGCAATATTGCAAAAACATGAAAACAGTGAATGGTCAGAGAACAAGCTGCCTGATTGTATAGGTGTTTGCTTTTCTTTAAGCCTTGCTCTAAGTTGATAAAATATCTCAGAGGCAGAGTCTGAGTTCAACAGCTCAAGGTGGACCTGGATTCCAGTGTCGTGTTTGAGGTGAATAGAGACTCTGTTCACACTTAGTGCAGTTCAGTGCTTTGTGAATAGAAATCCAGCTAAAAACACACCTTCCCTGTGACCCATCAAGTCCTCTCAGAGGGAGGGAGGGAGAGAAAGAGAGAAAGACTGCCTTAGCTCTGACTGTTATAACAAAACACCATAGATGGATGGCTTAAACCACAGGCATTTCTTTCTCAAGTTCTGGAGGTTGGGAAGCCCAAGCCCAAGGTGCCCACATTGTCTGGCTGGCGGGCGTCTGCCTTCCTGCTGCATCCTCACATGGCAAAGAGAAGGTCTGGTCTCTTCCTACCAGGAGCAATGGGAATAGTGACAAATCCCATCGCTGGGGCTCTACCCTCATGACTGTCCAAACCTAGTCACCCCCCAAACACCCCACTTCTTCACACCATCACATTGGGAGTTCGGGCTTCAACATATGAATTTGGGAGGGACACACTTGGTCCATAATAATACCCAACAGAAATGACAAGTTTAGCCCACCGGACACATATTCAAGAGTAATGAGCAGCCTCATTCGTGATAGCCCAGCCCTGGAAACAACTCAATTCTTCATCCACAGGAGAATGAATTAATAAGCTGTAGCATATCCATACAGTGGAGTAATGGGCAGGAACAGCCCCCGACAACGTGAGTGAGTCACACGGGCCCTGGGCTGAGTGAAAGGAGCTGGACACAAGAGTGCATCTTGTTTAATTCAATTTGTACATGGTAATGCACAAGCAAAACTAGTCTATAGTGACAGAAGTCCAAATAATGGTCATAGTAAAAGGCATAGTGACAGGAAATGCTTCTGGACTTCTGCAAATATTCTGTATTTTGATCTAGGTGGTGGGAGGGTGTGTGTGTGTGTGTAAAAATACACCAAGTTGTACACTTAAAAATCAGGGTAACTTTATGAAGGTGGTGCCCAATTGAGAAAAGAAAGAAAACATTTCTTTCAGGCATGACAAGTGCAGGGGGGCATGCAACCACTCTCCCTTGCTCGCCCACGGCAGGCGTTGCTAATTAATCACCCCACTCCTTGCATGACGCTCAGCTTCAGAACCGTTCTCCATCCAGCCCTCCAGTCAGTTTGCCTCGAGGCAAAAACAATCAGCGTTTCCTTCTGTACACACACGTATCTTAATTAAGAGCGAAGATGTGCGATCATCTTTGATGTGTGCAGCAAGCTTTGGGCAGGCCTGGCTTCCACATTCTGCCTGGTGGCAGCTTCCCTGGATTCCAGGTTCAGCTCCCAGGAGGAAACAGCTTTGGGAGAACAACTTGGAAACTGGAGGAGGGCATGAGGGGCACACAACTGGGGAGGAGCCCCTGGCTGAGGGTTGGGGGATTAACCCAGTTCTACAGGCACAATGGGGCCCAGCAAAGGCTAGAGCTTGACTGGGGCCCACTTCCTACCACGCAGAACAAATGGTTTTTTCTACCAGCAGGGAATGCAGAGAGAAGAAGACAGAAGCACAAGCTGGGCTGCAGGAAATGACCCCGCTTGGCTTGCCCAGTGTCCTCTGGCAGCTGGAAACAGCCTCCCTGGGCCGTCACCCGGCTCCCCTGCGTCTCCTCGGGGATGCTAACACTTCCCATGGGTTCGCTCTTCTCAGCTTACAAAGTCTTCTGGTCCTCTGCTACACAACTAGTGATCTGGACAGAGCGGAACACACCCCACCTCATTTTAAATAAAAAAACTGAGGTCCAGAGATGTTGAGTGACTCACAGACAAACAAAAATCCAGGTCTGCCTCACTCCTAAACCCATGCTCCTACTTTATCTTTTCCTTTCATTTTAGTTTTATTTTTACATCAGGGCTTTACATGCACAAACTGTTCTATAAGATTTGTTATGAAAATGGAAGTCCCCCATTTCCCTTCCCTGGAGCCAACAACTTTTACTCTTTAAACTGATTGAGTTAGAATTTATCTACACAATGTATGAAAACAGATCCACACCAACTTGAATCACTGTGAAATTTCAGCACACTGAGAGCACAGAGAAGATCCTACAAGCTTCCAGAAGGAGTAAAATTAATGTCACCTACAAAGAGCTAGTATGTAGGATGGTCTTGGTTCTCTCAACAGCAGCACTGGGGCCCAGAAGCCAGTGGAACAATAAATACCTTCAAAGTTCTAGAAGAATATGATGCCCAACTTAAAGTTCTATACACAGCCAAACTGTCAGTCAAACGTGAGGATAACACAAACACATTTTCAGATATTAAAGGTCTCAGAGTACTGACCTCTCATGTATCCTCTCTCAAGAAGCAATTAGAGGGTGCCCAACCCTTTACAACTCGCCCAAAATTTTGTTGCAGTTGGCCCGTTTCTATTTCCCTTGTCCTTGAAAGTATTGGACCTTCAGAAAAATCCTTTTTCTGTCAATTTACTACAATTTTGAGAGAGTGAATTAATTATCACGAAGTTCTCTGCTCTTTGATTCATTTTTGTAAGTAATGGACCCTTCAAATAAAATCTTATGCAAAAGACAAATAGCTAAAGCACACGAAAGCAGCATTGCACTGGTTCTAGTACGGTTTCTCTCCATCGGCTCACTGCTAAGAAAGTGCTACAGCTAAATAATGAAAAAGGAATGACCCCATTAAAACAACACCATTTTGTGCCCATAAATTAACAAATGGATCCAGGCATTGACTATCAGCAGCTGTTAACATCACCTTCTACACGCACGCACACGCAAAGCGATAACAATGTCACGTGTGACTTTTGATGAAAGAACACACCTCCTATAGCTGCCAAAAAATCAAAACCTGAACTGATCAGGCCTCTGGATCCAGCTGCCAATCTGTGGAGATGCAGAGGACACACTGGCCCGCACCATCAGTGTGCAGTCGGCCAAACCCAGACCCGGGCAGGTCACTGGCCGAATGCCTGCGGTTCTTCAACATGTAAATTAAAAGAGGAGGGAAAAGGGTTCAAGGGAGGATCTTTGGATTAAAAGAGACTAGGAGACATACAGATAAAAAGGTGGGTAAGTGCACACCCATGTTCACAGAAGTACTATGAGGTGGAAGCAGCTCAAGTGCCCATTGATGGGTGAGTGGCTAAGCAAAGCGTGGAGCACTCCTCAGTCTTAAAAGGAAGGGAATCCTGACACATGCGACACGGATGAGCCTTGGGGGCATTATGCTGAGTGGAACAGGGCAGTCATGAAAAGACAAATACTGTGTGATCCCTCACCTGAGGTACCTGGAATGGTCAAATTCATAGAGACAGAAGGTAGAATGGGGGTGTCCAAGGCCTCAGGGGAGGGGAAAATGGGAGTTGTTTCATGGGTATAGAGTTTCAATCTTACAAGATGAAAGAGTCCTAGAGACATGTTTCACAACAACGTGAATGTACCTAACGCACTGAACTACACTTAAAAGGGGTTAAGATTGTGAATTTTATGCTGTGTATTTTACTGCAACTAAAACATTTTATTTAATTTTAAAAAGTGGGTAAGACTAAATGGTAAGTTTAAGAAGAAGCTTGGGTAATAAAATTATATAGAAATGCAAGGAAGCAATTACCATAAAAGTCGGGACGGGAGCTACTTTTGTGGAGAGGAAAGGAGCTGTGTTTGAGGCAGGGAACAGGGTAGCCCACCTCCCCTCTGCCTCGCTGAGTACTTTTGAAGCCCCCACACTGTACCACGCCTCCTCTCTGCATGTGGACCCCAGGCCCTGCGCACAGCCAGCCTTCGCCCCTAGGGACATTCTCACAGACCTAGAACAGCTGAGCTCTGCTGGGGGTCACAGAGGGAAGCAGGACTCTGCTGTGTGACAAACCAGGGTCTCACGCACGAGTGCAGAAAATAAGGCTCAGACACCTTTGTTGTCAGCTGTCAAATTTCATTTTCTGGTTCCCAAATTCCCTAATGTCATTTCTGCTGAAATCCTGTGCCACCATAATGTGCTGTCACAGGGTCAGGACTGCAACAGCTTCCTGTCAGTCTGTGCTGATGAGGGTCCCAACACCGAGTCCCTGATGATTATACAAACATGCCTCCAACACACATGGAAGGCTGCTGTGGAGCAGTGGTTAAGACCACAGCCTCTGGTTTGGGTTCAAATCTAGCTCTGCTACCTGACCTGGGCCAATGGGGCAATTAGACTACTTATGATTTCTGGGCCTCTGTTTCCCCACATGCAAAGTGTGGTTTGTAACACTATTTATTTCATAGGATTGTTACTGGGCCTCAATAAGCTGAAATACATCTTTTAAAAGAGAGCCTGACTCAGGGTAAGGAATCAATATTTATTATTATGTCATTTAAGGACACAGCCCCAGGCCAGAGAGGAAAAACAGGGAGGGGGGCAGGTCTCTACCAATGATTCTTTGTGTCCTGGGGATCAGAGAGCTCAATTCTCTGATCTTTCTGAGCCCTGGTCTTTATTCAGTCAGGTTAGACCTCCTAGTACAGCCTCCAAAAGAGGCAGTTCACCTTCTTCCACACCCTCCATCCATTTACTGAGCCCTCGCTATGCTCCAGGCATTGGCCCTCGCCCAAGAGATGCAAAGGTGAATGCCTCCCAGGCCCTGCACTGAAGGAGTTCACCATCTCCGAGAAAGACAGAAACATGGTGCTACGTGATCAGGGCTCCAGGATGGATGTATTCACGTTGCCATGGGAATTCAGCCAGCGGAGCAGAAAGCTCTGCCTGGGAGACAGGCTTTTTGGGGGAGGTATCTTTTGAGCTGGGTCTTGAATGACTCTGGGAAATCCAGTCAAGGTAGGGAAAATTGTGCCACAGATCCAACATGAATTAACATTCTTTGGACACAGCAGCAAAACTAAATTACAAACATAGGCAGAAAAAGAGTGCTTTGTGTTTCTTTGATCTTGCAATTTCACTTCTGCAATTTAACTCATAGATTTACTCACTCATATGTGAAATGACATATGTTCAAGGAAACATACTATAGCACTGTTTGCAAAAGATTAGAAATAATCCAAAGATCCATTGGTATGAGAGAGTTGCATTAGTCTCCTGTGGCTGCTGTAACAAATTACTACAGTCTGGGTGGCTTAACATAGCAAAAATGTATTCTCTCTCAGTTCTGGAAGCCAGAAGTCTGAAACCAGTATAACTGGACAGAGGCTCTAAGAAAGAATCCTTTCCTTTCCTCTTCCATCTTCTGGTGGCTGTTGGCATCTCTTAGTCTAGGCACATTTCTTTCCATCCTTTCCTCATTCACTCACCAATTTTCTGAGGGCCCCTGGGCCCAGCCCTTTGCTAGGCCTATAAGTAGCATAGCAGGGCCTGGGCTCTTGGCCACCGTGCCAGGCTCAGGGTACTTGCACAGAGACATGAGAAACTGCCACCATTTCTTAAACAGAATGATGTGCTGGTGAAAAGAGCACTGGACAGGGAGCCCAGAGCACCTGACTTCTAGTTCTAGTCTGGCCACCAGCATAGCATCCATGTGTTGCAGATGGAGGTATGTTGCCTCGCCAGGCTCAGTCCTCAATCTTGAAACAGAACAGAAGCCCCAGGTACCAGTGGTGGACAAGGGTAGGGTGGTCAGACTGGTTCCCCTTGGGTGCAGGCAACAAGGGAGTCAGTTGTCTGTGGGGAATTTTTAAATAATCAACTAATAGTTGCTTTCTATCATCACTATATGCCTGCAATTCTAAAGAATGTCAGTGAGAGAACACGCCTTACCAAACATGTCTTGCTTGCCTAAATTCTAAACAATTTCTACCATTAATATTGTTTTAATAATATATGTGTGAGCTAAATTTTAACATTGTACGTGTAAGCTTTAAATTAGCACGTTTTACTATTTATCTTTTAATAAACGTATTTTACATGAATGTAAACTTGGAGAAATCCCGGTTACACAATTGGCTCTGGACACACACAGACCCAGCTACATGTGATAATTTCCAGGGTAACTTTGTAATGGTTTGGAACCTCTCAAGTTCACTTCTGGCTAAAATTTAAACAAATAAAGACAGGGAGATTTCAGAGCGGTCCCCACCCTCCCAATCTAACACCTGATGCATTAACCCCGGGGGAAGGTCACCTGCGCCATCTAGTGGCAGAAATGGTGACTACAGGTAATATACCTGGACTTTCTCATCCGGGAAGGCAACTGTCGAAAAAGCTGAGAGTGACATGGTTATTGAGCACTTGAAATGTGGCTTGTCCGAATTGAGATGTGCTGTAGGTGTAAAATATATACTAGATCTTGAAGATTTAATATGAAAAAAGAATAAAATATCTCACCCTCTCACCCTAATTTTCCACTCTCACAAAGGCCAAAAGCTAAATACCTAAGCAATTGGCACCCAGCTAAAAAATAATTCCTCAGTTGACTCTGCACCCCTCCCCTTTGCTTTTACACACTTGGCACTACCTTACTACCCACCACGTCACATTAGAATCCCCTGTCCATCCCACCACCCGGGGCAGAACCAAGATGACTGGACATAGCTCCTGCCCTTGCGTCTATCACTCGAGGCCAGAAAGCTCAAATTCATGGGTGTCTGTCAGTGACAGGCACCCCCACTCCTGGTACATTTTCACCTGGGAGGGAAGGGAATGGCTTCTGCGAGAGATGATCATTCCATCGTTGGACGGATCTGATTGAGTTCAGCACTTTACTCAGAGTCTCCCATGTGCCAGGCACTGTACTAGGTATCGTGGGAATCAGGTTTCCACAAGCCAGAATCGCTCTCCTCATCTCCTGCCAGTGGTCCCAGAAACGCAGAAACATGGAACAAGGGTCCTGCCTCCAGCACATCAAAACCTGCAGAAATATCAAGCCAGCCAGGGCGCAAAAGGAGGCAGTCAACACACCAGCTGCAAGTTAGGAGATGGGATTAGTGACAAAAGGAACTACCAGTGATAGAAATGAGAGGGTGGCCTGGGGCTGGCGCACGGGGGATTCGCTGTGAAGCGGCATGAGGGAACTTTCTGGAGTGATGGAGATGTTGTACATCTTAATTGGAGTGGTAGTTACCGGGATGTATTCATCTGTCAAAACATATCAGACTGTGCTCTTAGTAGAGCTGATTTTAAAAGAGAAATGGATTCAGCTTCCCGCACTGCCTCTCACTGATGTATAGACTCAGTCCCAAGGAGCCATCTTTCCATATCTCCGTTTCTGCCTGTAAAACATCACCTGTGAGCTAGTTCAATGATTTTCGGTCCCCTTCTTTAAATAAAATCTTACTCTAAACCAGAGACAAGGGAGCTCCCTGGCTAAGGTGGGCCTGGGGAAACTGGCGGTGTGCTCACCCCTTCCTCTCCTCGCATTATCTCCAAGTCTCAAATAGCTCTGACTGGCTCTGACTCTGTCTCTGCTGAGGATTTGCTTCAGACTAAATATATCCCCTTTTCCTCCATACCAGATGGTTTCTAGGCTTCTCTGGAAAGAGCAGGCTTCTGTGCTCCCATGGAAGAGAGAAGCAGAGATGGGGAACAGAGCCATGGCCCCCCCTCTGTTCTCCCGGTCTGCCTGCTTCACTCAACAGAACACACGGCGAGCGTTCCAGTGGCTGCAGACAAGCCCTCTCGTTAACAGTCAATTTCAGTTACATTAAAGTAGCTAATAAAGCCTGGATTACTAGGTCATTAGGTTTCCAGTAAATCCCAGTGACTCTCCATCAGGGAGAGACAGAGGCCCTGGGCCTGGGCCTCTGTGCTGAACAGGAAGACAGGGGGGTCTTTGTGCCCCGGACAGTGTCATGGGGAAGGGAGGTTACATTTTTAATGTTTTTTCTCCTCTGACCAGCCTGCCTTCCCCTTCTGCTTTCGGAACTGATACAGGGAACTGTATCAGTAGTTGCCTGCATTTGGGAATATGAAGACCCCTCTTACCACCCACACATTTCAGTTTCCGTCTTCATAGCTGCATTTTTATCCATATGGAAAATACAGGCCACACACGCAAAAACACAACCTGTTATAAGTTCATTAACTTAAAAATATCTTGATGGATCACAACACTGCCAAACACTGAAGAGCAGTGCCCCCTCTGAGGGCAGACAGTGCTTGGCACACCCTGACTTCAAGTCTCCTTGCAGGGACTCCACCCCATCCCCCAGGGCTGCAGCCCACGAGTGGGCACCAGTGAGTTGGATCACGGGGAGGCATTTCCATAGCCAGCCACGGCGGGCAGGAGCCAATTGCAAAGGAGCCAGCGGATAAACCTTCAGCTAGCTGCTCTTCCTTTGACTCCCCTCCTGCTCTGGGAGGTCTCAGGACTAAAGGAAAAGATGTGGCCACAGAGTAGCTTCTCAGGGGAGAAAGAACAGCTAGGATTAGAGCCCCAGAGACTCTGGAACATAGCAGTATAGCATGAGCCACACATGTCATTTAATATTTTCTAGCAGTCACGTTAAGGTAAAAACAAACAGGCAAAACTAATTTTAGTGATATAATTTAATTACTGGTTGTATATCCAAAATATTATTTCAATATATCATCAAAAAATTATTTAGACATTTTTATACTCTCTTTTTCTTACTGAGTCTGAATTCTGGAGTGTATTTCACACTTAGAGCACATCTCAGTTCAGACTGGTCGCATTTCAAGTGCTCAATATCCACATGTGGATAGAGGCCACCACATTGGATAGTGTACACGGGGGAGCAAGGAAATGAGGAGTCTCCCCCAGCAGTTCCCAGCCTCGGGGGTTCACCCACCCTCCTGTGTTGGAGAACCATCTGGAAGGCACACTTGCTGCCCGCCCAGAGCCAGCACTGAGCAGCCCTGGAGAAGGCCCTGTGCGGACTGGGGGCCCAGCCAGGACACGAGCAGCACAGCTTCGTGCAGAGGATGCTAAATGGGACTTGTGGGCCAAATCCAGGCCGTGGAGGAGTTGTGTTTGGCTCCATTGTGTTTTTAAATCTCTTAAAGTGGTTGTTTTCATGACCTTACATTTCCTTCCTGGATCCTGTAGACAGTGGGGTGTGTAACCCCTGCATAAAACCACAGTTCTTTTAAATTTTTTATTTATTGATGAGAGAGAGAGAGAGAGATTGGGAGAGAGAGAGATTGGGAGAGAGAATTTGTTCTTCCACTTATCCATTCATTCATTGGTTGCTTCTTGTATGTGCCCTGAGTGGGGATACAACCTGCAACCTTCGTGTTTTGGGACAATGCTCTAACCAACTGAGCTACCACAGTTCCTAAAGTCAGGCAGACCTGGATGTTAATCTTGGCTCTGCCACTTTTTAGCCAACAATGGGTACATTAAACTCTTCATATGTGTCTTCTACTACAAAATTGGAGACAACAATACTTCACAGAGATGTAAGACTTTAATGACACAAGAATTAATTGGCTAGCACAAAGCTTAGTCATAGTAAGTACTCAGTAAATTGTGGTATGAATTTTTCATTCATAGGAGACTTGAACTCTTTCAAGGCCCTATCATAATTCCTCTTCCACTACTGGAAAATTGGGAAGCGCGTGGGCAGGAGGAGCTCTTAAAAGCAACCCCCCTCCGTAGATTGGTGCTGAGACATGGCTTCTGCACTCACAAGTTTTAGACAGTTTGCTTTCTCTGTTGTCCACAGTACGGTTTGACTGAATTAAGCATTCCTCATTATTAAGGCACTGAACAATTTAAAAGGCTGATTTCGGGGAACCAAAGGAGAAAGCTAGCAATGAACCAATGAACCAAAGCTATCAATGAGCCCTCCTGCTAACCCCCATCCTGGTTCCACGACGGAAGACTCTCCGGATCTGGGCACTGGAAGCTGCTCATAAAGGATAAGATACCCATGATCCACTTGGACCCAGACTTGGCCATGGCTCAACCCCAATTGGTTTGTTTTTGTTTTCACTTGTTCTGGGGAAATCAAGAGGCTGGGACTTAAAAGCAGCATTGGAAAAAGCACGATACACTGCACACCGAACCCCCTAGAATGGGGTCAGGCTTCTTCACCATTCCCATCCCCGCCTGCTTCTAATTCAGGAATGTAGGTGAGAGCAGAAGGTGGGCAGCCTGCCACTGGGACGAAGGCCAGGGAACTGGCCCAGGAGGAAGGGGAAATCGAGGAAACTCTCCCTGGCTCTCCGTCTTCCCGCCTTCCTGCTGTTTAGTGGGCGTCTGCTCCTTCTTTCCTTCCTACGATGCAGTTATTAACGACTGTGCTCAGCACTGTGCTAGACATCTTCACCCTCATCCTGTTTTTCAAAATGCCTCCTGTCCCCCCCCCCCCCTCCCCGTTCTGTGTTACTCAGTTTCCCGTGTACAATCTGTAAGGGTCTCTTCATGGTTCACTTTCAAGGAGCAGACCTGGCTCCCTCCTTTACAGTAAATAATGCAAGTTGGTCCTTGGGGTGAGGACAGGGGGACAGACAGTCCTGAGCAGCACCTGGGGAGCTGACATGGCAAAAGAAGAGAGGATGGGTAAGTAATGGAGGAGGGACAGCTGCAGAGATCTTTTCCTATTCCAGATTTAAGCAACTCCTTTGTTATCAAAAATAACGATGTCAGCATCAATAAGCTGCTGATTATAAAATTTATCCTTGGCAGAGAGAGAATTAACATCTAATGAATACCTGCCATCTGCCAGGCACTGTGGAAGGCTAGTGGTTCTCAGTAGTTTAGCGGTCAAAGACTCCTCTGGGATTTTTGTGGAAGCTTTACAATCTCTCCCGTAGAAAAATTCAAATGTACACAAAAGTTTACATAGAATTATAGGGGCAAACCATATCCTGAAGTACAACTACAGATCCCAAATTAAAACCTTCTGTGCTAAGCTTACATTCTGAGAGCATGGCATTACTGAGACGAGACACCATTGTCTGCACCTTACAGACAAGGGGACATATCCAAGATCACATACATAATAAGTGGCAGAAACATTTCAGCCAGAGTTGTCTGAACACTACAACTTGCCACCCTACATGAAAATGTCACTTGGTTTGTACTATTACTGTAAATATCACTCCTTATTTTTAAATGAGGAAACAAAGATTATGTGAGAAACTGAAATCTGTGCAAAGAATTCTCAACCCAGCCATGGGAAATCAGGAAGCTGAGAATTCCTGGAGGTTCCAATACTGTATCCTATCAGTCAAAAGGCTCCCTCCCCCCACACCCACCACCCAGCTTCCCTTAGAGGTTTCATGTTCCTCAGAACAAGAGGCAGAACCCTCTATCAATAACGTCAATAAAACTGGGGGAAATTTCTTTTAAAGGCAATTTCTTTAAAATAATCTGTCGGTCAAAATGTGAATTAAGAAACCAATCAAAGCCTATGGATATGAAACAAAGGAAATTTAATTTCAGAATATTACATGAATAAAAAAGAAAGACAATGCATATGATTATTTCTTTACAGTTACATATATATATAGGATATATAGTCAAACAAGAATGAGAAAAAATAGTGAGAGTTAAGGAACATTGTTTCTCTTTTTGAGCACCCTCCAGGACAGTGCAAAGGCCACCCTTGCTACGAAGGAAGGACCCTGGGGAGGGAGTGTTTTTCCCCACAGGTTCTGCAGTCCCCAAACGTGTGGGGGAGTGCTCAATGGCTCTCAATGGCTCTTTAGCATTGACTGTGGCCTCGCACACTCCAGTTTCCATGGTAACCCAAGCACTCAGGCCATTATGTACCCTACCTCCTCCCTAGCCCCTCCATCAACTCTCCACTGGTGGAAAGATCTCAGCATTAGTTGTGTAGGTTTTTATAGCAGTTTTAGTTTGGGTTAATTACAACTGGTCTAAAAAGCTTGTGCATCTTAGGAACCAAAATCCTCCCCCAAATCTAGAGCAATTCAGCCAAATGCTGGTATCCAGGTTTGGGATTGGGTCCTGTCTTCAGCACAAAGACTTCAGGGTGGAGGAGGGCAGGGATGAGGCTCTCTCCTGGGGAAAGGTGTTCTACTTAGAAAAGACTCCAGAATGAGAGCTATCAGCTCCCAGCACCTGTGCGAGGCCCCGCATGAAGGAAGGAAGCAGAGTCTGGAGAAGTCCATTCCCAGAGATGGCTTCCCCAGTTATGCGCGGCCATACAGCCCGTGACCACAGGTTCTCCTAGAAGGCAGTATTTTAAACCGTGTCCTAATAGAGGTTCCTGTGAGGGAAGCTGAACAGAAACAATGCTATTCAGGATAGAATGGCTCTGGTCTGGCACTCCGGGGTCAACTGGCTTCCTTAGAGGCCAACAAAACTACCACCTCTGAACGCCCAGTGGTCACTGCAGTCAACAGCCCTGCACTACTCCATTTCCCAAGGGTGCTCCCTTGTCATCGAGGCCTGACTCTGGAAGGACATTCAAGGTAAAGAGCTTGTGGTGGGTCAGCTGTGGTTTCAGTTGTGATTAAGCACCAGCTCCTTCAATACACTGGCCTCTCAGGTATAATCAGTATATCTAATCCTGTCACTGCTGCAGTGGAGTTTTTCTTGTTTCCTTTTCTTTGTGTGCCATTTTTTCTCTTTCTTTTGTTGTTTTCTTTGTTTTGTTTTTTATGTTTTTTTGTTTATTTTTTGCAGTGGAGTTTTTCAAACCAGATTCATTGCTCCCAGTGCAAGAGTCCATCATCGTAAAAAGTAAGAAGCTCCAGTGCCTGCAGTTTTCATTGATTCAAGTACTGTAGCTCACCCAGTGCAGACCTGGATCAATGAGGTGGTCTGTGTTTTTATGCTTGAGCCCTCTGGCACAAAAACACTGCCCCCCCCATACTGACACCACAGCAAAACCCATCACAACTGGCCCCAGAAAGAAGTGAAATTTTACAAGCCAGAAGAAGAGGCATTTCCAAAGAGATTGGTCTAACATGAAAATAAACATAACAAACATTTTTTAAAATCTTATAGATTTAAAAAATTGTTAAATACTGGCTCAAAAATACCCGCCCACGAAGTCAGAAGGGAGACAGTACCCTTCTGTGGCAAATGAAAAGGGCTTTTGTCTTGGCTCTCTCCGTAAGATGCCACAGGATTAGAACAGTTACATATTACAAGGCAGAAGGTTATGCTATTTATTTCTCAAATCTGAATTTCAACTGGATCACAGCTTCTATAAAGAAAAAAAATGACCTATCATACCCTTAAAGCAAGGGAAAGCATGTTTAATAAATAACTTAAGTGAAACACACATACCCAAAAACATACACAAACTGCCCACAGGTGAGCTGTATAAAGCATGTGTACACGACAGACATCTCTTTCACCACCCTAGCCCCAGAACACTATCAATTCCACACAACCAAAGAGAGTCTCCTGAATCTCAGGTACCTCCCTCAGACAGAACTGCAGAACAAACCTGAAGACAAGGAGGTATCAGGTCACTGCTCTGCTCCCACTGGCTGATGCCAGACCACATTCGATGGTACACGGGGGGGGGGGGGGGGGGGACCACAGATGAATAAAGTATGGAGGGAAGGGAGAGCACTACTTCAGTCTGGCCACACCAAAAGGAGTTTCTGTTTGAATTCACTGACAGCTGGTGCAAGAACTTTTTATTTTTTCTCACAAGGAAAAAAGCCAAACAAACCTACACAAATGAATGTGCTAATAAGTACTTTTAAGGATGACATAAAACTGCTCTAGAGAAAGGGGCTTCTAAGCAGCTTTATATTCCTGACCATCAATTGTTCACAATTCATCAAATTGGAAGGCCAAATTTTATATTTTTTCTTTCACTATTGCTGTTACAGCAGCAAAGGAAACAGTAAGTATGAAAAAGAGGACTGACAGCAGGACATAAAACCAAACTCTGCTCCCCAGCATCATTTTTGTTTCAGCAATAACGCAGCATTTTCAATAGTTTAAAAACAAGTCAGCCAACCATCTTTGTGGGGAACTGCTTCCCCACAGAGGCTGACTCAGCTCTAGCACACAGGGTGAGAACGTTACACAGCTTAATGGAGCAGGCACAGACCGAACAGTCTCGCCTGCACATGCTGCTCCCGGGCCATGAGCATTTACACGCGATCGAAGCCATGCCATTGCTCACCTCTAACACACGTGAACATCTTAACCCCAACAAAGCTCCAGCTCCAGCCCCATTATGACAAGGAGAGGGGCTGTGCAGCTCTTGGAACTTTGGTGATAAGCCACACTGCTTCCAAATAAGAACATTCTCTCCTTTAAATCCTCTCAGCCCTGCATTGACTGCTGCTCACTTCCTTCCTGACTCCAGCTGGCTCTCAGGAGACAGTCTAGCCTGCACACCCGATCCCTTAGAAGAATGCAATATAATCCCACCCCTGAGGAGTCATCCTGGACATCAATCCAGCCAGCCCCATCACAGGCATACTTCAGAGCTTCCACTACATCCAGATATTTCAGCAAACCTCTATTAAGCATTCAGAGATCTTCACTGAGTCACAGTGATTTGACACAGAAGTATTGGAACCACATGGGCACCAGAGATGTTTCAGGAGAGAGGAAACTGAGTGAAGGAAATGAGTTCAGCAATCACACAATTATTTGGCATCACTGAGGAAAGAGGAAGGGGAGGAGAGGGAGAGAGGGGGAAAAAGAGAGAGAGAGAGAGAGAGGAGGGAGGGACACAATTTAATAATTAACATTTGTTAAAATATTGTATCATTCTGAATTCTCCTTTTTCAATACTGCAGCCCAAATACCCTGCAATCTCAGGCCCAAAAAATAAAGAAAAATTTCCAGGGAAGGTATTGAGGAATACAGCCTCATGAGATAAAGGGCTTTCCCAACGTCAAAAGTGAAAAAGAAGGGAAAGACATCTGGCTTAGAGACCATTTAGATTACATGTACAAAAATAGCTTTAAAAGATAAACAAATAAACAAGAAATAACAACAAAAATATCCAACACTATCAAAACAAAGTCAAAAATAACATCAATCTACTAAGATTGACAGTACTAAAAAAAAAAACCCAACAACACTGGCAGTTGAGCATAAATCTCTTATTTTTTAAAAATAGAATTTGCCTAAACAAATACATGGAATGAGCACTGGAGTCTGCCTGGTTCTGCCCATTTACCGTGCTGTGTAAGCTGGTTGGCTGGTTAGTGGTTTCCCCATAATATTAAAAAAGAGAGAGTTGCTGGCACTGGTTCAGAGGCAGTCTGCAGAAATCATCCAGTGAGTAGGGTTAGAGGTATCAGTCGAGTTAGGATTAATTAACTTCCACAATTCAAAATGCAGCAAGCAGGCTGCAAGTCCAAGCTTCTCTGAGGAGAATGACACCTGGCCCACTGCAGAGAAAATTCTGGGTGGACAAAAGAACTCGGGATCCTCAGAGGAACCCTAGGTGGAAAGAGAAAGAAGGGCATTAAGCACATTTAGAAATATTTCTTTTTGCAAACATCCTACCTAAGAGCTAGAGAATCTACACTTAATATTTTCTACAAACTGAGGATTTAAAAGTTTAATTGAGAATTGATGAATTTCTACCAAGAAAACTTCAGTTTGTCCAACTGCTCTAATTTCAGGTTCATTACATCATCTTTTTTTTTTTCAACCACAGTTTACATTCAATACCATTCCGCACCAGTTTCAGATAATATTGCTTAAGTTAATTTATAAAAGAGCTCTATTTAATTGGCTTAAAAATAAGCAAATTATGAAGTAAGTATTCCTAAGAACTCAGAAATACCAACACTAACCCAAATGTTTTTCAAGTTCACATGATGTGGGATAATCTTTGGTAAATAAAGCTAATTTAAGTTTGCTTTAATTAAAATAGGTATGTATTCAGAGTTATCAACATTAAATATGTTTCAGTAATACGCCTTTGTAGATATAAATCCCCTGGTCTTTCCAATACATGGCTTCTTCAGAGGAAAGCATAGTAGCCACGGCCTTTTTCCAGAAGAGCGTAGACAACCGGCAGTCCCAGCACAAAATAATCCTCTTTGTCCTAAACCTCAGAAACATCTTATATATGATTTCCAGAGTCGTTCAGCATGAGCTCTCTATCTGGAAGACTTCACTGAATAAACAAAGCTGAAGTCTACAACAAGAAGGAGCATAACTACGCCATCTTCCCTGAGCATATTCTCGGTTCTTCTGTACTTGGTTTCAACAATTAGTTAACACTTGCTTTTTATTTGCTTAACAAGTTCTCTGAAGATATTTCACACATGTCCCATCTGTCCAAGAATGCAGGGACTGGGTGGGTGTGTGTTCACAGCTCTACCCCTCAGCACCTGGGACAGTGCTGAGTAGATGATCAATAGCCATCTGCTAAATGAACTCAAGGGCAAGGACCCAGCCTTGTAGTTTTCCCATCGCTTCTGACTACAGCCACAGTACACTGGGAATTTTAAAAATGCTACTGACTGACTAGATGCAGAAGGGAACCACATTCAGCAAGAACACAGAATAAGTACAACTAGTACCTTGTTTCCCCTCTTTTTTCCCCTCAGCCCATTTCAATCTTGTTGGTGTCATCATGGCAGCTGGAGATCCAGAAAATAACTGTAATAAGAAATGTTATAGTGGCTTAAACAGTCTAATGTCATTCCTATAGACAGACTTTACTAACGGGAATTATTTACTGGTTCAATTTCAATGTGAAGAGGTTTACTGACATATTTGTATCTCACTGATCTTAACCGGTTTTCTTGCTGGCTTAATGAAGTAACCATGCCTGGGATACCTTGAGGCCTCCTCCACGGGTAGTGCAGTGCCAAGCAGCTTGGCTCAAATGCTACCCACCCTGTGGAGTCCCCCAGTAAGAAGGGTTCCCTCCAGCATTATGTTTGTGGAGCTATTTCACTATATTTGTCTTCTCTGCTTATGATTGGTTATATCTTCCTTGAAGTCAAAATGTGTTTGTTGAATGAATCAATGAAAACCTACAGAAAGATGACAGTCAGCATAAATGAAAGGATTGAGAAAAAGGAATAGTTTACTGAGAAACACAGTCAAACAGATGACAGTATATCAATTTTCCTCCTTTCTACAAATGTACACATACAAAGAGAAAGTACAAAGAATAGTATCTTACTAAGTTTATATTTTCTTTGCTGGCTCTCTTCAATTCATTGATGGCTGGCGATTCCGGAGTAGGGGCCTTGTCCTTCCTTTCTGACATCACCTGATTTCCCAGGACCTTCCGCTGATTTAGGAAGAGAATATATTTGATTTTATAAACATCTGCTATATCTATATTATACCTATTCTGGCCTTTGAAGCTACAGTTTCTTAGGTTAAGAAAAATCTCAGCTTTCTGATAAATTCTCCCAGGCCATCTTATACAAAGGAGGCCAAATTATGTTACCAAAAAAAAGAAAACACTGAAATCATTGCCTTTCTTTAGATAATGACTTTTTCTTTACATTTAAAAGGGCTGCAATATTAGAAGCAACTTTACAGTTAATTTAAACTAACTAATAAAGACAATTGCAGTGTGCTTCTGAGACCATAAAAGAAACGCCAGTTACTTACTTGTATAATTTTTTCCCCCAAAGACATGTTGTCTCTCTGGCAGTTCTTAAGAGTCCCTTCCTCCCCTCCCAACTAAAGAATACTTACACTGGATCCACTCTAAGACTTTGCTTACACAGGATTGGAAAGTTTGTAGAAATTCTATAGGAGTGTATAATATAGCCACAAGAGGGTACAGGCCTTCTTAAGAAGGTCACATGACTATACTGATATTTCACCATATCCACACCACTTATATTCTTGGTTTTTTTTAAGAATAGACATCCTAGTGGTTATGAACTGGTTTTGATTTGCATTTCCCTAATGACAAGTGATACTGAGCATCTATTCATGTGTTTACTAGCCATTTGTATATCTTCTTCCTAGAAATGTCTATTTAAGTCCTTTGGCTAAAGAACTCCTATAAGAGTTCTTTTTATATGCCTTTTCACTGTTAATAGCAAAGAAAATTGTAATGTTCCAGAGACTATTAGCCTCAGTGGATCAGGATTGAGAATGAATTCTCAAATTCTATTAATGATATTAACTAGGACCAAAATTAGAGTTAGATGAAGCTGCAACTGCTGACAACTGCAGCTTGCTAGAAAAAATATATATATTACAAGATACATAAATATTTTTAGGGCACAATTTTTAATTTTTAGCAAAGAGCTCCTTGATTGTTGATAGATTTATAGATTTTAATAATGTTAAAATAATTTTAAAAAGAAAAATAATAGAATACAGAATAGTGCTAATCTCACTCCAAGTTAACCAGAACCTTGCCTTAGATATGCCTGGAAATTTGAACCCCATAATCAAGTTATCTACTGCCACCTGATGACAATATCCCCTAACTACAAGTTCAGAACGTCCACAAAGACTGGTGAATTGAATCTGCAAACAGTGATGGCAGCAACAGCACAGAAGTACATATTGTATTTGTTTTAAAAACAAGGTTTGTAATGAATTTGATACAAAGAAAGAGAATACAACAATTGATCAGATATTAAGCTCACAAAAACATGAGTTACCTAAAATTCACAATACCCATTTTCTAACAATTTTCCTAGTCTCTGTCAACCTTCTCCCTTTTCCATAACTTCAACAAACTGCATAATGAGATGTATAGCACAGAGCAGGTCATGAAGCAAAAAAGACTATACACAGCTCAGGAATAAGGACTCTGTCCTCAACCCCAGAAGAGAAGGATGGGCCTTTATTTCTTTTATTCCTCACTTCTCCAGTCACAGAGCCACTTCTCTGATTTGAAGCATAGCAAAATACTTTGAAAAATAAAAGCTTTGCCTGGCCGGGCGTGGCTCAGTAGTTGAGCATCGACCTAGGATCCAGGAGATCGTGGTTAAATTCCCAGTCAGGGCACATGCCCGGGTTGCGGGCTCAATCCCCAGTCGGGGGTGTGCAGGAGGCAGCAGATCAATGACACTCTCCCATCATTGATGTTTCTATCTCTCTCTCCCTGTCCTTTCCTCTCTCTGAAATCAATAAAATATATTAAAAATATATAAAAATAAATAAAAGCTTTTCCAAATTCTATCCATATCCCCTTACAGATAAGCCCGTTATAGGCTGCCAAAGAGCAGAAGAAAATTGTTTATGCATAAGAATAACCAAGGTTTCTCACAGTCAATGCTGAAACCAACAGCACAGCACACCTACCTTAATAAGGCCGCTGAAGGAACGTGAACGGGCCCTCTTCTGTACCCGGGGAGTAGAAGGTTCTTGTCCTGGTGTTAGGGTCACAGATTGCTTATTAAACTAAAAGGAAACATAGAGGACATTTTGTTACTATTCTCCCATCAAAAGATAGCATTCTGCGACAACCACATGAATAGCTAAGTGTAAATACCAAGAAAAGTCCAGGAATCAGTGAGTATAGCTGTACATATATGGATTAGTAAGTAGAGTGGCAAGCAAATCACAAACGCAGAAATGCTGCCAAAAAACAAGTCCAAATTTATTAAATTAGTCTGAGGGTTAATTAAACAGTTCACACCAAAAAAATCAAATTAGAATCAGATTAAGCTTCTAGAATTAGATCGAACTACCAGTTTATAGCAAATACAAAGGACTGAAGAACATCTTAAATAACACCACAAGGATACAACCAGAAAAATCCAGACTGTGGGAGATATCATAAATAAAGTGTGGGGAGGAGTGGAGGGTGGAAAGAGAGAAAACGTGTGTATGTATAGTAAACGCAATGTGGTATCCTGGATTGGATCCCAGAACAGAAAAAGAATATTAGTAAAAAAATTGGTAAAATCTGAATAAAGTCTGTAATGTTAATAGTAATGTACCATTGTTAGTTTATTAGTTTTGACAATGTTAACATTAGGAGAAACTGGATGAAGGGGTATGTGGGAATTCTCTATACTATCTTTGCAATTTTTCTCTAAATATAAACTATATCAAATTTAAGAGTTTATTCAAATAAAGAAACTTTGGCAATTTTTTAGGGGAGGAAAAAGAGGGATGAGAGAGAAGGGACCTAAAAGAGACCCGGTAGGTGTATCAACAACAACAAGAAATGCATACCCTTGCTCATGCCACTCTAGGAAAAACTCTTCAATGAAAAAACTTGTAACAAAAATGTATAAACTAAACAATGACCTAATATCCCCAACATGTCCAGTAGAAGGCAAACTATATATACATTAGGTTATTTATGATGAAATATTATGCAATAATTAAAATGTTTATAGCCTTTTAATGACATGAAAAATGTTCATGATATAATTTTAAATGAAAAGGGTGGGATATAGAAAAATTGAACATATATTATGATCTCGAGCAGAAAAAAAAATTAAAATATACATTCATAAAAAGAAACATGGGATGAGTGGTTTTATTTTCTTATCTTTCTCTATAATTTCCTATTTTTCTAAAAAAATAAAGAACAAAAATAATGTTAAGATTTTTCCTTTGTATTACATTTAACCCTCAGTGTTCTTGGTAAGTTATTACACTTGTCCTACCTAAATTGCTATCTTAGTCTCTACCAAGAATCAAATCACTGCCCTGCTTTGAATTGGTAATAATACTCCGCCAACACCCTCTGAAATTCCAGTCATATCTCAATTTGCTAGAGGTCAAAGTAACTTCAAAGAGAGTGACAGGAAACTTCTCTTAAAGGACTCTGTCAATTGTGAAGAACAGCTCAGTTGAACATTTTCTGAGCACTTGTTTATGTCTGGCCCTATGCTTGAGATAATGTATAAAAAAAAAAATTATTAAAAACACAGACTCTTCCCTAAAGAAGGTATCAGTTGAATAAGAAGTCAAGAGACTGACCTTGCCTGTTCAGCTAAAATTCAAGAGGGTCTGAGACAAGACAAATTTCCTAAGAAACCAACCAAGTCATCAAGGACTTACTCAAGCTACACTTTGAGTCTCAAAATGGCAAATGAGAGACCTAGCATAGCTCCAAAATAAACTTAGCCACTAGAATTCCTACCTCTGATATCAGACAAGGTTAATAGTATTCTCTAACTGCAAACAACTCACTAAGAGCTACCACTTTTGCTCTGCTATGCCAACTACGTTACATAGATTCTCTCTAATATTTATAACATGGGCATTACAATTACCATTTTACAAAGAAGAAAACCGAAATTCAGAAAGGTTATTTGCCAAAAAAATATGAAGGGTTTAAACTTTGGAATAATATATTGTAAATGCTGGTTCTCTCTCAGCAATCTTGGTATATGATCAAATGAGAGAAACTCTAACCACACTTGGATCCTTCTGTTTAAGTAAAAAAATCCAAGAGCCTTTATTCTTTTCTCTAATGGGCAGTAGTATAGAGATCACATTGAGGTTCTATAGACAAGTTTGATTTGATGGCCGAGCCAAAGCTTGAGCCATAAGAGCCAAAAATTAAATGAGATTCTTAACAATATTCCCTAGTGATTCTACAGCCATGATCACATGAATTCCTAAAGCCCTGTCACTGTGCCCTGCTTTCGGGCACCTGTCTGATAAGCTGTTTCTTCTTTGCTGACTCTGGCATATTGTGAACGTGTTGGAACAGCTCTCTCAGTGCCTCTTCTGTATGCTGCTGGGTCTCCTCCTGGTGAGAGCAGGAATCCATCCGGTTCCATTTCTGAGATTTTGCCAGTTGGAAGGACTTAGAATGACATGAAGCTGTCAGATCAAGATCATCCTAGAGAAAATTTAAAAGAAAATTAATATATCCTACCAGCTTTGTTTTTAGGTTCCCAGAACCCTGGAGCAAAAAGAAGGGTGGAGAAGTGGGGAACATGGTATATTCTTATACCCAGAAACAATAAAAGTCTAAAAACTATTATCAGATAAAGAGAAACCTATAATTATAGACTATATGTATATTTTTTAATGTAAAACTTTTTATTGATTTGAGAGAGAGAGAAACATTGATGGTTTGTTCCACTTATTTATGCATTCATTGGCTGATTCTTGTATGTGTTCTGACCAGAAATCAAACCCACAATCTTGGAGTATAAGGATGACTCTCTAGCCAACTGAGTTACCTAGCCAGGGCTAAACTATATATAAATAGCCTGCTCCCATGACCTGCCCAGAGAACCTAAATTCATTCAGAATTATTGCCACCAAAAGCTACATAATAGTTAAGTTTTCAAAGCATCTTTTAATCTCATGTAATTTTCACTGCTATCCTATGAAGTAAACAGGAAAAGTATCACCATCCCCATTTGATAGAAGAAAAACCTGAAGTTAAGCTATAAGCTTAAAGTTCTCTAGATATTAAAGTGACAGACCCATCTTGGAGCCCAGGTGCACTGGTTCTTGGCTGGTACTCTTTCCCACACATGACAACATGATGTGACAACTACACAGCAGTAGTAGAGGAACAAAAACAACTCTCGAAGAAAAACCACACCCCAGTTAAACTAGTTGAAATCAAGTACTGTTTTCCTGGTCACACCACATATTTGCTAAATGAGACATAGAAACAAACAGGAGCAGGGAAAAAAGTTGTGTAAGATCACAGCTTCAGTTTTTAACCAAGACAGACTAAACAAAAATCATCAAAAAGTACTAGCATAATTTTTTTAACTTCTCAATTTTAAAGCTTAATAATCATATGTAATTTTGTTAATAAACATCACACATTTGCTTTCTAAGCTCACGTGGTCTCAAGTCTTTTAGCTATTGGATAGAGTGTTTGTTACCTCACTACTGAACCTGAAATAAGACTATTACATAAAACTGTACTTTTATTACCATAAAATATTTCATACATTTGCTATTTACAGACTGTTTATACCACATGCTATAAGAATGCACATGGACTTTGTGAAAACCTTTCAACATACAGTCTATGCCATCAGTGGAGCACCTCAGAAAGCAAGCTGTGTAGGGGCATTTTTATTTCAACATATGACTTCCTTCTCAGTCTTTTTCCTCATCTCAAAATGACTAGATAATTTTGAACTACAGTAAAAACATTTTATTTTCCATGGCTTTACTTTGATTTCATACTTTGTTTTAAAGTTCCATTAATTTTAATTAATGCTCTCCTTGTTTAGGCTAAGAGTAATTTCTATTCTTACCTTTGACGCTTGAGTTCTGGAGCCCAAATAGTGCAATCTGGCACATTCCCGAATGTAAGCAGGAGCCTGGGCAGGTTATAAAAGAAAACCAAGACCAAATAATTAGTAGTATCTAAAATTCTTTTAAGACTCAAGGACAGTGGTTTTCAAAATAATTTAACTGGCAGGTTACTTTGGAAAAACAAAAGATCTTTAAAATGCCCTATTTTATAGTTTCCACCAAAAAGATAATCTTAACAAATGTGATAGGAAAACTGTGAGAAGACACCACTATAGTTGTTCCTGTTTTAAGAATCAAGTGTGGCATGATTAAACTTAAATGAGCCAGAAACAAAAATATAGATAATTATAGTAATGCTTATACTTAACAAAAGTCACCCCTAAAATTCTTACAAATTACAGTGGTCATATTTTAGAATCACTGTATAAAAAATAGCATTCAGAATTCCTAGGGGGTAACTAACAACAGACAAGGAAGAACTTAGCTTACTGATATATTGCCCAGAATCCTGTAATAAGAACCCTGATACAGTCCTGTATAAGTGTAAAATAATACAACCATTATAGAAGAGAATTTAGCAACATCTAAGAAAAGTACATTTGCATTTACCATTTACCCAGAAATCTCACTTCTGCGAATCTATCCTGAAGGTATAACTCCAGAATACAAAATACACTTGGTTAAGATTAATCAGAAGATTGGACACGGGCGGCCAACATGGCTCATGCCCCACGTGGGGGGCTCAATCCCCAGCAGGGGGCATGCAGGAGGCAGCCAATCAATGACTTTCTCTCATTGATGTTTCTCTCTCTCCCTCTCCCTTCCTCTCTCTGAAATCAATAAAAATATATTTTAAAAATAATAACATTGGCCACTACCTCAAATATCTACTAATAGGGAACTTATTAAATGAACTTTTTTTTTAATCCTCACCTGAGGATATTTTTTCCATTGCCTTTCAGAGAGAGTGGAAGGGAGAGAGGAGCTAGAGATAGAAACATCAATGAATGTTCACTGTTTTATTCTCTGTACTTTTCTCTATATTTGAAAAATTTCATAATAAAAGTTGTTAAAAAAATGTCTTGTGACAGACATTATATCTACAGTTTAATTTTTAACTTGAACAACTATAAAACAAAGCTTAAGACCAAAAGTAATTTCCTCCAAACAAGAATATGACAGAACCCATACCACCTATTCTACAAACTTTAAAAACAAAAACAAATAAAGAAAAACTCTGCCTTATAAAGATAATATAGCTGAAGATAGAAGCTATATTATGTAAATACATAGGAAAAGATGTGGTGACTCAAGCTAGAAAGATAAAATCCAACTGGGTCAGACAATAGAGATCAGGACTACAAATAAATAGCTAAGAGCAATTTTAGGAAAATGGTAGAGCAGGGAAAAAAATACAAAGAACACAGAATGAGGCAACACAGGATATGAGGATTGAGAAAAATCCATACAAAGAAACCTGAGAACAAGAAGACACAACAGAAGGAAGAACAAATGTGGAATAAAACAGGACCCCAGGGTAAATTTCCCCGAGGGGCAGAGCCCTGCTCGGCCTCCAGGTACCCCCTGCCTTCCCACTGTGGTCGTTCCCCGCAGGTGTCCACCGCTCATCTGCTTTCCAGTCCCAGGGCCTTTCTACCAGGTGCTGCAGCACCATCTTTATAGCCCCCTTAGGGCCCTGCCTTGCTCCAACGTCTTTTTTTAATTTGTTTTCATTGGTTTTAGAGAAAGGAAGACAGAGGGAGAGACAGAAGCATCAATCGGCTGCCTCCTGCAGCCCCTACTGGGGATCAAGCCCAAAACCCGGGCGTGTGCAGCAACCTCCTGGTACGTGGGACGAAGCTCAACAACTGAGCCACACCAGCCAGGCCATCCTCCTCGTCTTTTACCGCCCAATTTCATCTTGTACCTACCTTAAAAAGCTTCTGGGAGTGTTTAATCATAAAAGCCATACCACTGTTTAACTTTGTGATATTCTCCTGAAGGTCATTGGCAGTGACCTATTCAGAGAAAAAGAAACCAAAAAAGGGGGATTAAGAACAGGGGGGAAAAAGGCAGGTACTCCATTTACTTACCTAAGTTTATTCTTTCAAAGGTATGAGAGTTCCTGCCCCTTACAAAGGTGCCTCTAACACAATGTTTAATTCTGGAAAGGCTTTTTGGTTCAGTAGATTTCCACTGGAATGCCATAATCTAGGAAAAAGCATGTGTCCTAGCAGTGACCTGGAAATCCTCGAGAATCAATCTTCATTTCCTAATTCTGCTTGAGAATTAGACATGCAAGCAGAGTAGCTAAAGACAATCTAGTCTGGGAAATGAGTCAGGAAGAACAGAATCTGTACCAACCACCAAGGACATTGACGCTTCAGAGAAAGGAGTTTCTCCAGAGACAAAAGAGAACTGTCTCTACTAAATGATACCAAACGACATCTGTTTCTTAAAAACACAGTCAACTGGTCATTGATTCCCTTCTCTTGTTCCTCCTGCCTCTGTTTTAAGTACTTCAGCATCTCTACTATCCCAAAGCCCTCATCGTCAACATTTATCTTTATTACTTAATTTTTGCTTTTAGCAAGACCTCTTAAATACTTCTCTTTATAGGCAGATTACTCATTTTTCAGTCTCAGCTGGTTCTAAAATCGTTAATATGAACAAATGTTGGTGTATCCCTTTCTTCTCATCATCCAGCCACCTCCCACCACCCTCTTCCCCACCCCCCACCAGCCTTTCTCTCGGGAGAGCCCCTCCTGGCCCAGAATTTTATATTATGTTTTTCCCTAGTTACTTGTTAGGTAAAATATACCACATAACCTCTCCTTTATCTTCCTTTTCTCATTTCTTATATTCCCAAAATACTTTATAAGTCACCATATCCATCTATTTCCACTATCTTTCCAACTGCCTTGTCAGGTAAGTGGGAAAGTTACTATTATGACCAGTTTACAAAGGAGCCTAAGCATAGAAAGGGTAAAGAATACAGGTCACAGCTGGTTTACAGCTTCCAACCCAAGAATCCTGCTTCCCAATTCCATCATACAGTAAAACCTACATGAAAGGACAGGAATATAAACCTATATACCTCCTGGTCAAGAATGAGTTCAAAAAACTTTAGATAATTTATTTCTCATGCAAGTCACTGAGAAAGCCATGTTCTCAGTAATAAGAAGCACATTCAGCTTTATCCAAGGAGAAGATATCTACAGGAAAAAGAAAACAAGGCAGGAGACTGTTCTATGTGTCATCTTATCTAAAAGCTTAGTGACATTATCCTGTAAGATCAAACAGCTCTATCCTGCAATCTTCAGGAATCAGTTTGATTTCCCAAGATGGTTTTCATGTTAAGAAGGAATTCACACTGACCGGCCAAAATGAGAATTCTTTATTTAGTAGCTATAATTTTCCACTGAGTTTCCACTAATAAACTGCCATTCAGGGTTATCAGAGATTGATTAATAAGTGAGGTTAAAGGAACTGGCCCCCTCAGGTCTGATGACTCTTAAATTAACTAATAAAGTAAGCTCCTAAACTTGTTAAATGGAAGAGTAGACCTTGGACCCTTGATAACTTCACCAAGGTATAGTCACAGGATAAGGCCCAGCCCAAGAAAACCTAGCAGTCTTTGCTCTTCCCCTCAACACTCACATTTTTTGGCCACAGGACATGGGGTGCAAACATAAGGGCAAGGTTATAGGCAGACATCTTATTCTTGTCTTGTTTCTTTGCTGTCTGGTACAGGAGATCGAGCAACAACTTCAGCAAGTTACGATTGGGTGGAGGGAGAATGAGGAAGAGCAACTGAAGAGCCTCGATTTGCCGCTCCTTATCCGGTATATTGGTCTTGTTCCCTTTATCATCAAACTGCATCAAATCTTGAGGACAAAAGAGACGATTGCAAAGGAAGGAGAAAATACAAGCAAGAAATAAGTAAATATTCCTACTATTATCCTCCCCTCAACTCTAACCAAAGAAAGAAAGGAAAAAAAGTAATAATAATCAGTCATAAAAAGAGATTATAGCAAAATATAATAACAAAATAATGTCAATGAAATTCAATAATAAAAAGAAAACCCCAATCAAAAATGGGAAAAGACTTGAAGATACAAATAGCCAATAAGCATTTGTATACTCAGTATCATTAACTATCAGGGAAATGTAAATCAAAACCATAATGAGATACTACTTCATACCCATTCATATGGCTATAATCAAAAAGACTGACAGCAAGTGTTCACAAGACTGCTAACAAAATTAAATCTTCTACATTGCTGGTGAGAATGTAAAATGGTACAACCACTTTGGAAAATAATTTAGCAGTTCCTCAAAATGTTAAACATAGAGTTACCATATGACCCAGCAGCTCTACTGCTAGGTGTACAATCAAGAGAAATTAAAATATGTCCACACAAAAAACTTTTAATAATTCCACCCCCCTTCACTTTTCCTCACCCACATATTTTATTGCTAAAAGAAATAAGAGAGTGAATTATGCCCTGATAACAGAATAATCCAGGCAGCTCCTCAGTCAGAATCATTGTTTCTCCCCTAACAGACTACATAGGTTATCAATAAAAACCCTGGATAATCAGAATTTCAAAAGACACAGGTAACTATTTGGGTATAATTCATATAGACCTAAAAATGATTACAGTGTGTTGTTTAAGCTGTTGAACTGCAATAACAACTCCAGGTTTAGGAAAGACAGGTAATATTCCTGAAACTGCTCCCTGTCAATATGAAACTGAAAACAAAAATCCCTTCCAGTTATCAGCAAGACATATCAAATGCTACAACTGAGCCACACCTCAATATGGCTTCAAAGAACAGTGAATCATGGGGTGGTGAAGGGGAGAATTTCAAATACTGTACTAAATTAACTCAGTGGGAAAGCAAACAGAAAAAGTATTCGTCATGTTACCCTTATAGAAAGAATTTATCAATATTTTCCATATCTTTTTTAAAGATCCAATGATTTTATTTCTCTCCAAAATAACTGTAAAGTTATATAACATTCTAGTATATTTTCTCATTTGTATCATCTGGATTATTACTGATAGTTCTAAAAAATCTAATCTGCCCTGGCCAGTATGGCTCAGTTGGTTGGGCATCATCCCGTGTATGGAAAGGTTGCCAGTTCGATTCCCAGTCAGGGCACATGCCCAGGCTGCAGGAGTGATCCTGGATAGGGGGTTGTATAGGAGGCAGCCAATCGATGTTTTGCTCTCACATCGACGTTTCTCTCTCCTTCTCCCTTCATCTGTCTAAAAATCAATTTAAAAATCTTAAAAAGAAATCTAATCTTATTCGATTTTAGAAATTCAAGCTTAGTTTTCTTTAACTAGTAAAAATTATTCAAAACAAAAAAATCTTATTTATTTTTCTTAAAATTAGAAGAGGTACTCACTTGAGCAGCACATATACTAAAACTGGAACAATACAAATATTAGCTTGGCCCCTGCACAAGGATGACAAGCAAATTTGTAAAGTGTTCCATTAAAAAAAAAAAAAAAAATTAGCCCTGGCTGGGTGGCTCAGTTGGTTGGCACACCATCCCGTACACCAAAAGGTTTTGGGTTCAATCCCCAGTTGGGGTGTGTATGGGAGGCAACAGATCTCTGTCGCATCGATGTTTCTCTCTCTCCCCCTCCTCCTCTCTCTCTAAAAGTCAATTAAAAACATATCCTCAGGTAAAGATAAAAAAAAAAAAAAAAAAATTAGAAGCAAGAGAAAATGCTCCAGGGCAGAAAACTATAGCAGCATAACAGCTGTGCAATTGAAGAATGAATTTCCTACCACACAGGCATAAAGGAGAATGAGAAACTATTTATGAGCTAAAAACGGAACATTCTCCAAGACATAGTAAGTTAAAAAAAAAAAGAACCATATATATAATATCCTACCATTACATAAAAAGAAAGGGAATGTATCTAAGTATTTGGAAGTGTATAAAATATCTCTGAAAGGATTCATTAGCAATCACAGCATTGGTTGCCTCTGGGAAGAGAAACCGGATGCGGCAGAACAAGGGTGGGACAGAGTCTTTTCACTGCATATTCTTTTGAACACTTTGAGTTTGAACTATGTGAATGTATTGACTAATATTTAGAAAGCAAATAAAATTATTTTTAAAAAACAAACTTTCTTGGGGTGGTGAACACACAATACAATATACAGATGATGTATTACAGAATAGTACACCTGAAACCTATATAATTTTATTTACCAATGTCACCCCAATAAATTCAATATTTTAAAATATCCTGGGGAAAAGAAGAAAAAAAAATTCCAAGACTACAGATGATCTCAATTGAGGCAAAACAATATTTAGCAAAAGCCTCAAACCAAGGCAAATGTACCAAACCTATAACCATCTGAGGAATGTGAATTAATCCAATGAAAAGCATACACTTAGTTTTTAAAGATTTTTTATTGATTTTCAGGGAGAGAAGAGAAACATCGATGTGAGAGTGAAACATGTATCAGTTGCCTCTTGTACACCCCCTATAGGGGATTAAGCCCTCAGCCCAGGCATGCGCCCTAACCAGGAATCGAACCTGCAACCTTTGGGTGCACAGGATGATGCCCAACCAATTGAGCACACTGGCCAGTACAAGAAGACATTTATTAAGAACTAAAATATTCAAAGCACTATGCTAGGATCCCTGAAGAATAAAAAATAAAAATAAAACCCAGATTTTATCTTCAAAGAAGCTAATTTAGCAAGAAAAACATTTGATTAAATCAAACTTAACTGGCCAATACTTACAAATACCCAGAGAAGTCCAGAAATATCATGAAGTTTTAACCAATATAAGCAAAAGGGTTTGTTTGGTTTTTGCTTTTTTTCTTTTTTTCCCCTGGCAGAAGTATTGCTGTGGATTACACACAATAGAAAATTCCAAAAGACTTTACTAAATTGAAAGAAATGTATTTATATCTCCTCCCCTCCTATACTCACCAGCAATTTTGAGGTGTGCGTGGAAATGTTTATGTGTCAGCAGGGGCTCAGGTAGCTCTCCTAGAAACATCTTCAGCAATGTGGCAACATCATTTGAGTGAAACTCCCCTGATTCCAAGTCGATATCAGTTCCATTATTGAGAGCATCCCTTAAAATCTGCTGTCGGACACTATTCCCTGGTACTCTAAACAAACCCTCTACTCGCAAGTCTATTTAGCATGAAAGAAAACAAAGGACATGCAGAAAGGAAGCAAAAAGAGAAGTCTGATTAAAAGAAGTCATCTAAAAGGCTATTTACACTTGAAAGCCTCTTTACAAAGACCTTGAAGAAGGCTTTTGCCTTTTTTTCCAGAGTAGTTTAGAACCCACTAGTCCCTGAGGAGACAAATCTGAACATCCCAGACTAAGAGGTGGTCCCCTCAGGAGTCATTCAATGTCCTGAAGCACATCTGGAGACTGAATTTAACCTAAACAACAGAAATGAGCTCTAAAAATAAGTTGTTAGAAAAGCCAAATCTCCCTGAAAGCCCCTTTTGCCATCTGAGACTGTCTGAAGGGGCTGAGTTCATCTGTGGAGGTTTGTTGCTCCTATAAAGTTTCCCAGACCAAATGAATCTATTGCTTGAGATTAAAGCTCAAGCGATAAAAAAGATAGGATGCATAGTTTTGGTTTGATCTGGAAGAAGCCCGAGAGTTTATATTCTCAGCTTGCGTACATATTTATCTTCATATAACTCCCTAACTGAGGGGACCAAGTTCAAATGCCTACAGGGCCAGGCAGGCAACAGTAAATGAAAGCACAGGAACCAAAGCGAAATGGAGAGCACATATTCATGCTCTAGCTGATTGTGTCAAAGTGGCAACAGGGTCCAAGGATGAGATCTTCTTATCATCCCAGGAAATGGAAAACCTAGACTTTCCCCATTTGAAAACACTCATAACTAATTTTATTTTTAATTTAATCTTTTGCCAACAGAACAAAACATGAATGTAGATGCCTCAAGCTCTTAGGCTGCCAGTTTGCAACCTCTGCTCTAGCTCCTAGCACAGTATCCCACACAGAATAAGCCATAAATGTTTGTGTTGAATTTATCAAAGGGTCACATGATGCCACATATTTCACATACACTCAGTGTGACAAGCACTTAGAGCAATGACATAAGCAGAATGACTACTGGAAAAAAAAAAGGGAATTAAGTGAAGAGTGTATTTTAATCATTAGAATTCTAAAGATGAAAGTGTCCTTGGTGGTAAATCATGCTCCCTTGAGTAAATGTATGATTCTCTAGGGACAATGTATTTTTCCAGAAAAAAATGTCTCTCTGAGTCAAGGGGAAGATGTGATTTCATAGGCACTATCTAATTTACATCCATCTTTGAGAATAAAAAACAAATCAATAATGAGATGAAATTTGGAACAGAATGTATTCAGAAACATGCCACCTGAAATTATCACTGATTACTAACTCAAGGATGTTAGCTCTCAAGAGAAAACTGACAATTCTTCATTGACAAAGAACAACGAAATTTCAAGTCTTACTTCTGTGTAGATATTCAATTAGCTGGTATATCTGAGCAATGCCTTCCTCCGTCAGTGGGGATCCAAATACTACTCCTTTTTCTAAAAGAAAAAACATACGATAGGACAGGACTATATTTTCCACAAAGAGTACAAAATCAGCACCCTGAAAACCGACCAAAATTGCTTTACGGTATTAGCAACTCCTCAATGAACATACAGATGTGAAGACTGAAGCCCAGAAAGCAACAGACGTGTACACCCTTCCCAGACACAGCTCCTACCCTTTCGCTTGAGAGACATTAGAGCCTCCCATGTTACAGTTCAGCAAATGCTTTCACAAAGTCAGTAAACAAAAATCTTAGGAGCTGGCAATGCACCAGAAAATGCAATCAAAACAACTCTCAGTCAACTCTGCAAGTTTAACATTAGATTGTAGGTTCCTTGAAGGCAAAGACCATCTTCTTATTTAAGTAACAATACCTAAACTGTTGATATTTAATTTAAAAACAAACAAATAATAGAACTTAGAGCCATAATTGTCAAAGCATGACAGATTATCCACTAGAGTTGATACAGGGTCGGATCTGTTATTAATGATTTCCTTATATTTAATTTAAAAAATAGTACCTCTTTAATAGCTTATCAAAAGCAGCACAATAATTTATTTTCTGGGAAGGCTTTTTTGGGGTGATAGGTATTTGCCATTTCACGCATTTGAGAACTAACAATGGCAGTAAAAAAAAATGTTCAAACTGTCTTTACTGTACCCTCTAGCTGTATAACTTTGGGTTTTTTTAAAATATTATTTTAGTTCAGTATTAACAGGGCATGAAAATCAAGGTACCCCTGATAAATACCTAAACTAATTATATCATCTCTCAGGGACTGATGTATATTTGGCTTTAGTTTATCTATACTGTTTTTATAATTTTTATTGTTTTACTACTTATAAAAATGGGGGGAAAATGACCAAAATTGCTTTACGGTATTAGCAACTCCTCAATGAACATACAGATGTGAAGACTGAAGCCCAGAAAGCAACTGAGACGTGTACACCCTTCCCAGACACAGCTCCTACCCTTTCGCTTGAGAGACATTAGGGACCGGAAGAATCCTGTTGCTGGGCCAGCCCCACCGGGCAACTTAAGTTCCACTTCTCCCATCAGCTGAGCCAACTCAGTTCCAGGTAAATCAATGAGCCTTGTGATATTGCTGACCACCAACTCAGTGAACACCTCAGGTTTCTCATGCCGGAGCTTTTCCACAAAAAAGTCAGGATTGAAGATAATGGGCTGACCTCGAAGGGAAGAATCATTGCAGATAACAAAATTGCAGATGGCGTCACTGGAAAAAATGAAACAGAAGAATCCTGGGGTGTCGAGGGAGTTCAATTTCATGCGTTTCTCATTCCTTCTTAACCACACAATTATTCACTCTTTCTGTGGTTAATCTACACATTGATCTTTTGAAAACCCTTATCCTTAATCTGCTCACTGCACAAAAGACAATTTGGACTTGCTGCTGTTTAAGGTATACCCTCCTAGATACTTAAAAATTTCATTTAAAGACCCCAGAAAGCCTCTATTATGCGACTTGAATTTATCTCTTAATTTCAGGCATATACTGTAGGAAGATACAGATCCTATAGCCTCCCAAATCTAATAACATATTAGAATTGGTAGGTACATAGAGCACATTTCCTTATTAAAACAGTAAAACCCTGAATTACTACTGTTAAATACTTGTAAAACATCAGAAGTGCAGCTGTTCCCCCTAACACAGCAATGGGTAATCATCAGATTAAGGCCTTCTTAGGAATATAGCCAATACTAGACAGTATTTCCCAGGCAGTGATCAACTGCTGACAGCACCACATTCAGGCTAGTCTCAAACGCCAGAGAAAGCATGTGACAGTGAGCATGATACTATTGAAGGGCTAAAACTAAATCTAAATAGTGTAGTAGACATTTTGAAGACAATTACCCATAGGGTTCTTTGGTTCCTGGGTCTCTACACAGGCAAATATTTCTTTATAATCAACCCCCTTTAATTGAGCCAGGCACTATTGAATTCTGTTCCTCATAGCCAAAAAGCCTTCACTAGAATGTAAGGCACAGGTACATAAAAATATAAATTCAGCCTTGCCCAGGTCCAGAAATAGGTTTTATTTGAAAATCCTTCAATTCTGGATGCATCTGGACCATCTAAGTCCAACCTTTCCTCACACACTTGAAAAAGTCTGTGATTTTTTTTTTCCATTGCTTTTCAGATCCAGTGGAAGGGAGAGGGAAAGAGAAAGAAGCATCCATGTGAGAGAGACACATCAATTGGTTGCCTCCTGCACACACCCTGACCAGGCCAGGGATTGAGCCTGCAACCAAGGTACATGCCCTTGGCCAGAATCGAACCTGAGACCCTTCAGTCCACTGAACCAAACCAGCTAGGGTAATTTCACTCTTCTATCACTGAGTAATACTCAGCAAGCCCTGGCGAGTGTTGCTCAGTTGGCTGGAGCGTCATCCCATACTCCAAAAGGTGGAGGGTTCAGTTCCTGGTGAGGGCACATACCCAGGTTGCAGGTTTGATACCCGGTCAGGGCGAGTGAGGGAGGCAACCAATAGATATTTCTCTCACATTGATATCTCTCACTCACTCACTCTCTCTCCCCCATCCTCTCTCTAGAATCAATTTTTTAAAAAGTTCTGCTGACCCCTGATTTTAGCTGGTTTTCCACTCCTAAATTACTTGGGTTATACTCCTGGCAAAGCTCTTTGACTCTCAGAAATAATTCCTTCCCTATTCTTTGTTTCCTAATGCCTAACTACTGTACTTTTTACTTTTAATCTGTTACATATAAGAGCTGTATTATTCCATCTCTGTAGCAGACCCATCACCACTGGTTTGTATCCATTACCAATTATCTCTAATGGCTTGTTCTAATCCTTACTATATAAACAGTCACCTGTTATATAACTGATGAGTAGATAGAACATAAGCCAGAAAGCACAAGTAATCACATCTGTCAGGCAAAGTCAAAATTCACCTGACTCATACAAACATTCCCACAATAAAAACAATCACAACTTAAAAGTCCTCCATAGCACCTAGGTACCAAAGCACTGTTCCAGGGAAATGACTCCTCTAAATATTAAATGTAACTAATCTATGACACTTTGTCAATACTTCATGGATAATTTTTAATAATGGTATAATGAAAACAAGGCAGGGTAAACTTCAGAGTTCATCTCTACTTCCTTGAAAAATTATTACATAATTTCAATCAACGGCCCCAATCTTCAGTTGGTGGCTACAAAATTCCTTCTTTCTCTAAAATGGTAATATAAGAATTTAAAAATATGAATATGTTCTCAAGCCAAAAATCCGTTAAAGAAAGAGAACTTAAAATGCTTGTCTCCTCAACCTTTTTACAAACTAAGGTAAGTTACTTTTCCTGTATAAATTTAAAGATGCTAATGATTATAATATAAGCCAATTAAAATCAAAAGCAATTTTATCCTAAACTGTTTTATGGATTTCACATTCCTTTTAATTTTGAAAAACAGATTTCAGTTCAAATTAGTTCTAACATATAAATGAATATAAATAGCATCCACTATATTCCTAAAGTAGAAACACATACTCACATACAGCCTCCAGATCTTTATTTTACTACTATCCAGAGCAAGATTCAGTTAAGATTCTAAAACTTACATTACAGTTGACCCCAGGCACTAAACTGGATAAAATACACAAGTGAGAGAGGAGCTAGAAGCACAAAGTCCCAACTACATTGTTTCTCAACAGAATCCTTTCAATCTGGCCATCTCCCCCAAGTCTGCTCCCTCCTAAATAGGTAGAACAGGTAAAAGAATAAATAAGTTCAAGGTTGCCCCTACCCATTCACAAGAAATACAAGAAAAAAATGCCTTGGGAGTCCTAACACACAAGTAAAAGCATTCTCAGGTTTTTTTCCCCTTCTGCTTTTTCTCCCCTTCCTTCCCATGATCATTCACTCATTTTCGTCACACTTTAATTTCTTTAACTTAGTTTTTCCCCCCCTCTTCCTCACTTTTTCTGAGTAGAGCATCAGACAAGACAAGAGATAAGAGAGAAACAGTTAAAAACAGAAGTAAAATGGAAGGTAAGAGATGGAAAAGATAGATATTGTAGGTTATGTTTTTTAATTATCCCCATATCACAAAGCCTGCTAATTCCTTTCCACAGAATACACGATCCCACAATATAAAACAGAATATCAAGAAGCATGGCTAAGGATTTAAGAGATTTCTATGTCTAAAGAAAAAATACTATATTTAAGCAAAAACAACTTCCTACTCTGCAGCATCTTATCTTAATACAAACTCTTAAGTTTACTCAAGTTCAAAAATAAATAAATTTCTTACATAAGAGCTGAAAGCTTCGGATGAGGCATTGGTAAATTGAAGAGACTGGGGAAAAGCTTTCTCCTTTTTTGTTGTGACAAAGAAACCCTCCTTTCCCTGCCCCAGTACAACCTACACAAATTCCAGGCGTGTTACAGGACACAAGGGCACATTATGGGGCCTGAAAGGCAGTACTTATTAGGACTACGCATTCATCTACAAGAAGGAACAAAACAGAAATTAAAAACTGGACCAGTTCCTTATATTTGCCAACACATAGATGAAATTCAACAGTAGTCTCCCATCACACTGAAAGTTGTAATAGATGAAACAATCATATAATGTAAGAGTATAAGGACAAGTTGTTTGTTTTATAATATGGAAGGGAAAGGTGATCCCTACCTCACATCATATACACCAAAAATAAATTCCAGACAGAATAAAGATCTGAATAGGGAAAGCCAAATTTCAAAAAGTTTAGAAAACAGCCCAGCCGGATGTGGCTCAGCAGTTGAGCGTCGACCTAGGATCCAGGCAATCGGGGTTCAATTCCTGGTCAGGGCACAGGCCCACGTTGCGGGCTCGATCAATGACTCTCTCATCATTGATGTTTCTATCTCTCCTTCCCTCTTCTTTCCTCTCTCTGAAATCAATAAAGATATATTTAAAAAAAAAAAAGTTTAGAAAACAGTATAGAAGAATAAATTAATGAGGCAGAGAAAAGGTTTCTTAAACAAGATAAAAAGAGCACAATCCACAAAGAAAAGACCGATACATTTAACTACATTAAAATTTAAAATTTCTATAAACAAATGACATTATAAACAAAGATCTTAAAAAATGAAGTCACAATGCCTCTGTAGATGAGGAATTGCATGAAAGAACAGGAGTGGGAGAGGAACTTTTCGCTGTATGCTCTTTTGTACTTCCTGGATTTTTGATTCATGTGAACATATCCTTTCATAATAAATAAATAAATTTAAAACTTTAAAGTAATAAAAGATAAGCCAAAAACTGGAAAAAAAACACATTTGCCATGCATTTAAAAGGATTAGCATTCAGAATTTATGGATATGCCTAAAATTATTTTTAAAATACACTCAACTCATCAGAAAATTAGTTAAAGGATACTATCAAGTAATTCACAGAAAAGGGGACCTAAATGACTAATAAACATGAAAAGAATCTCAACTTTGGAAGTTATAAGGGTAAAGCAAATTGAAAATGGTATATTTCCCCATCCATCATTTTGGCAAAGACTCAGATTCAGGCAATATCTTTTTATTCCTAATTTGATAGAGTTATTTCTTTATTCGTAACCATAAGTCAGTGCTTAATTTATCAATTTTTTTGTATCTATTGATTTTCATATTATTTTTCTCCTTTATTTTGTTAATGTGGTAAATAACACTGATTAACTTTCCAATGTTAAACCAACCTTGCATTTCTAGAATAAGCCCAATGTTGTTATGATGTATTATCATTTTATATATTGCTGATTTTAGTTTGCTAATCGTTTCTTTAGGTTTCTTTCTATACATTCATAGTGAGATTGTCATGGAATTGTCCTTTCTTGTATTGCCTTCAATAGATTTTGTATCAAGGTTGTGCTGGCCTTATAAAGTTAATTGGGGGATGTGTCATATTTTTGTATTTTCTGAAAAAGTGCATGTGAGATTGTTATTTCTTCTTTAAATGTTTGATCGAATTGGCTAATGAAGCCATCTGGACCTAGAGTTTTCTTTGTGAGAAGGTTTTTAGTTGTATATTCAGTATATTTTGTGTTGTAGGACTAGTCAAATTTTCTATTTCTTGTCTTAATTTTGGTAAGTTGTGTATTTCTAGGAATTTATCTATTTCACATAAATTTTCAAACTTTATTAGCATAAGCTTGTTTATAATATCCTCTTAGGAACTTTATAATGTGTTTGGTTCCACAGTGATGTCTTCCTCTTTGTTCCTGATACTGGAATTTATGATTTCTCATTTTTAATGTATGAACCTTGTTAGAGGTTTACCAACTTTATTAACTTTGTCAAGGTTTTGTTGCATCCCTCTATTACATTTGTTATTGCATTAATTTCTGCTCTTATCTTTTTTACTTCCTTTTTTCTACTTTCTTTACTGGATTCAGGATAAAAGTGGTACTGCCAATCAGTGGGGAATGGATAACCTTTTCACTAAATGGTGAAAAGGTTGGTGAAATGGTGAAAAGGTCCCATTTCACTAAATGGGACACTTAAACACCTATGGGAGAAAAAACATCCAGGGATGTGCAGGAGCAGCTGATCGACGTTTCTCTCTCACGTCGATATTTCTCTCTCTTCCTCTCCTTTCCTCTCTCTATAAAAAATAAAAAATTAAAAAATAAAAATAATAAATGCATATTACTAGGCAACTACCCCTAAGAGTGATAAAGGCAAGACCTGCTCCTCAAAACAGGTAATTTTTATAACCTACTATAGTCTGCAATGATTATTTTTACCACTAGATGGACTCCTACATGAAAGGTGATATGCTTAGTGAAAGAACTGGAAACAGAACCCACAGCTAAAAAATCAATTACAGAAAAATGAAATGCATGTGCTTTTGAGGCATGTTGAGGCCATGAATCTGCAAAATCCAAGGGGAAAAAAATGGTATCCTGCAGATGACTACTACTAAAATTGCATACCCACAAAACTAAAGTTTCTTCCTTAATGAATTGCTTGACTTGATTTGTTCTAGAACCACAACCTTGGCAAATCTATCAAAATATGAGCTATGTTGAAAGTTGTCTAAACCTAACTTACGACCCTGAGAGAAGTATGCACTCTCTTACTGCTTTTCAACCATCTGAAGCATGGCTCTGAAACATGGCTTTAATTAAGCAGGAGGCTATTATTATTCTTTCCTTTTCTACATATCAAATTTAAACTGGTATCGTGAAAGTTGCACATAAAGAGAAAGGATAAAACAGACCCCATGGCTGGCAGAGTTTTGTGTTTTGTTATTTTTATAACAAAGTTCAAAGTTTATAAGATTTACCATCTTATTTACCATAAGATTTCAGGGAACAATATCCAACTGCTTAGACAAAAATTTTGAAACATTTACATCCTAAGGCCTACCCTTATGAGTAGCTGTCCAAGGTTTTGTATTATGGACTTCTTATCTTTAATTTACATTTCAATAGTCTGCAAAAATATATTTGGCCATTATATTCAATCTCAACGTGAATTAATTTCAGAGAAGAGTAACTTGATCTGAATTAAATTAGAAAATTATTTAGAGATGAAAGAATTCTTGAATGCTTATCTCTTAACCTAAACATTTTGAGATTTTGCCCTGTGGAATGACAAAAAGGCTAATTAATTACTCTTCCCCAGAGTATCAATAACACAAATTTATTTACATATATTTACTTGTTAATTTTTATCCTTTTGGGTGTCACAGAACTGTTATTAGAGTCATCTTTCCATATCATCTTGTTATGGGAACAGAAAACTTTAAAAAAATGTTATATTGTTGCAGACATGTACTATATAGTTAGGTCTAGTGTGGCTGCACTTCTGTACTGAAGGCTGGGACAAGACCAGCTGGAAATTCTTCCTCAGAAATGCTCAGTTTCAGTGTGCTTGCATAGGAGAGAACGCTCTGTAGAAATAAAGTAATGATAGTAATGATTTCCTAAACTCCAGATCTCTCTAATCTGTTCTTTAGTTGTTCTAGGAAACAGAAAATCTATCAAGTATTGATTGGTTTGGTTACTTACGAGGCTCAGTGCTGAAAGCTTTAAAAGAATTGTTTAATCCTGAAATTTTCTGGAATAGACACTATTACTTCCATTTACAGATGAAAAAAACTGAAGCTGAGAGAGGTTTAAAAATTGGCCTGAGCCTGGCAGGCGGTTGAGCATAAACCTATGATCCAGGAGATCGAGGTTCAATTCCTGGTCAGGGCACATGCCCAGGTTGTGGGCTCCATCCCCAGCAGGGAAGGTGCAGGAGGGAGCTGATCAATGACTCTCTCATCACTGATGTTTTTATCTCTCTCTCTCTCCCTCTCCCTTCCTCTCTGAAATCAATATATTTTTTTTTTAAAAATTGGCCTGAGTATTCCTTTTGTAAATGAGATTGTTTTCCCAATTTCCTTTTCAGATAGTTCATTGTTTATATAGAAATGCAACTGATTTTTGTATGTTCATTTGCATACTGCAACTTTACTAAATTTGTTTATTAGTTCTTACAGGTTTTTGTTAGTTTGGGGGATTTCCTATATGTAAGAAAGAACATATCTGCAAACTGGGACAATTTTACTTATTCCTTTCCAATTTAAATGACTTTTTTCTTGCCCAATTCTCTGGCTAGGACTTCCAGTACAATGCTAAATAGAAGCGGCAGGAGTGGGTATCCGTGCCTTGTTCCTGGTCACAGTATCACTTCACACCTATTAAGATGACTATTATCAAAAAAGAAAAAAAAGACGAGTGTTGGTGTGGATGTGGCGAAATTGGAACTTTTGTACCTGTTGGTAAGAATGAAAAATGACGCAGGGAAATAGTATGGAGGTTCCTCAAAAACTTGAAAATAGCACTACCATACGTTCCAGCAACCTCACTTCTGGGTATTTACCCAAAAGTATTAAAATTGGAATCTTGCAGAGATATTAGCACTCCCATGCTCACGAGGCACAACTAACAATAGCCAAGATGTGGAAACAGCCTAAATGTCCATGGACAGATGAATGGATAAGCAAAATGTAGTATATACATAGAATGGAGTATTACTCGGCTTTTTTTTTTTTTTCCCCATTGATTTCAGAGAGAGAAAGGGAGAGGGAAAGAGAAGAAAAACATCAACGATGAGAGAGTCATTGATCGGCTGCCTCCTGTATGCCCCCTGCTGGGGATCAGCAGGCAACCAGGGCATCTGCCCTGACCGGGAATCGAACTGCAATCTCCCGGATCATAGGTCATAGGTCTGGATCACAGCTCCATCCTCAACCGCTGAGCCACCTCTCCGCCTGGCTCTGATTTTACAAAGAAGAAAATTCTACATATGTGACACCATAAATGAGCCAATTACAGATAGAGGAATACTGCATAATACTATTTATATAAGGTATCTAAAATAGTCAAAGTCACAGAATTAAATAGTGGAATGGTGGTTGCCAAGGAACGGAAGGATTGCGAAAAGGGGAGTTACTAACAGGCATAAAATTTTAGTTAAGCAAGACGAATAAGCTCTTGAGATTAGCTATACAACACTGTACCCACTTCAACAATACTGTATTGTACACTTAATAATTTGCTAAGTGGGTAGATCCCTTGTTAAGTGTTCTTACCCCAATAATTTTTTTTTTAATTGGCCCAAGGACTCAAACCCATTTCTAACTGACACTCAAATCCTGGCTCTGACTTAGCCACATACACTGACTGTGAGCCTAGCAAAAGGTCCTGACAGCTCTCTACCTACGCTGTGTGACGCTGGGGAATTCGCTTAACAGCTCTGGGCTAGAGTTTCCTGACCATCAAGATGAGTCTCAGCGTAAAGGCAGGGAGCGCTGCCACCACCAACTGGTCGGTTTACAGCCAAAGCCGCGAGTGGACCTCCCACGGGCATCAGCAGAGCCAAGCGAGGGCCCGATTAAAGACCAGCGCCGGGCGGGACCACCGCGCCTCAGCCCCAGCAGGGTACCAAACATCGTGGAAAGAAACCACAGAGCCAGGCCCCGATGAGTCACCATGACCCAAAGGAAAGGCGTCAGTCAGTACGACCAGCCCACGGCCTCGTTTCCTAGGCAGCTGGACCAAGAACTGGGCTCACCTCCGACCGGACTCGCGAGCTGGCACCTCCCCTTCGCTCTGCGCCTCCGTCGCCATCTTAGTCAACAAACTCCTTTCACCGCCCCCACGTGAGGGCACGCCCCTCGCCTTTGGATTGGCTACGGTGTTTCCCCCTCTTCCATACGATTGGATAACTTGACCGCCCCTCCTAAACGAGGGCAATGGCATTATATTATTGGTCTATTCAAATAACTAACCGTCATTGGTCGCCTCCTGCCCTGGCGGAACGGAGCGGCGTCGGGCGGGGCGGAGACCCAGCCTCGAGGCCTGCCGGGAGTTGTAGTTTCTCGTTCTGATGAGCCTCTCGGATTCCGCTGATTTTTAGGCTCAAGTTAGATATCGGTATCCTGCACGCAAATCTGTTCTGCTGTGTAAATCGCAGAATTACAAAACTGCCGAATTTAAAAGTCTCCAAAATGCATGATTTCGTTTTCTGTCTACACAGAGAGAGAGAGATACCTAGAAGGACAGGGACAAAGTGGCAACCGAGAAGTACTTACGGTTAAATTACTATTAAATTTAGCTCACAGCCTGCTTTCTTCGGATGGTCACACAGCGTAACGGTAGGTTATTTATGCTTCATTCCACCCTCTCCCTTTTGACTTCCCAGAGAACCCGCAGAGTTTGCCTCTCTAGTCTGAGTCATGGAGCCAAAACCTGCGTAACTGTTGCTGGCTGAGCTTTAATCCTCAATGGTAGAAATAACTGTAATTATGCTCGCCCTCCCTGCCTCCCGGGCTTCTGATGAAAATTAACTGAAGCAACAGACATGAGAACATTATAAACTTAATGCATTTTTTTTTCTGTATTCTTTTTCTATGCTGGATTTTTCTAAGGGATATTTTTCCTATTGATCCTTCTGACATCCTTTCACCTGAGGTTCTCCCGCTCTCTCCTCTTTCACTAAGTTCTACCCACAAGCTTCAGTTTCTCAACAAACTCTACCCTGCCTCAGAGGCTTTGCACGTGTTGCTTGTTCTGGCTGGCCCAATTTTCACTTAATTATCTTTCAGATTTCAGCTTAAATGTCACTGGTTCAGATGCCTTCCATAGCCCCCACTGTATAAATCAGTTCCCCTACTAAACTTTCACATAGCACTCTGTATTCTTCCTTTATAGGTCTTATCACAATTTATAAGTATATAGTTGTTTGTGTGATCATTTGTTTCATGTGAAGTTTCCCAACTAGACTTCCTGCCACAACTGGGTAGAGACTACATCTATTTTGCTCACTATGACCTCTGGCACATAGTGGCCTTTCAAATAAATATCTTTTAAACAAATTTTGAGGGAGTTTCCTCTTTTTATTTTTCAATTACAGTTGACATTCAATATTATTTTATATTAGTTTCAGGTGTACAGCATAGTGGTTAGACAATTATATAATTTATGAAATGATTCCCCCAATAATTCTAGTACCCACCTGGTACCATACATAGTTATTACAATAATATTGACTGTATTCCCTATGCCGCACTTTACATCCCCGTGATCTTTTGAACAAACAAGTCCTCAGACTATATTATCCAAACCAAAAATTGAATCACATGTTCTACTAGATTATTTCAATTAATGAATTCATATTAAAAATTGATAAAAGTATCAAATAAAACTGCATTTAGTTTCATGTTTAACAAATTGTTTTTATTGAGCAAACACATGAAAAGAAACACAGAATTCAACAAACATGTATCAGTGAAATTTTTTTTTTTAAATATATCTTTATTGATTTCAGAGAGAGGAAAGGAGAGGGAGAGAGAGAGCTAGAAACATCAATGATGAGAGAGCCATTGATCGGCTGCAGCCCGCAACCCGGGCATGTACCCTGACCGGGAATCGAACCCTGATCACCTGGATCCTAGGTTGACGCTTAACTGCTGAGCCACGCCCAGCCGGGCTCAGTGAAATTTTGCATTGAATCCCAAACAGCCTTGGAAAATCCAGCCTCATAATTTACAAATATATGTAAATTACACACACAGGCACACACAAAGCAGAGAGCCAAAGTCTCCAATTCTGCCCTTTCTTCAAAGTAGGAACAAAGTTTCTTTCCTGCTCCATGACACCCAGCACCATCAACTGATTGACTGATTGAATGAAATTGATGCTTTCACACAGAAGAAATGTTCAATACTTTAAAGTAGTACCGCTATAACTAGTGGGAGACCACCATACAGACTATATTTCTGGTTTCATCTGTTTTGATGACATTTTTATACAAAGTCCCTCAATGTTTGGGGAAATACAAGCAATAGTTAAGAGCATGGACTGGAGTTAGTGAGCCTAGGTTCAAATCCTGGCTTCTAGCTATGTGACCCCAGGCAAGTTAGTTAACTTTTTTTTTTAATTGATTTGAGGTCCGGGGATGGACGTTTATTGTTACACTTATTTATGCATTCATTGGTTGCTTTTTATATGTGTCCTGACCCAGGATCAAACCCACAACCTTGGCATACTGGGACGATGCTCTAACCAACTGAGCTACCTGGCCAAGGCTACTTTCTGATTCCATTTCCTTTTCTGTAAAATTAGGATAATAATAATTCTCGAAGAGATATTGTAAAGATTAAATGAGATAATCTCTGAAAAGCTGCTTAGCAACACAGTGTTTGGCACATACCAAGACTAGATAAATGTTCAGGTAATATGATGAATATTAAGAATGCTAAACTCCCTTCTCAGATAACACTTCTATCTCCACTGCTTTGGTGATAAGGACCATGCATTACACTTGTAGATACAGTTTAATCAGTTACTCTGGAGAGGGAGGTGTTTCTCCTCAGAACCAACTGTTCTGCTGTGACTTCTGATTAAAAGCAAGTATCATTGCTGAGTGCTCTAAAATTACACACACACTCCAGCTGACAAAGCTGCACACTATGTTTCTGCAAGCGTGCCACAGCTCCTGGAAATCATCCTTACTCATCTGCTACTATTTGTCAGCCTGGCAATGAGCATGGCTGTTCAGAGGAATTCGTGAAAGTTCAGAAAGTCCTTTTGTTCGGCCAACAACCTGGCTGAACAAAAAGGTCACAGAAAAGTAGCCCCAGCCCTCAAGGAGTTTATAATAAACTCTACGAGATAAAACGAACACACATAAACCACATACAACAGAAGACAGATTAGAATTGTGGAGGGCTAAATAGCAAAGTGGAAAGCAGACTCCTAGGAATTCAGAAACATGGAGAAGGGAAGGGCCAGGGCTCTCAGGGATGGTTAGCAAGGGCACGGGCTTGAGTCTGCCGCAAAGGTCACTGCAGCCTACCTGCCCCAACAGACTTCAAGCTTTGGGGGCACAACAGTGTTCAATCATCTTTGTGTTTTCAGGTGCTAACCTCAGTGGAGGGGGGAGGAGCGAGGGCGGGAGTTGGGAGACAAGTAGAAGGAACAAGCTGAAAAGGAAAGAGAGAGAAGGGGGGTCTGCCCAGGACCCCCACCCAACATAACCTCTCCACACCTCCCCCTCTAACCGCACCCTCCAACAATTCAAGCGACTTGCAATCCAAATTAATCTTTCTGTTTTCCACTTTTTTCCCTTGTTTTCTCTGCTTAAATTAAAACAGGATATGTTGATGCCCACATCAAAATATGGCACAATGAGCATTTCTGAGACTTGCATTGAGACTTATTAGGAATGGGGTGAAGGTGCCTACTGACATTAAAGAAAAGAGACTAAAAATTTAACTGTTCATTATCTTGTCAAAATGGCCAATAGCGCCACCAAAATATCACTTGCTCTCATATAATATCCACTTCCCCCTTTATTTGCTAGCTAACTTGTATTTGTTATGATAAAGTCTTTGAAATCATCATTTTAATGGCTTTCCAATCATCTGTTAATATTTAGCTCTTTTCTGTTTATATTGTTTAATTACACAAGTAATACATGAAGACATTTTCCTTGTAAAAAATATTCAAATACAGGTAAAATCCTTGTCTACCATCCCTACATTCTAGTCCCTCCTCTAAGACACCACTATTTTCTGCTTGATATGCGTCCTTCCAGATCATTTTCTTTACAATACATTTATTTAACAAATATTTATTGAATGCCTACTATGTGGCAGGCACTGTTCTAGGCCTGGAGATGCAGGCATATACAAAACAAAGTCTCTTTCTTGTGGCATCTCTTGTGGCATTATAGTCTAATGGTAACACACATATACATAAAGAAGTACATTCTTTTGCTTTATTTTTATTTTTTTAAATATATATTGATTTCAGAGAGAGGAAAGGAGAGGGAGAGAGAGAGATAGAAACATCAGTGATGAGAGAGTCATTGATCGGCTGCCTCCTGCACGCCCCCAACTGGGGATCGAGCCCGCAACCCGGGCATGTGCCCTGACCGGAAATCGAACCCCGATCGCCTGGATCCTAGGTCAACGCTCAACCGCTGAGCCACGCCCGGCCAGGCCGTTTGCTTTATTTTTAGATAAGTGGTGATACACTTACCCTTATGTGTGAGCCTTGGAGATTTTTCTGTGTCAGAACACAGACAGCCATTATTCTTTTGAACGGCTGTGTAGTATTCCACATTACAGATGTTCCTGGTTTATTTAATGCATCCCCTCCACTTGCACAGTTAGTTTTATGTCAATCTTGGCTGCAAACCCTGGAAACGGACTTTGGCTAACCTAACTGGATTTGTTGGAAAGACACTAGGCTGAAGAACTGGCAGAAAGGAAGGGGGTTAGGGACCCAGAATCCCAGCCAAGTTCACACCGTTCATTGTCACTTGACTTTTAGCACAGTCACCCCTCTGCTGATTTTCCATCTGTCCTTGGGTCTCTGTGTCACTGGTTGAGAACATCTGATTGGCTGGGCCTAGGTAATGTGCCTTCCCCCTTTTGCCAGGAGGAAAGCCCTGTCTCCCACCAAAGTGGGAAATTACCCCCCAAAAGGGGAAAAAGTAAAGGACAGATGTATACTACAAGTCATTTCTAATTTTTTACTTCCTGGGGCGCCTGTTTATCCTGGGCTGGGGCAAAGCTTAACCCTTAAGTCTCCTTCAGATACACCAAAAACTACCATCTACATTATTCCATTAGCCGAAAAAAGAAAACCGTCTTCAGCTTTGCTGTGGAATCCTCTTCAGGACTGGCCACAGGGCGAGAGAGTGGGGGAGAGAGCTCAGCGAGGCCAAGGGAAGGGGAGCCCATCCTGTTCAGCTGAACACAGCCAAGTTCAGGGCTGCAATCCCCAGGTAAAAACTCTGGGGGGTCACCCTAGCTGGTTTGGCTCAGTGGTTAGAGAGCATCAGCCTGTGGACTGAAGGGTCTCAGGTTTGATTCCAGCCAAGGGCATGTACCTCGGTTGCAAGCTGGATCCCCAGCCTTGGTTGGGGTGCGTGCAAAGGCAACCAATTGATGTGTCTGTGTCACATCAATGTTTCTCTCTTTCTCTCTCCCTTCCATGCTCTCTGAAAAGCAACGGAAAAAAGTATCCTTGGGTGAAGATTTTAAAAAAAACTACCACAAAACTCTGGGGATCATTTTCCCCAGCCAGGAGAACAAGCTGGGGAGCAGCCAGGTCACAAGCAAGAGGCTAGCAGAGAGAAGGCAGGACTGCAAGCACGTGCAGTCGTGGAGCATTTGTGAGTGGGATTCACCACCTGCCAGGCACTGAGCTCAGCATTGGGACTTGAGAGTTGAATGAGGCCTGAATCCTACCCTCAGAAAGCTTAGACTGTAGCCGGAGGGCAAGGGATCCAGGCTGTCTGGACCGCAACAGAGGCAAGGACCAAATTCTCTGAAAACCTAAAGGTACTTCAAGCAGCCAGGCCTGGCATGGGGGCTGGATCTAAGGGAGGCAGAGGGTGGTCCTGAGTCTTACAAAGTGAGTTGGAAAGCCTGCAAACCCACCAAATCATTTAGAATTGGAATCCCTCTGGCCCTCTAATCAGAAACGCCCCAGACCTCAGATCAGGAGGCCCCAGGTGCTGATGAGAGGTTTCAAAGCAAGTTACATACACGTGATGCTCAGGAATGATATTCAGGTATATAGTGACCTTGCCGTGTTAAATGTTATCTCCACCATCATGTGAGCTGAAGCCTGGATGGATCCTTTCTTTATGCCACTATAACCCATTCTCATAGAGGGTGTTTTGGCATAGAGAGAAATTTTGCCTGTAAGTCTCTATAGCTATTAGGAAGTAGGGTGAAAGTCAGGAAAGACCCCAAGTCTTCCCCTACTCTCTAACCTCTGGACAGGAGCCTTCAGAATTAGCTTCAAAGAGTCCCCCATCCAAAATCAGAAAGGAAAGAAAATTGTCCCTCAGCCCCTTGTAGGCCTCTGTCATCCCCCACTCATAGGATCCATCATCTTTCAAGACTGTAGAAAGCGAGACTGCTTTGCTCATTCATTCACACTTCCCTATGAATTAAATCCAAGGGTACCACTTCTGGAACATGAATTTAAAGGACTACTTCTAATTGTGAAATAAAAGGCTTGTCACCCAGTTAAAATAATTTCACACAGCCATTTGGACTGGGAAACTTGAAAACGCTCTGGGGGTAGTCAGTAATTGTGTCTCAGGTTACCGTTTTACATTTGTTGCATGTCTAGATTTGTTGGTATGAGTGTTTAATTACATTGTTGGCTTCTCCCATTAGACTGTAGTAGGCTCTATGGGTTAAGGATATATTTGGTTTTGCTTAACAAACTGTTGAATGAATAAAGGAACAAATGAATCAAATTAAAAAATAAGTGAAACAATGAGGTTACGTGGGCCTTACAGAAAAACTATATCCCACCTCTACTGGACATTTTTGTTCAGATGCATCCAGCATCTCTCTAGGGGTCCTCTGCTCCCCTTTCCTCAGTCTGTGCATTTTGGGTGGGAGTGACCCCATCTCTGGATGTAGGGATAGGCAAACAACTCAGGCTTGGCCTGTCAGAGGACCTTCTGGAAGTAAGACTCTTACAGTCTAAGCCAGTCCAAGTATCTATAGAAAAGAAGTATATGGTAAAGAGCTCCACTGGGGTAACCGAATGAATGGGGCGGGAGGGCAAAGAACAGGAAAAGCCACTGCCTGCTGGGGAGCGCAGAGGTAGCCTCATGGAGAAGGTTTATAGCTGCACTAAGATTTTGGTGGGTGGAGTCATTCTCTGCACAAAGAAAGGACCAAACATGGGGAGATGGGAACATGTGAGATGTATTTGGAAGCTGGCGAGGGCCCCGTCTCACAGGAGCAAAGGGCTTCTGTGGGGGTGGAGGGCAAGATAAGGTTGGAAGACTGGCCCAGGGCCAGGCCTCTGAGCGTTCTGGATACTGTGCTAAGGAGCTGAGGGTTTTACTCATGAGGCCATGCGGACCTATTCAGAGTGGGGGTGGTAGGTAACCTGAGCAGGGTTGGGAGTTAGGAAGTTGATCTGCCAGAAGAGTGGATTAAAGGGAAGGAGGCTAGGGCCCAGACACAAGTTGCATGAGCCCAGCCAAGGAAACATGAAGGGCATTGGCAATGGGACCAGAAATAGGGCATGACTACTGGCAGAGGCCCTGAAGGAAAGAATCAACAGGCCTTGGGGAACAGGAACTAGGCAGAGTTCAGAGACTAGGCGAGTGCAAAGCCTGGGTAATAGCATCTGGGTCGTGGTTTGAGAAGGGCAGGTATTGACATTAACCGAAACCAAGTCTGAATCCTGGCTTCGGCACTAGTAATTTGTGTAATCTTGGGCATGTTTTCTCATATCTGTGCCTTGGTTTTCTTTTCCATGAAAGGGGATAATACCTAACTCAGAGGCTATTGGAAAACTAAGGGAAGTAAAATCTGTAAGGTACTTTTCAGGGTAGCAGGCATAGAGTTAAATACTCAATATAGTTAATGGGTACAGGTTTCTTTTGGGGATTATGCAAATGTTCTGAAATTGCATTATAGTGATGGTTGCACAACTTTGTAAATACACTAAAAACTGTTGAATTTACATTTTAAAGGAGTTTTTTCAATATGTTTTTAAATCGATATTAGAGACAGAGGAAAGGAGAGGGAGAGAGAAAAAAAACATCTATGAGAGAGAAACATCGATCAGCTGCCTCCTGCACACACCCCTCTGGGGACTGAGCCCTCAACCTGGGTTTGTGTCCTCACAGGAAATTGAACCAGCAACCTCTCGGTGCAAGGGACAACGCTCAGCCAACTGAGCCACACAGGCCAGGGCTTGAACTGTACATTTTAAATGGATGAATTTTGTGCTATGTAAATTATATCTCAACAAAATGGTTTTTAAAAATAATCCCTATGTGGTAGGTACTATTATTATCTGCTTCATTTCCTGATCTGAGTACTTCTCATAGGCCTGACTGGCATTGCTCTCCAAACTATCTTTGTGGATTTTCTGGTTATATTAGCATTGTCTTTTAAAAGTTCCTGGTTGGCATAAACAAGATAGACTGTTATTTCTTTCTCACATAAAAGAGTGAAGATGTTTTACTGACATGGCCATTTTTCACCTATGATCAACATACAACAAGGCTTTATTGGCCCCTTGTCTTTTCATCTCCTCCTTCTTTATTTCTGTTCTAATGGTAGATCTGGCTGGACCTAGCACAACAATCAGAGAGGCTCTCAGCCCTTCAGTTTTTCCACTGATTCTCAGAATTACCCCAGAACATTCAATAAATTCCTCCATAGCTTACACATTACAAAACAATTTCTCCAAACAAGCACCAGTTTCCTAGGACTGCTATAATAAACTATCACCAACTCAGTTGCCTTAAAACAACAGAAATTTATTCTCTCGCAGTTTTGGAGGCCAGAAGTCTAATATCAAAGGGTCATTAAGCAGGGTTCGTTCCTTCTTGGGGACTCTGAGGGAGAAGCTGCTCCATGCTCTTAGCCTCTGGTGATTGCTGGCCACCCAGGCTTGCAGCAGCATCACTCCAGTCTCTGCCTCTGTCTGACAAACATGTGGCGTTCTCCTTGTATGTCTCTGTATCCAAATGTCCTTCTTTTTATAAAAGGATACCAGTGACTGCCTTAGGGCTCACCCTAATCCAGTTTGACCTCATCTTAACATGATTTTGTCTGCAGAGACCCTATTTCCAAATAAGGTCATATTTACAGGTCGCCCATGGACATGAATTCAGAGGGGACCCTTTTCAACTCAATACACTACTCAGGTCTCCACCTCTGGGACTGCATTCCTCTAAACCTCCTCCCCAATCTTGAGTCTTTCCTACTTTTATAAGTAGCAAAATATTCCACACTGCTGCAAAGCCCAAACCCAGTTATAGACCCACCTGTTCCTAAAACCCTGTTATCTTTTCCACCCTATCAACAGCCTCACGACATTTCAGCTTCTGCCTTCAGGTTCCCAGCTTTCTCTTGCTCCGCTACTGAGAGGTGTTTAATACCTCATTAGCACCTCTTTGCATCTCAGTGTGAATTCCCTAATCTCTTCAATTCTTCCAGTACAAATCCCTCCTCCCCAACCAGCCCAGCTCCAATTGGAGAGCTAGGAGGCAATGAAAGGATTAGTAAATGGGCCAGCCTGTGTCTGTCTGGCTGTTCCCAAGGCCCATCACTCAGGGATGCTGCTAACTTGTACAGATGTCAAGCTTCATTCCTGTCATACAGCTTGAAATCCTCCACAGTGGGCAAGAATCTAGTCAACCCACAACAGACTGTATACATCCTTTCAACACCGGAGAATGAGTCCACACAATTCCCCTGTCAACCGGCCAGCAGGGTGTACACTTCCTCCCTTCCTTCCCACTAGTCAGCCCTCACCCCCCATGCCCTGGGCAGCTCCATGCCCAGGGAGTCACAAAATGAATCACTCCTTTTCTGTAGCTTTTTCTTTTTAACATTCTATTCTCAACATTTCCAAACAGTCAACAAAACTGAAAGAATCTGACAGTGAACTACCCTATTACCCAACACCTAGATGCAACCATTATGTTTTAGGATTTAAAAATTAAGATATGGCCCAGTCCACGTGGCTCAGCAGTTGAGCATCAACCTATGATGCAGGAGATCGTGGCTCAGTTCCCCATGAGGGCACACGCCTGGGTTTCAGGCTTGATCCCCAGCAGGGGGCGGGCAGGAGGCAGCTGATCAATGACTCATCATTGATGTTTCCATCTCTCTCTCCCTCTCCCTTCCTCTCTCTGAAATCAATAAAAATTTATTTTTAAAAATTGAGATTTACCCTGGCTGTTTTGGCTCAGTAGTTAGAGCGTCGGCCTGCGGACTGAAGGCCCTGGGTTCCTTTCCAGCCAAGAGCACGTACCTTGGTTGCAGGCTCGATCCCCAGCCCTGGTCTGGGCAAGTGCAGAAGGCAACCAATTGGTGTATTTGAACAAAAATGCTAACTTGAACACTGCTTCCCTACAGCTCAAACCACTGTGAGTTGGGAGACGAAGCTCGTGAGGAAGAATGGCTCTTTGAAGAAGTTGGCAGTCCAAGTTCTAAGGAAAGGTTTTATCGTGAGGCATGCAGGGCAACTAGGTTGTCAGTGAGCTCTTTCTATTCCCAACTTGTCTGGCCCAGTAGCAATAAGATTAACAACAACAATAAGTATCCTAAACATAAGAACATCCCTCTGATTAGCATGTTGGCAAGAAAACAGGACTTTGAAATCATTTATAGCAAGTTTTGAACAGAACATATGACCAGCTAGGAGGCATTGAAGACCATGACATCATCTCAGGAATCATTGGAAAGGAATGAAATGAATTACTGAGCTCTAGCTACAAAGAAGAGCTAAATGTTGCATCATCATGATAGGCTAGAGCATGTGATGCCTTGATTTGAACTAATGAAACTGTTACACACAAAAAATTTTTTAAAATAAAGTGTACACTTCAGTGGCTTTTAGTACATTCTGTTTGTTTTTAATCCTCACTGGAGGATATTTTTTCCATTGCTTTTCAGAGAGAATGGGAGAGAGAGACACACACACACACATCGATGTGAGAGAGACACATGGATTGCTTGCTTCCCGCACATGCACCCAGGTATGTGCCCTTGACAGGAACTGAACCAGAGACCCATCATTCTGAGGGCTGATGCTTTAACCACTGAGCAGAAACAGCTAGGGCATATTTGCTTTGTTGTATAAACATCACCACTACCTAATTCCAGAACATTTTTATCACCACAAAAGAAACCTCCTACCCATTAACAGTTAGTCCTGATTCCCCTCTCCTCCCATCCCCTGGCAACCATTAATTTACTTTCTATCTCTACAGATTTGTCTGTTCTGGAAATTTCACATAAATGGAATCATACAATATGTGGCCTTTTGTGTCTGTTTTTTTTGTTTGTTTGTTTTTTCCACTTAGCATAATGTCTTCAAGATTCATCCATGCTGTGCCAGTACTACATTCCTTTTTATGGTGAATGATATTCCATTATATGAACAGAAAACATTTTATTCACCCATTTATTAGCTTATGAACGTTTGGATTGTTCTGCTTTGGGGCTAATATGAATAATGCTGCTGTGAACATTTGTGTACAAATTTTTGTGTGAACACGTTTTCAATTCTCTCAGGAACGTACCTAGGAGTGGAATTGCTGGGTCATATAATAACTAACATTTTCTTATGTGTGCTTTATCATAGATCCACCTGTCTTACCCATCCTTCTATCCACATACAAATCCATCTCATTTTTGCGCACTTGAGAATAAATTGCAAACATTAGTATACCTCATCCCTACACTCATCAGCATGTCTATTAACCAGAATTTAATATTTGTTTACAGTTGTTTCCCTTCATGTAAACTTTATGTACAATAAATACAATGAGTTTTAATACATGCATATACCTGTGAAACCCAAATGAAGCTACAAAGATACAGAACATTACCACCAGCCCTGAAGTTCCCTCAGGCCTGTTCTGACTCAGTCTTCGCCCTGGCTCCACCCTCTCTAAAGGCAATCAGTCTTCTGATTTTTTTCCCCACCATAAATTAATTTTTCTTGTTCTAGAACTTCATATAAACAGAATCATATGGTATGTGCTCTTTTTTCTCTGGCTTCCTTTTCTTAAGGTACTGTTTTTGAGATTCATCCATGGTATTGCCATGCAGCAGACACTCTTGTTGCTAAAGAGTATTCTGTTATCATATTATGACTGTGCCGTAGTTTATTCATTCACCTATCATGGTAAACACTTGAGCTGTTTCCAATTTATGGTTTTATGAATAAAGCTGCTATGATTATTTGCCTGTAAGCCTTGATACACATCTGTTTTTATTTCTCTTAGGAAAGGAATTGAATCACAGGACAGGTGTACATTTCGTTTTGTAAGAAACTATCAGATCTCTCTCTGAGGTGATTTTTCCCCCCACACAGTGTATGAGGCTTACAGATTTTGAACCAAAGAATAAAACACAAATCGTAAACTGCTATAATTATTTTCATCTAAAAATTTTAAATAATTAGGTTCAGCTAAGTAATATTCTAGCTAATAAATGGCTGCTTTGACCATACTTTCAAATGAACAATGATTTAAAATGAGGGAATGAGCCCAGCCAGCGTGGCTCAGCAGTTGAGCATTAACTTTTGATCCAGGAGATAGTGGTTGGATTCCCAGTCAGGGCACATGCCCAGGTTTCGGGCTTGATCCCCAGTGGGTGGCGTGCAGGAGGCAGCCGATCAATGATGACTCTCTCATCATCGATGTTTCCATCTCTGTCTCCCCTCCCTTCCTCTCTCTGAAATCAATAAAGATATATATTTTTAAAAATAATAAAATGAGGGAATGACATTTGCTCAGTATTTTAAAGTAGCTAGCTCCCTACTACCTGGCTTCTGTGTTTGCATGTGCGTGCTTTGTGGCTAGTTTTAAAAACAACTTTATTAAGGTACAATTTACATATAAAATTCACTCATTTTAAGTAAACATTAAATGATTTTTAGTAAATTTACCGAGTTGTCCAACCATCACCATAACCCAATTTTTAATATCTTCATCACCCTGCTAATATCCCTCCCCTGGTTGGCTTGTAAAGGCTGGTCCACCAAAAGTCTAGTGTTTAGAAGCTAGGCCTGAGGGGGTTGGGATTCTAAATAAAGGTCTAAAACCTCCAGGCAACAGGACAGTGACCGATTGAGTTTTCTGCCCCTCCGCCTTTTCAAAAATGAAGTCGGAGTTGCAGGCTTCATGGCGGGTGGGGAGGTGGGGGGCGTGGCATGGATGCTCCACGCTCTCTCATTGATGTTTCTCTCTCTTCCTTCCTCTCTCTCTTAAAAAAAAAAAAAAAAAAAAAATTAATGAAGTCTTGGTTAACCATTAAACTAATCATGATATCTGGAATGGAGATCTGGGGATCTCCATTTCCATCCAAACAGCCCACCACCCTCCCCTCCTGCTACCCTCTCGGATAGAATACTCCCCTGTGGGGTGAGGCATTCTTCTTAAATGAACTTTCTAGCTCAGAGACCCCGTCCCCCAAGACTGCAACCTTGTCCTCTACAGTAGTGCCAGCCCCGGTCCAAGGCCCCACACACCCATACTCTTGATCAAGAAACATTAATTCGTGGCTTTTTTTTTGGCCAACTCCAACTCTGCCCTACCCATTCGCACCGCAGGGCCCCTCTTCCTTTCCTGGCAGCCTCGTTTCCCTAACCTCCAGACGAATCCCTAGCCTGAGTCCTCCTGTCTGTCCTCGCCTGCCTCGCCGGGTCGTCGCTGCCCAGACGCCGGCACCAGGGACCTCAGGAGCGCCCAAGCCAAAACCAGAGGAGTGGACGCGCTTGGGGGAGGGCAGTGTGTGGGCGTGTAAGTGTAGGTGTTGTGTGTGGAGGAAACCAACAGAGCCCACGCGGGAGTCCATCTGCTGGAAACGCCAACACGCCCGCCTAAGAAAGCGAGGGTCAACTGCCCATTGCGCCCCCGCGCGCGGCCTTCGGGACCGTGGAGCTCAGAGGGAGCGAGACCCCACCCCGGACCCGGGCCCAGGGGGAGCCCCGCCCCCCCGCGTACGGTGCACCCCCGCCCGGGCGCGGTGGTAGCGCCCCGCGGCGACGTCACCCATTGTTTACAAATCAACCCGAGCCGGTTGGATTCCGGCTACCGCGGCTGCAATGCGCGGCACGAGTGCCTGCCGGTGCCCGGCTTCCTAGTCGGCCCCGGCCCCGGCCCCGGCCCCGGCCCACCTCCGGCCTCAGCACCGCGCCCGGCTTTGCCGCGGCCCAGAGCCGCCAGCGACGCCCGCGGAGCTCCGGGTGCCCGGGCTGGGGACCATGCCGTGCCGGAGGGAGGAGGAAGAGGAAGCCGGCGGGGAAGCCGAGGGGGAGGAAGAGGAGGAGGAGGGCAGCTTCCTCCTGCTGGAGCAGTCGGTGACGCTGGGCGGCTGCGGCGAGGTGGACCGGCTGGTGGCCCAGATCGGCGAGACGCTGCAGCTGGACGCGGCGCAGGACAGCCCGGCCTCCCCGTGCGCGCCCCCCGGGCCGCCGCTGCGGCCCCCGCGGCCCCCGGCGGCGGTGCTGGCGGACAAGGCCCGGCCCCCGGTTCTGCCGCTGCTTCTGCCGCCCGCGCCGGCCGCAGAGGTGGACCCGGCGCCCCCGGGGGTCCTTCGCTGCGCCCTCGGGGACCGCGGCCGTGTGCGAGGCCGGGCTGCGCCCTACTTTGTGGCCGAGCTCGCCTCAGGTCCCAGCGCCCTGTCCCCACTGCCCCCTCCGCCCAGCCTAGATGGGCCTTCGGGAGCCGACAAGCGGGGAGCCCCAAAGCCGCTGTCGGGCCCGTGCCGGCGAGGATGGCTGCGAGGGGCCTCCCGCCGCCTGCAGCAGCGACGCGGGCCCCAGCCGGAAGTCCGCACCGGCGACGACGACCCGCACCGGCTTCTGCAGCAGCTGGTGCTCTCGGGGAACCTCATCAAGGAGGCGGTGCGGAGGCTTCATTCGCGGCGGCTGCAGCTGCACGCGAAGCTCCCCCAGCGCCCGCTCCCGAGGCCCCTGCCGGCGGCGGCGCACAAGCCCCCGTCGCCGCGCAGCCCTCGCGCGGCCTGCGGCCACCCCGGCGCGGCGGGAAGGACGGCGCAGCCCCGCGCTGGCGACGGCGTCCCGGTGCCGGGCAGCTAGTGCCGCGGGAGCGGTCCCCGCGCCTGCCTCCGCCGCGAGGACTAGGGCTTCCCCTGAGGGCCGCATCTCTGCTCAGACTGCTGAATTCGCGCTTTTGGACGCGGGGAAATAAGCTAATTAGGACGAGGAATCGAAAAATCGCGAATGTTTTCGTGGGGAACTGAGGTCAAGCGTCCTGATGTTGAAAAACAGGACTCGGTTGGCCCTATGTCAGGCAGATTACAGAGCGCACCCCAAGCCCACAGTCGGTCGGACTCTTTATTTTTGGCGTGACCATGCTCGCAGGCACGGCGTGCAGTGCCACGCAGCCGCCCCGCGCCCCGCGCCCCGGCGACCGTGGGGCCACGGTTCCTGCTTCTCAGGATCGCCGCTCGCCCCGAGGACGACGATGATCCCAGTTACCTGTTTTTTATCTTTTCAGGGTTGGTTCCTGATTCACTTTGGGGGGAGGGGAACATGAGTAGACCATCATTTCAGGGAGTACTTCAAACTGCCAGACTTGAAAATTTACGACAATGAAAAAAAACACCATGTTGTGTCTGTTGGGGTGCTGATTCTTAAAACACACAAAGGTCCATGAAAGGCCCTTTTCTCTGCCCCGGCTTTGCGACTGGCTGCGGTCCTGCGAGTGGCCGGGCGGGCGAGCCTCGGTGCGCCCAGGGCGGGAGCGGGAGGCGGGGCGGCGGCGAAGGGCTGGAGTCTCCTGAGGACGAGCGCGCCGCCGCGGGCGTGGGGAGGCTGGGACCCCGGCCCGCTCCTGCCGCGGGCCCCCGCACCCGGGCTTTCATGGAAACTGCCACAGCCGGGGCCTCGGGGCCCTGCTCTCCCCCTCCGCGCTGTTCTGCTCAAGAGGGTGGTGCCGGTGCTCCTGGGGGCCCGGGCTGGGGGCTGGGAGACACCACGTGACGGGCACTCCAGGGACACAGCCTCGCACAGCAGCTTATAATGGGCTCTTCGGGGCCATTTGTAATAACAGCTGCAATTCCCTGGGTGGATGGAGTTGATTTCCTCCCTCTGCCCCTCCCCCAGCCGTGCCCGCTCGCCTTTGTAAGTGAAGGAAACCGAGTAGAAAATGTGACCTTCCGAATGGAGAAGCTGCAGACTTTGCCAGCGTGAACCGTGGTGAAGTATTTGTAACATGCTGTTCACTCACTATGAGAGATTTGAGACCGTTCGGTTGGTGTTTTAGTTTTATGAGATTCAATGGCTTCTTCATCGTCCAGATGTGGCTATTGACATATCTACACTTCGCACCGGAGTGTCTGGAATTGTGGCTGTCCTGATTATAGGATTTTAACTTAATCGAAATATCTGTTTGTAATAAATGTGTTGCGTTTCTCGTCCGGTTTTATTTTATACTTGCTGTCGGTGGGAAAGATGCACAGAACACATTTCTCTGATCTCCATAAACATGAAAACACTTGAAATCTTTGTCAGCCCAGCTTGCAGATGGTAATTAGAGTGCCTTTGTGTCTGAGCGGCTCACTAGTTAGGGTCTGCACGCCTGGATGTGGATTGGCGCTGGCATGAAATTAAATGGAAGTAAGGTCAGGTTTTGGACCAATCCCTTTTACAAAAACCCTAGATCCTTTGGATTACTAGTCAATGATGGAGATGTTTTATAAAGCTGCTTCTGACGATTTTAGCAAAGAACATCAGATCAGTCGCTGCAGACAGGGAAGCTTATCACTTTTTTTTTCTTTCTGCTGTGGTCATTCATAATGTGGACTTGTTCCACAAGGTGGCCCTAAATGTGAGCAGCTCTTGTTTAGGGGTTGCTCAGGGTGCAAGCCTGTGGTGGGAGAGCTGACCGGGAGTGCATTAAAGGATTGCTCTCTCTGCCCTTGGCATGTTTGCTGCCCTTCTCTCCCTAAGAAGTGACATAACAGCCCATCTCTGTCCCTCCAGTTCTGAGTCACTTCAGTCTGTTTCCTAAAGGAAGGAGACAGGGTGTTCAGATCCAAGTTCACTTATTAAATGGGGACCTTGGACACGTTGCTCAATATGGGCTTCCATTTCCTCACCCGTACAACAGATGAGAAGTGAGATGTGAAAAAGGATTCATGGTGACTGGAGATAACACTCTTTAGTCCCTACCCCTTCTTTCCCAGGACACTCCCTAAGTGGCTAAATGACCCTCTGTTTCTCATGAAACAAGGGCATGCCATGATCCCAAAAGTCCTTTCCGGATTGATTAGAATCCTGACTTTCTCACTTCCTTTTGCACTCAATGCCTGTTGTCTATACCCCCCATTCTCTCAAATACACAGTTCTCTAAATACACAGACCCTGAGGGTCTAAGAGAAGTACCTCCAGAACACGCCAAGCCAGCCAACTGCCCAGAAAGGGTTGTAAGGGGCTCAATCCAGTGCCGCCCAGCAAGGGAAGAGTGGTTATGGAGGCTCTAACACAAACTGAGGAAAGGGGCCTCCAACAGTGCAGTGGCCTATCATGCCTGGGCACTGAGCAGCAGGGGACTTGCCCTGACATTGGAGTAGCCCTGACATTGGAGTAGCCCTGATGTCCTTGGCCTGCTTCTTAGCTGGAGTGGGATTTCCTGGAGGTCAGTGGGTTAGGAGCAATCCAGGGCCAAACTGGCCATGATTCAATGCCACTCTGAAGTCATTTCAGAGTCTAGAAATGACTCTTTCCAATAGCCTGGTATCATCATACATAGTTCAATATCATTCACTGCACAACTCCACTCATATACTACAATGTGAACAACACCCCTACAGTTGTCCAACATGGTGGCCCTGCAATTAGGGCCACCAGACCCCTAGGCTAAGCTATGGATAGCTGTAACCATTTTCTTACAAAATATTCAGCATCCTATGAAGACAGCCACAGAAAATGGCCTGGGTGAGATAAAAGGCCAAAGCTATAAACTCAATGAAAAACATACAAAATAAACAAAGAAACTAGCAAATAAGTGATTTGGAGAAAAGAATGCTACACTTCACAATGAACTCCAGAGCCTGCCACCCCAGGATTTCATTCTAAATTAGGCATAAATGCTACAATATTTGGATTCAATTTTTACCCTTTTTTGCTCTCTCGTTTTCCAGCTCAGAAGCAGAAACATGGAGTGAGGATCAGACACCACTTTCCTATCTAGCAAAGTCTGTGTTGAACCCTGTGATCCCTTCCTTCCAATCAGGAAAGAGTTACCCTGGCAACCAAATTACTAACGCACTCAATTAGCTCCCCCCTCTTCCACCAATGCTCAGTAATCACAGAATGTCAGCTCTGGGAGAGCTCAGCCTTCGGTGGTCTAGTGCTACCGCCTCATTTAGAGATGGAAGCCCAGGGACGTTTCCAAGCGGAGGTGCGCTCCATTTGAACATCGTGAAGGCTGGTGTAGGCAAAGGGGCAAAAACTCTCCTATACAGCACTTCCTCCTGGTTTTCCATCCATAACTGAAAGAACAGGTGACCTGTCCATTACAGTGTTTCCCCAGAGGCATAATAGATGAGTGTGGGCTCTGCAGGCAGCCCTCCATTGCTAGCAGTGTGATTTGGCACAGGGTCCTTCACCTCAATAATCTCAGTGAACTCATCTGCAAAATGCAGAATAAAAATAGAGCCTACCGCTCTGACCAGGTAGCTCAGTTGGTTAGAGCATCATCCCAATACCTCAAGGTTGCAAGTCCCATCCCTGGTCAAGGAACATACAAGAGACAACCAATGAATGCATAAATAAGTGAAACAACAAATTGATGTTTCTCTCTCTCAAATCAATAAATACAAGTTTTAAAAAGAGAATAGAGCCAACTTTGAAGAATTGGGTGAAGATGAAGTTAGATAATGTATGGGAAGCAAAGAGCAAACAAACATTTAAATAATAAAACATCATTCCTGGAAGCTATTGCATGAAGCCCAATACTTTAAGTCCTGCCTCTTAAGGAATTCTTCAATCTGTTTCCTCTGAAGATCAGACCCGTTTCTTGAACATATACCGTGTTGTATAGGTAAGCGCTCAGGAAAGTGCGCAGGAAGGGAATCAGCCTAGAAGAGGTTTAATCAGAAAAGGGTGGAGGTCCCCTTCACGCCAAATCTTGCAGGTAGCTCAGGATTGGAACTGGTGGAGGAGAAGAAGCAGGGGATATTACAAAGGGGAGGTTGTGTGGCGAGGACTGCCTGGGGCCACAGCTCTTAACTCCTCTATTTTCCCTCAGAAAACCCATCCCCTTCTAATTCTAACTCAGTGCTCACCTGAAGTCCTGTGTGCCTTACCTGTCCACTCCTGTCTATAATTTGCACTGAGAAAATCATGCAATTTCTTCACAGGAAGGGATCTTCAAATTCATTTTGTTCTCTCACTTTATTTACTGTCATTATAGGTTTATCTCAGGAGCTCATATGTGAGTGTCTTTTTCCCCCTAAGAGATTATATATTCTTTGATGGCAGAGGAGTGACAAGATGAGGCAGATTATCAGGTGGCACAGCATGGGGGATGGACGGAGGTTGAGGGCGAACCTTTATGGTCAGCTAGATCAGTTGGATGGCTGTTAAAACATCCAGGCACCAGGTGATAAGGGCCAAAGAGGGAAGAAAGAGGAAAAGACAAGAAGATCCACATTCTGAAAAGAAAACCGTAGGCCTCAGTATAGTACAAAATGCTGGCTCTGGAGCCAGACTGCCTGGGTCACAATCCTGGCTCTTCCCTTTAAAGATCTTTCCTGTGACGTTGGGCAGGTCGCTTCATCTGTCTAGCCTCACATTCCTCATCCACAGAGTTTGACAATAAAGTCCCCGCCTCATAGGGTTGTGAGGATTCATTGAGCTAATACTAGTAAGAGTGCTTAGGCCACGGCCTGAAATGTAGCTGTATTTAGTAACAACCCTCGGTATTGGCATCTAGTAAATATTTGCAGAGCAAACAAATTGGGCAATTTTAACAGACTTGTGGAAGCTAAGGGTGTGGGGTGCTTGGGGCAGAGATGATGAGTTGTGGTGCCTAAAAGTTCAAAGAAGATGGAAAACAGGGCCAAAGGATTTGTTCAACCAGGAGAGACCTGTGCTTGTCTGACTGTGGATGAGAAACTCAAGGGAAGATGCTGTAAAGGATAAGGCTCCTTGAGGTGGGAGGAGATGGGGTTCCTTGGGCTGGACAAGTTTGAAAGGCAGGGTTCAGAGGGATTGTAGGGATGGATGTCCCACGTGACAGCATATTATGTCACAAACTGTCATACCACAGCAAGGCCTGTGGCCTGATGGTTGGCTGTTGAAAAAACCTTGTATAACCAACCCTTCATGCCTGGAATGACTATGTTTCTGTTGTTATATGAATGAATCCTTCTCTGTACCTTATACTACAATAGAATAAAAACGAAATCTGATACCAAGAAATTTTTTAACTGCTCCCCCTTATCAATTAACTGACTCATAAGAGATAAAATTCACAACCCCCAACTGATAAGTTATTCAGGCAGTTTGTTTGACTTATTGATTTGGGTGGGTTAAAAAAAGTCACAAGCTGATTATCTCATTCTGTTACCTTTGCCCTGCCTTTTGCCCGTTTCTTTTTTTACGGTCTAAATCAGATTCCATAACGTAATATAGGTGAAAAATGGTTTCCTAGGCCTCCCTAAAAATATTCCCCAGACACAGGAATCAAATCACCTTTCTCCAGATGAGCCATAAATTGTACTTTTTTTCAGGTGGGTTAAGGAGGGGAAGAACTCAGTTCAGATGTTCAAAGCACCCCACTTAATGGTGCTGGTAAAAGGAATTGAATAACTTTAGGGTTCAAAAAAGGCAATGAAAGTCACTGAGCAAGGTCTGATTTTAAATACCCTGGACCTGACCACAGAGGACATACAAAGAAATTATATAGATATACATAGCTCTGTGTTTGCGCCCGAGCGTGTGTAGATACACACATATCCACCATCCCTCAGTTCACTTTCCAGCCTACCTTGGTTTCTCTTGGTTCTGCTCTCACTTTCTGTCTGATACTTTTGTTTACTCTTCCTCTCACATAGATTTGATGAGCTGGTTTTTATAAAGTACTTAGAACAGAGCCTGGCACAAAATAAGCACTTGGTTCATTAGCTAGCGTTATTATTACTTCCCAACTGGCAAGGTTGCTGTCCTTGTAAATTTCCACGTGAAACTCCTAATCAACCCCCTCAGCCCCTCCACCACATACACATACACACAATGAGCCTCTCTTTACCACTTCCCTATTGCTCTGGTCCTTCTGGGCTCAAGACTTGCAGAATGTTACCAGGGAAACCCAGCCCCTTCAAAAGATGGAGTTGTCTCAACTCTGCCCACGCCACACGTCCCTAGTTCTGTGTCTATCCCCTCGGAAGGGTTAACGATATCCCAGCCACAATCATTCCTGGGCCAAGTACTAGAAATATGCTATCCCAGACTGCAACACCTTAGAAAGGACCATTGCCTCCTTGACACAGAGACACTTCCCCAAGCCCAGGCCCAGGCCCAGTCCCAGGCCCAGGCCCAGGCCCAGGCTCTCTACAGCCTTTGCAAATGGCTGGCTGATCAGTAGCAGGGACTGGGGTAAAGGAAGAAAGGTATATACGTAGGCTCAGCCTGGTGGCAAGAGGATTACCCTTCGAGCCATGAGTTCAGATCCTGCCCTACCACCAATAATTCTTACCTCTCGCCTTTGAAGATACATCTTGTGAAAGGTGCCTGCAGAGTGCTTGCCTATAACAGGGCCCAGTTCCTTTTCCCCTTCCCTCGCTTCTCAGGTCCTATAGCTCTTCCCTCCTTGTCCATAGTGTCCATTCTAACTTCATTCCTGAGTGCTCAAGAGGACTTGAGGGTCTAAAAGCAGCAGCCATATGCCATTGGTTATCTGTGCTTCTCTTATGTAATTCCTATTACCGTATATGAAGGTCTTGGCCCCAAGCCTGCTTATGGGTTCTCCCAGTATTTCTGAAACCCTGCCTCATCCCAGAAACCCATCATCTTCCACATATGTGGCTGATATACAAGAAAAGTTTGAGAATGGTGATGCTATTGTGTTGAGGTATTTAGTGGGTCAAGATTTGTGGGATGCTCTTAAGAACTTTAACAAATTCAACATGGCAGAAAATGGTGTCAAGAAAGTCTCATGTAGTTGGTACAGTATGACTGGAAGATCTGGTTGAGGGAAGGAGATCCTAGAGCCAGACTGCCTGGGATCAAATCCCAGCTTCACCACTTAAAAGATGGTAACTTCAGGCAAATCACTTAATCTCCTTGGTCTCGGTGTCCGCATCTATAAAATGAAGAAAACAGGGCCTACCTCATGGCAAATAAAGCCATGACATAATGAGACGATCTAATGATTTAAAGCACACAGAACCGTACCTGGCACATGTGCTCAGTAAATGCTACCCCCCAGAATGAAAACAGATACAGACTGTTTGGAGGGTGTATGGAGGTGGCCTTCTGGAAGGAGTTCAGGAAAAGGAACTTACAGGGCACAGAAACAAAAGGGGAAGCGACAGCTTGTGCTCAAGGTGGAAGAGAGGGGGGTGGCTGAAGTGTTAGTGAGGGTGAGTGGGGTACACTTAGGAGGCAGATATGGGCCCTCTGAAGGAGGAAGGGCCAACGGTGGTGTCAAGAATTAGCAGCTATCTGCCTGGCTGGGCGTGGCTCAGTGGTTGAGCATTGACCTAGGATCCAGGAGACCTCAGTTCAATTCTTAGTCAGGGTTCACACCCGGATTGTGGGCTAGATCCCCGGTCGGGGGCATGCAGGAGGCAGCCGATCCATGACTCTCTCATCACTGATGTTTCTCTCTCTCTCTCTTCCTCTCTCTGGAATCAATATATATTAAAAAAAAAAAAAATTAACAGCTACCATTTTTTGAGCCCTTAAGTATCCCAGACACCTTAGATCCTGCAAACCTCCCAAGTACCCTATTAAGTATTACTGTTTTGTAAATGAGAAAGGGAAAAGCACAGGACATTGACTTGCCCCATGACACAGCTGGTGAGCAGGAGGGCTGACTCAAACCAAGTCACTGAGCCTTCCCCTGAAGCTCCAGCGTGGGAGGGTGCTGGGCAGGAAGAGGTCCCTCAGGGGACTGGTTAGCTGGGCTGTGCCAAGAAAGGCTTCCTTGAAAAGGGCAAGGAAGTAAGTAAGAAGGGGCTCCACAAGGGTTCCATTACTGGGGAAAATGGGGCTGAGGGCAGGGCAACGTGGAGGGGCCACTTCAGTTAATCTAACCCCTGACTACTAAACCCAGCCATTTCCCCTGGTGTGGCTCAGTTGGTTGGGTGTTGTCCTGTGCACTCAAAGGTTGCCAGTTCCATTCTCAGGGCACATGCCAGGGTTGCAGGCTCCATCCCTAGTAGGCAGCCTGCAGGAGGCTGCTGATCAATGTTTCTCTCTCTCTAAAAATCAATAAAAAGTCTTAAAAAAAAATAAAGACACCCAGCCGCTTCCCTACTAAATACATTGCTGTAAAACAATTTCCTTTCCCTACGCCACAGCTCATGAACGGGTCAATCTCTTAGGGGAGCACAGGCTGGCGTTGCTGTGCCCTCATCCTTTACACGCACAAATTCAGATGAAAATACTCCCTCAACCCCTCCAGACACAAGGAACTTGGCCTCCGCCCTCCAGCCAGAAAGTGTTTCTGGATTATGTTCTTGTTCCACAAAGGGAGTAGAAGGAGAAGCCCATCTAGCAGCTTTTAAAAACCTACACTTAGTTTTCTGATCTTGTGGCCCATCACCCCAGAAGCACTGAGGTCCTGCAGGGCTACCAGCATTCTGTGCTGAGCCTGGGTCTCCCCAAGGGCACGCTTCATTATTAAATGTATCCCCAAGTTTTCTTCCCCCCACTCCTACCAAAAAGCCAAACCATGCTCCAGAACAAACAAACAAAAAAACCCAAAAAACAAATGTATTCAGCAGACATTTTAATTAAGAAATCCTATAAATCAGGACCACCACAATTTCAGACACTCCGGTGCGAAGTGTACGTCAATAGCTACATCTGGAGGATGAACAAGCCATTGAATCTTTTTTAAAAAAATGGGTTTAGCTACCTTAAAGTCTGGCGGTGGCACCTTACTTAAAGCGCCATCAAGTTTTACAAGGGTAAAGCCAGCGGTTTCTCCTCTCGGAGAATCACATTTTAAAAACGGTTTCAGTCACTCACAAAGAAGAGTTGGTGGTAGGAGGTCACTGTGAGGGGTAAGGACCCACGGAGGCTCAGGCCCACGGATCCACAGAGGAGCCAGGACAGAGCAGAAAACAGCCAGGGTCTCAGCCGCCCGTGCAGGAACCAGAACGGGTGGATTGAGAAAGGCGGAATGGGAGGACCGGAGATTCAAGAGTTTGTTTATGACTGTTTCTGAGAAAGCACATGGCATGGCCAAGAGTGGCCTCATGGGAGGAGGAGGAGTTCTGGAAAGAGGAAAGCACAGAAAAAAAACAACTCTCCCCACACGTCCTTCTCCCCCCTGTCTCCTAGGGAGACACCCAAAGGTAGGAAAGCACAGACTGGGCTCTTTTTGTAACAAGAGAAAGGACATGGGGGTGAGTTAGCCCTCCCAGGAACCCCCACAGCCTTCCACCTACAGGAAACCGTGACCTTGACCACAGGTGGCAAGGTCAAGTCATTTAAGAGTTCAAATTCAACTACAGCTCTACCCACTTCAAAATTCTCCACCTCCCTCCCACCCCCTAACTGGAGTTCACATCTCCCACCTCCACCAGCCGCCAATTCGGTGGGAGAAAGGGGGCGAAGGCAACCACCCACCACCAAGCTTTTACATTCTTCTTCCCTCCGGAATTTCTTTGCACAGCAATTGTAGCACCATTTTCACTAAGCTCTTCCACCGGAAAATAAAGAAAATGTATTCGTGTCATTGAGTTTTCAAGTATTGTTATAAAGCCCTCACGATTCCCGCGCCTTGGGGCCCTATCTTTAAACAATCCAAACACACGACGCCCCCAAGGGTTAAGTCAGGTACAAGTCCATAAAAGTAGCTGCCATAGTTCTCCCAGTTTATCCCAGGTCCTTGGCCCCAAGGTGGCCGGGGAAATTCTCACGGGGCACGGACGTTTCCTGGCCCGTGCATTTCTCCACGTTCAAGTTTTCTCCGACCCTCGCTGGGGCAGTAACTTCTCGGCTTGAGGTCTCCCCCACTCCTCCCTGCTGCCAGGCGCTCGCTCCCGGAACGGCGACGGCGGCTTCAGCTCAGGGCTGGTGAGGGCAGGACGCTGACGGGACTGCACAGCGGCCTCCTCTTCCTCCTCTGGGGCCCCGGGTCAGTGCAAGGCGCCCGAGGGCTGCAGGACCACGGGATCCGGTCCGCCGCGGCCGCCCCCAGTCCCGGAGGCGCCCCCGGGGCCTGTAGCTGCGACCGCGGCGACCGCTCTCTGGAGCCTCCGCACGGCCTCCTTGATGAGGTTCCCCGAGAGCACCAGCTGTTGCAGGAGCCGGTGCGGGTCGTCGTCGTGGGCGCGCGTCCCGGCTGGGGGCCACCGTCGCTGCTGCAGGCGGCGGGAGGTGACGGCGCCCCGCAACCATCCTCGCCTGCACGGCCCGGGCAGCGCGCTGGGGCCTGCGGCGAGTTGGGCCACAAAGTAGGGCGCAGCCCGGCCTCGCACACGGCCGCGATTCCCGAGGGCGCAGCGAAGGGCTCCCGGGGGCGCCGGGCCCACGGCCGCGGCCGGCGCGGGCGGCAGAAGCAGCGGCCGAACTGGGGACCGGGCCTTGTCCGCCAGCACCGCCGCCGGGGGCCGCGGGGGCCGCAGCGGCGGCCCGGGGGGCGCGCACGGGGAGGCCGGGCTGTCCTGCGCCGCGTCCAGCTGCAGCGTCTCGCCGATCTGGGCCACCAGCCGGTCCACCTCGCCGGAGCCGCCCAGCGTCACCGACTGCTCCAGCAGGAGGAAGCTGCCCTCCTCCTCCTCTTCCTCCCCCTCGGCTTCCCCGCCGGCTTCCTCTTCCTCTTCCCTCCGGCACGGCATGGTCCCCAGCCCGGGCACCCGGAGCTCCGCGGGCGTCGCTGGCGGCTCTGGGCCGCGGCGAAGCCGGGCGCGGTGCTGAGGCCGAAACCCCGGCCGAGGCCGGGCTGACGCGGAAGCTGGAAACCAGCCGGCACCCGAGCCGCGCGCTGCAGCCGCGGTAGCCGGAATCCTACCGGCTCGGGCTGATTTGTAAACAATGGGTGACGTCGCCGCGGGGCGCTACCACCGCGCCCGGGCGGGGGGGGCCGCGCGAGGAGGCATCGCGTCGCGGACCGTCCGGGGCAGCGCAGGGCCGTGGCCGAGCCTTCTCTTGCCTGAGCTCGGTATCCACCTATAGCGGGATCCCGGGAGCGGGGAGACCTTCGTAGGTCCCTGGGCTGATGAGCGACATAAGAAGATGCAGACTCCGAGACGACCTGAGTTGGTTCCTCCCACTCGCAGACACACCCACCCACACGCCTAACCCCTCCTCCTCCGACGCCAGCACCCTCCCCACGTGTCCTCAACGCTTGGGACTGCCCCGCTCCTTCCCCGCGCGCCCGCCGGCACCCGGGCTCGGGGGCGGTGGGGGATGGGTGGGCTCGGGTCTGGCTACCGAGAGGTGGGGGCGGGGAAAGGGAGGAGAGTTGGGGGTGCCGAGGGGCCCGCGCGAAGGGGGGCGGAATCGGTTTGAGGTGGGGTTTCTGAGCTTTCTCCCTGCGCCCGGCCCTCTGGCGCGGCCGGAGAAGGACGCGCCACCGTATGGCTAGGGAAGAGTGGACTTTGTTCATTAAAAAGAGAAAAGATTCAAATAGAAATGTAGGGCGATGAAAAAAACCTCTCATAATCATCGGACTCAAACGTGGTTCACATCATAACATCCCCCCCTTCTAGCCTTTTCCATTTGCGTTATACAAACAGCCACATACAGTGCTGTGCCCTTCCCGCTGGGCGTTACACCGTAAACGGCGTTCGTGGTGTTGCAGGCACTTTGAGAACATACAGTGATTACGTAAGAGGCCATTAAGCGGCTGTACCATAAATTATTAACCAATTCCTTCCATGTTTACCGTTTACTTAATTTCACCGTTGTAAATACGTTCGTGACTGACATTTTTGTGCATAAGACTTTCCATATTGATGCTTTTCGTAAGAACATATTCCCAGGAATGGAATTTTAGGTCAAAGGATATGGATATTTTAAGGTTTCTGATAAATGTGCCAAATTGCTTTCCCGTTGGGTAAATTTCCTCTCCCATCATGGTGTGAGCATACATTATTCATTGCACCTTTCCTAGTATTTGAAGACTATCGTTATTTTTTTGCTGATTTCCTGGGTGTAATTGATAACTCCTTTCAGTTTTTATTTCTTTGATTTCACTAAGATACAGCAGTTTGCTAAATATTAACAAACTGTACTTCCCTTTTTTGTGACTTGTTCCCTAATCAGTTTTTCCTATTTTTTCTCAATTTGCATGACTTCTCTACATCTCAGAAGTTAACTCATTTCTTTAATATTTTGGTACAAATTTATCTTCAGGTTTTTTTGTTGGCCATGCACAGTCTTTTTTTCTTCTTCTTCACTAAAATGTAACCAAGTTTAATGTAGTCAAACTATACAATCCCTTTCTTTGAGACTTCTAATATAGTGCTAAATTTAGAGTCTTCTTGCCTCCGGAAGGTTATTAAATACTCAGTTCAAATTTTCTTTGATTTTTCTAATGCCTTGATTTTTTTCAAATCCAGCTGGATTAATTTTGCTCTTTGGTGCAGAGAGAAGATATGAAATTTTTTTTTAAATTTTCTCCCCAGAGAGCTTGACAGTTAGGGCTGTATTTTTTCATCAGGACAGAGGTGTGTGAGCAGTATAAACACAAGCTCTGTGGTGGTGAGCTCCCAACTGCTGTTAAACTGATGAATGTGAGGACTGGGTGGGGCTGGGAATATTTTGACCAGCCTGTGTGGTGTGAAATCAAAAGAACCCTGAACAGGTTGTACAAAGACCTAGATTCAAGTCTCATTCCTGCCATGTCTAGGGTGTGTGGCTTCTGGCAAATCAGTTTACAAGTGTTTTCACTTGTAAAATGGAAAAAATAATCCCTGCCCTGCCTCCCTCTGAGGATTATTTTCAGGATCAAATGAGATAATAGGAACAGGCTTTGTCAGGCATTACACAAATGTAATGTGGGATTAGATCCAATGGTTTACTAACAGAGGCCTGGCTCAGTTCCAGCGATTTCCCCAGGGAAACAGCTAATACAGTACTGATGTTCCCCCTTGCAGCCCACTAAGTAAAGCATACCCTAAAGGCATTACTTCCTTGAACTTGCCCAGTCCCTTGTATTCTGCCTCACGTCCACCCAGACCTGGGATTGTTTAAGGCCCTCTTGAAGTCAGCCCAGAAGCTCCCAAGTCCTAAGGTGTCACCACAACTAGTTCTGCAGGTTTTGGTGCGGGATCCTTTCCTGACAGGCAGCCTTCCTCCTCCATCTCCGTGGAGGGCTCTTCACACAGTTTACTGATGAGGATTGGAAACCATTCCCCCTAGAGAGAGTGATTCTCATTTTCATTCTGATGGTACTTACTGGAGAATTTCAAGGGGAATGAAAATTAGGGGAGGGCTTATGGATTTCAGCAGAGCGAAATGGTAATTTTTTTCCTCCTCTCTGTAAGATGATGCCTGCCTATAAGTAGAGAAAGGCAGTTTTATGCTCCATTGACTTTAAACATTAATGGGGCTGGTGTTATTGTCTCTAACCCAGCATCCCTGGAAGTCGTTTTTGTCTTCTTGTCAGGGTAATTCCCATAGTGTTACTATAGGAAATGGAGCTTTGGGATGGCATTCTTTTAAAAACCTTCCCTTTGTAATGTTGCTGCGTGTGGAGATTGCTATGTAAATATGCCAGGAACTTGGATATTATACTATTCATTATAGAGATGAATTCATTACCAAGACCAACTTCTCTGGAGAGCTCTGAGAGAGGGAAGTGCTGTGTTGGACCAGTGGGAGGCAGAGAAGTGCCCTGGATTAGGAATCAAAATACAAGATGCTAGAGAGGCTCAGATGCAATTAAAAGTAATGAGAGGGTATCACAAAGGGAAGCGATGAGAACTGTGTGCCTGGCACGCTGGCTGGCTGGCTGCCTGAAAAGAGACACAGAGGGTGTTCACAGTCACTGGTGGAAGGACACAGAATTCATCAATTTTCTGCATTAGTTTACACTGCATTGGAATCCTTCCACGTGGACTTTGTTTTCAGTCATTTGCAGTCTGAGACACCGGCTGGGATGAAGAAGGATGGACACTAGGTTTGGAATCCCACCTGGATCCAGTCACTTCATTCTTTCGTGCCTCAGATTCCGAATCTGTGAAAAGGTGGGAGGGGGTGGTAATCCCTTCTTTACAAAATTGTTGTATTACCTGAGATACATAATGGAAGGCTTATCATGCAGACCCAGGGGGTGATATTAGAGTTAGGTTCTAGGGAATAGAAATAGTCTTAGTGATGTTCAAGTCCAAAAAAAGACAAATTCTATGCTGTGGTCCATCGGTGGGTAAGTGTGCAAACTGTAGTACCATCCGCCGGAATATCAGTCATAAAAAAGAAATGAAGTGCTGGTGCGCTGCAACACTATGCTCAAAAACACTATGCTTAGTGAAAGGTGTCGGACACAAAAGGTCATGACTGTGATTCCATTCATATGAAATATCCAGAATAGGTAAATCCAGGGAGTCAGAAAGCAGATTCGTGTTTGCTTAGGTCTGGGGGCCTGGGTGGGGGAGGGTGACTGCTAATGGGCATGAGGTTTTCTTTTGGAGTGTTGAAATGCTTTGGAATTTGACAGAGGTGTACAACACTCTGGGTGTACTAAATGCCACTGAATTGTACACTTACAAATGGCTAATGTTGTGTAAATTTCACCTCAATAAGAAAATACTATGCTGTATCTGGTATTTGATCCAGTTCTTTCTTTCTTTGGCCTGGCCGGGCGTGGCTCAGCGGTTGAGCATTGATCTAGGATCCAGGAGATCAAGGTTCAATTCCCAGTCAGAAGCATGCAGGAGGCAGCCGATCAATGACTCATCATTGATGTTTCCCTCCCTCTCTCCTTTTCCCTTCCTTTCTCTGAAATCAATAAAGATATATTAAAAAAAAAAAAAAGTATAGTTCTTTGTAATCGTGACTGTCATCTATTTGCTGACATGAAGTAATCCTGCCTTCACCATGCTTCCAGTGCACATCGCTGATCATTTTCAACTTTGAGATCACATTGAAAATGCCGGGTCACCTGCTTCACTCACTCCCATCACATGGTTTTCTGGCTGAGGTGCATTGGATCGTTGCTTTCCCTCAGTGTGGAAGTGAAGGCCGGCCCTGAGGCAGCCAGGGGACTGTGGTGGGCCTGCAGTAATCCTTCCCATCCCAGAGTTTTGTTCCGTTCACCTGCCCCTCTCCTTTGGGCTAAGGAGGTAGGTTGGGGAAGTGGCTACAATATAATCCATAAAGGGAAAGGGAATCTTTTTAATGAAATTGCTACCTAGGTAATCATGATTAAAATTTGTCTTGGATAAAATTATAGGTTCAGATAACAGATCAGTGGTTGCCAAAGATTAAGGGGGTGGGGAAGGCTGTTACTACAAAGGGGAACACAGGTGAATTTTGGGGGGGTGATGGAACTGTTAAGTATTCTGATTGTGGTAATAGTTACATACATCTATACAGGTCTTAAAACTCAGAACTAGACACAGGAAAAAACAACACAAGCTAAACACACACACTGTATATCGATCATGGTGGTGGTTGCAGAGGTATATACATTTGTCAGAACTCAATGAGCACTTATAATGGGTGAATTAATTATATGTAAATTATACCTCCATAAAGTTGATTTTTTAAAAATTTGCCTTGGAACATGAAGGACATATGCCCTATGAATTCTCTATAAATCTCATCATTTGGGGAAGTAGAAGAGATGACAAATGGGCTGCTGGCTGTGTGCCAGACCAGGCTTCATGGGGAGAGAGAAATCCTGTCAGGGGCTCAGCTTAGGAGGCTGTAAATCCACCCATTCTATCACCCAACACATTGAAGAGCACCTGCACTGTCCCAGAAACTCTGCTGGCTTCTAAGGCCACAGCATACAAAGGAGGCAGTCCTCAGGGTGTATCAGTCCCTGGTGAGTAAAATAATGGCCCTCTAAAGATATTTATGGTCTAATCTTTGGAGCCTATCAACATGTTACCTTAAATGGCAAAAGGGACTTTGCAGAGGTGATTAAGTTGAAAATCTTGAGATGGGAAATGATCCTGTACTGTCCAGGTGGAGCAATGTCAACACAAGGGTCCTTATAAGAGGGAGGCAGTCAGGTCAGAGAAGATGTGATGATGGAAGCAGAGGCCTTAGTGCTGTGACTGCTGGCTTTGAAGGTGAAAGGGGATACGAGCCAAGGAATGTAAGCAGCTCCTGGACACTGGAAAAGACAAGGAAACAGACTCTTCCCTTTAGCCTCCAGGGAGGAGCACGGCCCTGCTGACACCTTGACTTTAACCCAGTAAGATCCACTTCAAGCCTCTGAACCCCCAAACTGTAAGGTAATAAATTTGTGTTGTTTTAAGCCACTGTTTGTGGTAACTTTTTTTTAAATCCTCACTGTAGGATTTTTTAAATTATTTTTATTACTGATTTTAGAAAGGGAGAGAGAGAGAAACATTGCTGTGAGAAACATCAATTGGTTGCCTCCGGTATGTGCCCAACCAGAGATCGAACCTGCAACCTGTGGTAATTTTTTACAGCAGCAATAGGAAACTAATACACGGTCTAACACAGAAAAATGTGTAAATAGGCAATTAAACATGGGTTTAATTTATAATCTTAAACATGGGCTATAAAAGGATTAGGTACCAAGTGTGGTGGTTCAACCAAGGAGCAATTAACCCAGCCATAGGAGTTAGGAAATACTTTTTGTGAAAATGACCCAGGCTGACACCTCAAGGATGGTGTAGCAAACTGTTCACAAAAACCCATCCCCTCTTCCCTGGGAACACAGCTGGAATGTTTCCCAGACTCCCTTGCAGTTAAGTCCTGCCAAGTGACTGATTTCTAGCCAGTGAAACATGAGCAGAAGTGGTGTATGCTCAGGGCAATCTTGGAAGCTATGTGTAGAAGCTGGCAAACCCTCCCCCTACCACCACCATTGCACAACATCTGGGAACACCAGTACAGTCTTATGAGAATCTGAAAACAACTTGGAGTTAAGCACTGAAATTTTGAGATTTGTTACAGCATCTAGCATAACGCTAATACAGATGGAGAACGGTTAACAGGGAAAAGAGATGTGGAGAGGATAGCATGCCAAAGCAACTCAAAAGGGCTCAGTGTGGCTGGAGCGATGTCTGGGGGAAGTAAAAAAGGGATGTGTGAAGGACAGGGTGAAGCCTGAGCCGCACTGTTAAACACTGGGTGTGAGCACAGGTGGGCATGGGGTCCTCATTTGCATTTTAAAAAGAGCAATACCCCAGGGGTACCATGGCCCAGAGGCGGCAAACCCCAAAGTAGTAAACATAGTGGCCAGGTGCCAGTTCGGACTGATGGTGACATACAGGCCTTCCTGCAGAAAGGCTCCACGGTCTCATGGGTGCGTCCCTCACCATCCTTCCCACAAGCCGAGGTGGGTTGAGCTACTGCTGGCCTGGCTTCTCGGCTGTCCACAAGCGTCTCACAGGCCCTCTGCTTCACGCAATCTTAGTTGGTTTGTCCTCAGTTGCTTTAATTAGGCCATTCTGAGTTTTCCTCCCCAAGTAGCTTTGCTTCTGGTCTCTAGGGGGTGGGGACAGGTGAGTCCATGAACTTGTAGACTCTGACAAGCAAGGACACTTGGGGCCTTCTCTTTTCCATTTCAGACTCCTGCAGGCAGACACCCGGGATCTCCTTGGAGGCAGTTCTAGTGGTCTCAGCCACAGAACCACGGGACCTCATTTGGGAAAACATAAGGCCCTCCCACCTACCTGCTCATTTGGAAATGCAGGGTTGAGGACGCTGAATAGATTCATCCTTACCTATCACAGGCCTCTGGCCTTAGGCCTAGAGAGCTGTCTGTGGCCCACAGCCTCCCTGCCCAGTCCTGACCAACTTTAGAGGGGCCACCAGGTTAGGAGTTGGGTGGCCTTTGTTCTAGTCCTGGTTCCTCCAGTCCCCAGATGCCGGGAACAGCAGTCCCCGTTCGGGGCCTCAGTGTTCCCATTTGCAAAGCTGCCCTGAAGGCTGCCCTGGCTCTAAGATGCTGGTGAACAGCTTGGCTGTTATATCCAAGCCTGTAATTTCTAGCCCTTCCTAATTTCCTCTCACTCAATTAGAATGGCCATCCTGAAATAGCCGATGAGAGAACAGGGAGACCTACTCTGGTTCCGGCTCCGTAAAATGGAGCATAAAATGAGCTTCCCAGCCTCCAGTATACCATGGCTCTGCTCTCTTACTCTGGGCCCACTGAATGCACAGTTCTAGAAACCTATTAGTCTTGATTTGGGGACTCATTCTTTTCCCTCTTCTACTGTGTGGTTTTAATATTTTCTCTTCCAGCAGTCTTGCTGTATTTTTGGCTTTTATTATATAAATTTGTGGATGTAGATGGACTATGCATTTAAATAAATAAAAACTACTATCTCCCCCAAAGGACAAACACACCCTGCAACATTAAATTAAATAAGAATTTAGGTACTAACACCTGACATTTATTTGTAGTTATTACATGCCATGTACTAAGCCTCCCGTCAGTTCTTTGGAAGCCAAACTCTTTTTTGGCTCCAGGCGTCTGCACATGCTACTTCTTACTCTAGAGCATGGCTGGCTCAAAAGCAGGTAAGAGGAGCTTCAGCAGTGCCACCCCCCCACCAACCCTGACCCCCCTCTCACACACACACAAACATACAATCTAAGTAAAAACAGTGAGCTTGGGGTGCAACAGGGTCTCAAGACAGGTCCTTGCCAGAGCACACTTTCCAACCAGATCGCTGCCCTTAGGCCCTAGGGACCCAGAAATTTTGGAGTCTTGGTTGCTTACGTAAACAACCTAACCTAAAGCCTGCACAGCCTTCCAGTCTAGACCAACATCATTTGCTTCGAGAAGCCCTCCCACCATGGCTCCTTCATGGTATCTGCACTTAGACATCAAGCACCATTCCAATCACGTGTTTTGTTTCTCTATTTCCTCGTCCACCATGTGAAGGCAAAGATCCTGTCTGATTTGCTTACTACTGTGTCTCCCATGCCTCACAAAACGGTTTTTGGGAAGGAAGTCCTTTGCTCAGAATAAATGCACAATGCAAGTGTGTGTGTGGGGGCGTGTAGGGGGGAATAAGGAATGTGGAAGAGGAAAATGACAGAAAGGAAGAAAGGAGAGGCGTGCAGGCCAGCTCCACCTGCCTCCTTGAAATGGGAGAGGGAGCAATACCCAGCAAGCGGCCCCACCCCGCTGCCCAGCCCCTCAGTCCTCAAGAAAGTTAGTCCTCAAGAAAGTTAATCGTGGGACACCTCCTCCCTCCTCTCACCAAGTATGAAGAAACCTGTTCTATAATTGGTTTTAGTGCCTGTTGCAGGGCCTGCAAGGTGATGAATGAAGGGGAACAGACTCTGGTGTCCCAACTGCACCAAGCATTTTGAAATTCACAGCCAAGTCTCTTTGCAACACCATGTTCTCCAGGGCTGTCACCTGGGGTGCAACCACATGGGCTTGAACTCTGGAGGCCTGGGAGCTACCTTATGGCATCTGCTTAACTTTGCCTTTGTGTTCTCAGCTGTAAAGTGGGATCATGTTCATAAAAACCACAATCATAACATGACCATAGCGTTATGGGGATCAAGATGATGCTTGTGACCGTGTTTGTTAAATTGGAGGGCTCTGTACAGCCTGAGTTGTTATTGCTTCTGTACCTGCACAGGAGACTCAAATCTGACAGGTGTGGATCAGGTGTGACTGCACCCTCATGTGAAGTCCTGAGGGGTCCACGTGAGCCCTGTGATAGTCCTCATGTGGGCAGGAAAGGAGTTTCTTAAAATAAATACTGGATGTCAGTTTTGCTGTAACAGGTAATAATCCTGATTACTTGTTTTGGAGGTGTACCGAACCTACTTGCAAGGAACTGAACTAGCTCCTGGAATGATCAAGGCAGTCATTTTTAGGTAAGTATTATCACACAACGATCCAATCAATGTATGTGTAAAATCTGCTAAGGTAATACTGCACCTCGTCATTTTATGAGCGTATTTACAACTGAGGGCTGGTCCCAGGTTATCAGCTTGGTATGTACTTCAGGCTCGATGGCCTTGATGTCCAAGATGTATGGTGTAGCACCTGTTCTGGTTCAAAGCAAGACTTTTCAAGAGCTTGCAAAACCTGCAGAAGAGCCATAAGGACTGTACAAGCTATTCCTGGCACCATTCACAAATCCACCTGCCAGCCATCAGTGCCTCAGATCCTCCCTGAAATTCTGATCTAAAATCGTATCAGCTCTGTCACTGGTACCTATGGGTGATATCCCTGGAATCTGGAAATCAAGCTGCCCTCTACAAGTTAAGCCCTGCAAGTCCACACATTATGGGTAGGATGTTATCTGTACAAGGTCCCAGAGGGAGCACATCTCCCTGGTGAAAGCCAGAAGAGTAGGGCTTAGAAATTCGATCCAGGCATATCTGCATGTGAAGGAAGCAGGAGCCAAATGAAATCTCAGAAAAGCTTCTGAACAGCAAATAAGTTGCTCCCAAAAAGTCTAGAAGACAGAGAAGAAGGATCTGGCCGTTTCTGCAGAACCAACCAGAATAGAGGGGGATCCAGTGGGCAGATGTTTTCCATCTACCTGAGAGCCATCCTACCTCAAAGACATTTTTAAAAATTTATTTATTGATTTTGAGAGAAACATCGACTTGTTGTTCCACTTATTTATGCATTCATTGGTTGATTCTTTGTGCCCTGACTGGGGACTGAACCCGCAACCTTGGTGTATCAGGACGACACTCTAACTAACTGAGCCACCCAGCCAGGGCCTCAGTGACCCTTGTATGATTCCCTTTTCCCTGCTTCATGCTCACTGAAGTCTTGGATTTTGACTTCCTATGTAGGGGAGAATACCTATAGAGCAGTCACCATGACACCAACTCTTGGGCCCCTTGGCGGTTATATTTCTCATTAGAAATTAATTGCCATTTTGACTAGGCCTCTTTGGAGCTATTTTTTTCCTCTCTGAACCTGACCAACTCTGATTTTAGACTCGAAAAGCTGATATCCAGATCAACCCCAGAATGACTATGTAGCCTGAGTACGTGGCGGCAGGGGACCACACCCTCCACCCACATTCTTAGTATCTACTGATAATTGACCACAGCCTTAAAATCCTGTTCTAGACCCTTTTGTGACCAATCAGTGGGACTTGGGAGAAAATCTTCTGCCACTGCAGCCATGGCCCTGGATGACTCGGCTAGCAGCTTGCTAAATGTTTCTGATGGCAGCAGCTACATCAAGTATGATTTCAGGAAACAGCAAGCCAGCTTACATTGCCCCAAATCAAGGTTATTTTCTAGAGGACAGTTATCTATCTATTCATAATAATGTATACCAAAAATAGAACAAAGAGCAGTCATCATGTCACTTTCTAAATATTGCTTTGCACATGATCCAGCTTCTAGTGATGGCATTAAATTCCTGTGTACATCAAGGAGCAACACACAGATCCTTTGTAAATAAGCTGAGCTAGGTCCACAGGGCAGATGTTTAAGCTGGGACATAGAAAACAATGTTTATGAAGTGTGTACATTGGTAAAAACTTTGTGACAGTCAAACACAAATTGAGAATATAAACTTGTGTTTTAAAGCTCTTTGTATCAAAAAAAGCCTTGTGTATAGAAAAAGAAAACAGTCATGAGCAAATTGCCTTTGCATACCCAATGTTGACTGAACACAAGGGTTGCTGTTTTGGTGCAGTCAGGTGGAGTGGTCTGTCTTCCATTTCTGAGTAGAGGATGGACCCCAGAAAATAAAGCCCGAAGAAGTCTCCCAGTCTGGCGTTGCCAAAAGCACAATGGAATTTAAGTGGTAAATCTGGATCTTGGTGGAGGCCCTCAACCATTGTAGTTGCCCTGGAATGAATGAGCCTTGGGTTGAACACTCTCCATTCCCCTTCACCCCCACTGTTGAAACAAGAGCAGCACTGACTTTCATAACAGATGTTTCAAACACCTAAAGATTATGGGCCAGATTAGTTCTTGCCTCTGCATCAAGATAATTTGCATCTGAAGTCTACTTCCAAAAGAATACTTAGTTCAGCACATCACTAACACCAACCTTTCTTGGTCACCTGTCCCTCCCACCTTTGAAAGAAAACAAAGCTCCTGAGAAAATACGCTATAATAAGCAAGTTGGCTTAAAAAAAATTTTTTTAAAGACATCAGTACTGGGCAATTGGCTCATATCTGTACCTACTTACATGAAGCCCCTACTGCCTGTGGTTATACTTCCTAAAAGAAACAGTAAAGGGATGGATAGGCTTAATTGACCCACCTTGTGCCCGGAGTATAACGGTGGGGTCACAGTTAACCACCTTTGCAAACCTCTAATACCACCCATCTCCGGTGACACCCTTCTTGCTTGCTGACCAGTTCCACTTTGGGTGAACAAGGCATGCAAACAGCGCCACCTCTGGGCAAAGTGTGGTTCCTTTAAGCTTCCTAGCCCAAAATCGGCAGCAGGAAATGTCCTAATTTGGGGTCAAGACTTGAGCATCCTCAGAGGATGAGTGGGAAGCTGCAAAGGGCCTCCTGGGAGCATCATCAAAGGAGAGGGAATTTAAGCCAGAATGAAAACTATCAAGGAGTGTTTGTGGTTTCATCTCAAATGAAGAGATTCTGAGATGAGGAAAACTATCAATCAAATGCCAGTGGACAAAGCCTTCCTCATATTTGGGGACAGGGAATAGGCTTGGGTTCTTTGCTTCTTTACTTACTTGTTTATTATTATTACTATTTTTTATCTTCACCTGAGGAATATTTTTCCATTGCTTTTCAGAGAGAGTGGAAGAAAGAGAGAGAGAAACATCAATATGAGAGAGACACATCAATTGGTTGCCTCCTGCACGAGCCCCAACCAGGCCCCGGGATTGAGCTGGCAACCAACGTAATGTGCCCTTGGCTGGAACAGAACCCAGGACCCCTCAGTCCGCGGACGATGCTCTAACCACTAAGCCAAACCCACTAGGGAGGGTTCTTTGCTTTTTGATGCCCACTGGGAAAGCACACACAAGGGGAACTGGGCTGATGGACAAGTGACCTGAGGAGCAAAGGAGGTGTGCACCCTCCCTTCTCTGCTCCAGATCAACAAAGCTGAGGCAGTAAGATTCACACTGCTCTGTGTACCACAACTGGATCCACTTGTCTGGATCCACTTGTCTGGATCCACTTGTCTGGAAAAAAGAGAGCCTGAGGGTCAGACTCAGTACTGGGCAATTGGATCCACAACTGGATCCACTTGTCTGGAAAAAAGAGAGCCTGAGGGTCAGACAGGTGGGTGATCAGGCTGTGCTTGGCAGACGGAGGGGCTCATAAACACTTGATTCAGTGAACAAAGTGGCTGGGAGAAACTCGAGCCCAGGGCAGCCTGTGCTGTAGCTCCCTTTTTAGTCTGAGTCCTAGATGCTCAACCACAGCTCCACAGACTATCCCTGGAGCATTTGCTGCCCCTCCTGATCCCCCAAATGTCACCTTGACTGGGACTGTAAAGTGAAGTCAGGAGATGTCCTGAAACAGGTGGGTCTCACTGAGCAAAATCCAAAGCCTGACCTAGGGCTATCATGCTATGCATTAGACCTGATGCTGGGACTGAGAGGAAGGGGTCAAGGCACTGTTGCCAATGACCAGACATTGTTCTTGTCCCCAAAGGGGGTAGGTGATGAGACATAATGTTTCTAGGTACAATGCATGGTGGTGCATGTTTATTCTATGTCTGGTTACAGCAAATCGCACACACCTAGATGACAGCGAGGCTGAGAATGCCACATGGCTATGAGCAGCTGGAGGAAATGGGAAGATGTCTACTCTGTTGCACATGGCCACTCTGGGAAGTGCACTGATGCTGGCCTACTCAGAGGCACGGAGGCTACAGTCCCATCTCCAAGTCCCAAGGACATCTCTAAAAGGCGATTCCCATGTGGAACTTCCAAAATCCTGGGCACCTCTGGGAACAAAGCCCTGGTTCCCACAAATCATTCTGAGTCCCGGCTCTGCCAGAGATTGGGCTGCAGAACAGCCCCGGGGGCCCTGGGTTCAGGGCCGACGATCCCTTCTTCGGAGCTTGTGTCCCACCTGGGATCCCCGCTGGGCAGCTCTCACCAGGCCTTTGAACTGTCCCTGCAACTTCACCTTCTTCCTGCAGGGACAAGGAACAGAAGGGTCACATCTTACTGAGAAAACATGGCCATCCCTCGCATAGTGTCAAAAGAAAGCTCCTCCCACAACAGCAGGAATAGGGGAGTGGCGGGAGTGCTGCCCGGCAGTGGGCAGTACATGGTCTGGGCAGACCATGAGCTACCCATCACGTTTAAAAGGGCGGTTCAAGTTAACAATACATGTAGGTACCAACTACATGAAGGTGCATGTTAAAAAGTAAAAATTAAAAATGGAAGAGATTTGAGCACTCGAGCTGAGAGTTTAAGGAGAATGAGGCCTCCAGAGCACAGCTCCCCACCCCGCACAGCACCATACCTGCGGTTGAGCTTGGTTCTGTTGAGGGGGATGTAGGCATAGGGGTCGAGCCGACCTTTCTTCTTCATGTCACCCTTTGCTTTCTGCTCACGCAGAGAAACAGAGTCAGCTAGGAGGATGGGGTTCCCTTTCTACCCACTTCCCTTACTTAACAGACACTGCATCCCTGCCCTCATTCTGTGCCTTAGGTGGCATCAGACTTTCAGTGGCTCTAGAAGGCCAACCAACAAAGGTCTGGACTTTAGATGCGAACAAGGCCTCCATGAGACCCTTAGTCTGGCTCCACAAAGGTGCCTCTCCAGGACGGTGATGGCACAGCTCCCCAACCCTTTCCCAGATGCTCTGCCAGAAGACCCCTTGCCCCCACTAGCAGCTCTTACCTTGGCCTTGTACTCAGCCCCAGGTGTAGCCTTCTTGCCCACAGGGCGATGGATGCCAGAGCCTCCAGCTAGAGGGGAACACAGAGGCCAAAAGTCAAACAAAGCCAGGGCAGCCTCCTCCTAAAGGTAATGAGCACCTTCTTTTCAGAGAGCTGCTGGGGACACAGGTCATGGCCAGGAACCTGGCTCTGTCTCTAACAACCAAAGACAAATATTTCTCTCCAGAAGGACAGTCCAGTGACCTCTGGGAACATATATTCTTCACTAACACAAAATACCACACACACTCCAGAGCTAAACTAGCTCCATTTGTTCTAGGAGAAAGAACACAGGCTTCGAAGTCAGACAGATCCAGGTTCAACTCCCTGCTTAACCTCAGGCAAGTCTCTCAACTTTCTGGAGCCTCTTAACCTCATCTTTAAAATGAGGCACTATAGGCGTTCTCTCATTCAGACTTCACACTAACACTGTGAGACAGATGGCAGCTCTTAGTCCACTGTACAGATGTAAAAACTGCGGCTTAAAGAGATCAGGATACTTCCAAGATCAGTGTCATTTCCAGCTTGCACTTTAACACAGCTGTGGATGGAATCCTACAAGGCCGACTTGGAAGGATGCATCTGTCAATTTTGCTGATGCCAACTGAGTGCCACCAGGCCATGCAACCTCGTGGCTCTGTCTGAAGCAAACCCTGCCTAATACAGGTGACAGAGAACAGAATTCAAAGAAAAAAAGAATGGAAGCCTCACCTTGGTACTGAGGGGGCATCTCTAGCTCCTCGTCGTCAGCCTCTTTCTGATGCCTGAACTTCTGGTGTTTTTTCTAAAAAGGGGAAAGCAAAGTTCGTGAACAAGGGGATATGGTCATCCTCACTAGTGGTAATGGTAAAAACAATCATAACCTGAATTAGCAGGAAAAGCCTCTGCCAAGCACTTGATCCCCTACTTGCAGATGAAGACACTAAGACTCAGGGAGGGTAAATAACCATGCAAGATCACATAGCTAGGTAGGGCAGAAGCAAGGTTCCAGCTCTGGTCCTCACTGCTGAGCTTGTCTCGGCTTCTCCACTGCTCTTCCTCTCCACACTGAAGTCCCCCCACAGGGTCACAAGTGCCCTTCTGGGCACTTTGACCTCAGTGTAGCCCCAGTCTTCCCAGCAGGTAAATGAGGTCCTCAGCCTCTTTGGAGAGAAGAGCTTTACCAGTTCTTTGCCTCACACGAACTCCACTCTGCTCTCCCTAGGAGTCAAACACTCACTGATCCCCTACTAAGTGCCAGTCCCTGGGGACACAGGGCACAGCACCAACTTTCTATGGTCCAGGGGTTCTCAGGCAGGTGGGAGACCCCTGATCACACCAGTCATCACTGCCCTTCAACAACACTAGCATCCCAGGAGCTGTGAGCATGGGGCAACGGGACAGGTCAGCTCGCTCAATTATATCCAACAGGAAGTGACTCAGCACTTACTCCATGCCAACACTGAGTTAGGTGCTCCAAGGGGTATTGGTGGGTCTGACTACAGCCCAGCCCACTGGGAGATCTGAGCCTAGAAACTGACAATCAGGCCAGGCAGAGGAATGTTGTGTAGGAGACCTCAGATCAATAGGCTGGCTGCCATGCTGTGGTCTGTGCCACAATGCCCAGAAAGCCTCTTCAAACTACAGATTCCTAGGGCTCAAGCTCTTCAGGGGATCCCCAGGCAGGGGGGCTTCAGGCCCCTACTCAGGAGCATTCACTGGCTTAAAGGCCAGGTAGAATGGAAGGTGTGTCAGGTAAAGGGAACAGGCTGGAGCACACACAGGGTGTGTCTGGGAGATGGGGGCACCAGTTCCACTCAGCAGAGTGGACTGTTAGTAGAGAAACAGAAACTGGCCAGAAATGGGACTTTGGCTGCATCAGAGGGTGACAGTTTAGCTTGTTCTTGGCTCGGCTGGCACCTGGCCACAGTTGTGCTCACTGGCAGCTGTTGTCACTTGTACCCCAGCATTTAAATGATGTCATAACTGCAGACAGAGGAGTGGGACTTAGCAACTGCCATGAGAAAAAGCCCCTGGGATCTCAATGGCAGGTGATGACTTGCCATGAGCCAACTGTGGAGCGTGGCCACCCCAGGTCCTTCTTAGTGCCTTGAGACAAGGAGCCCCAGTCCTGCTATGCAGAACCGTGGGGCCTTCCTCAGAGGGGTGGTCAGTTCCTGTCTGCCAGGAGGAAGAGTAGGCGTGAAGGAATGTGAAGATGCGCTGAAGCAACTAGGGAGGCTTTGGCCAGACAGGACTGCCAGGAAAAATTCAATAGAAGAGCCACCACTTATTCAGCATCACTAAGTTCCACTTACTTTACAGAGAAGCCAAGATTCAGGTTCAGCCTGTGACCTTGGGCAGGGTACTCTCTTGTGGGGCCCTCAGCACCTCTCAAGGTGGATGCCCCGCCCTATGCTGGAGAATGTAGGCCAGCTGTTGCCCTTGCAGGCTGCACAGCACTTGTCCTCATGGAGAGACAGGGCTTTATCTCTTCCTTCAGCTGGACAACCCAACAATGGAGGAAGCCCCAGCTGCTTCTGAGAGCACCAAGCCCCCTCGCAAGCTCCACAGAGGTGTCAGCTATGACACGCCCCCAGAAGATGTACACTGAGCCCAGGGACTGCCTGCTGTGCACATCCCTGAGGCTCTGCTGAGCAGCCAGGAAGCAGCACAGGTGAGACAGCAAAAGGCTGGCAGGCCCAAGGCCTCGGTTTGAGGGCTCCGACCCTCCCTTCACCCTCCCTCCGTCAGCAGGAATCACTCACATTCCTGACGCCCAAGTCTTCCATCAGGTCAGCCATCTCTTCATCCCCTCCTGGTGCCAAAAGGAAGAGAAGCCTGTGAGCACTCAGAGGGGCCCCGTTTCCCCAGAGCCCACCCACATTTCATCCTGCCCCCCCAGGCTCGTCAGACTGAGGGAGCTGTCAACCCCAGCCCCAGAAAACCTGGGTCCTTCTGTGGGAAACGAGACCCCTGAACACTGACCCCTTCTCCTTCCTGTCCTGGGTCCCAGGAACAATAGCGCTTCAAGGAAGTGGTGATCCTACTTCTGAGGTAAATAGTTTTCTCTGCAACTCTAAGGAAACCTCAGGTTTTCTGGGGAGCCAGGAGCTCCTGCAGCCCCCCATACTCCAGGACTGCTTTATTCTCCTCCTGAGAACTTTCTGTTTTTGCCCTGTATGTGCTGGGCATTGTGTGGGGAAATAAAGAAGTATGAACCAACAAACTGGTTCTACATTAAGAATTGGACTACATTAAAATTTACAAGTTTGTGTCAAAGGACACATAAACAGACTGAAGAGGAAACCTACGGAACGGAAGAAAATATTTGCAAATCATACATCTGATGAAGGGTTAATATGCCGAATATATAAAGAAGCCCTACAACTCAGCAACAAAAAACAAACAATCCAATTAGAAAATGGGCAAAAGGACTTGAGTAGACATTTCTCCAAAAAGATACACAAATGCATGGCAAATGTAAAAAGATGCTGCCCATTACTAATCATTAAGGAAATGCAAATCGAAACCACCATGAGATACTACCTCACACCATTACCATGGCTACTATCAAAAAAACAGAAAATAGCCCTAGCCAGTTTGGCTCAGCAGTTGGAGTGTTGGCCCATGGACTGAAGGGTCCGGGTTCGATTCTGTCCAAGGACACGTACCTTGGTTGCAGGCTCCATCTCCGGCCCCGGTTGAGGCACGAGCGGGAAGCAACAAATCAATGTGTCTCCCTTAGGTCAATGTTTCTTGCCACCCCCCGCAAAAGCAATGGAAAAATATCCTCGAGTGAGGGTTAAAAAACAACAACAGAAAGTAACAAGTGCTGACACGGATGTGGAGAAATTGAAACCCTTGTGTCCTGCTGGTAGGACTATAACACGGTGCAGAGCACTGGTTGGAAGGCTGCGGTGAGTCAACAGCGCAGGAATCATGGCAGTGGGAACCAAAAAAAAGAGGAAGACAAATCTATTTTAGAAAACCTAAGCTTTTGTGATCTAATGGATGATATGTGCACAGAAGGAGCAGGAAAGACAAAACAGTTCTCCGAGATGTTACACCTGGGTGGCTCCTGGGCAACAGGAGACATGGAAGCAGACACTCGGGAGTGTCTGAGTCTGGCTCTTTCTTCCTCTCAATGAGATTCCGGGCCTCTGCCAAGTTTACATTTTTTGGGGGGGAAGGAAGAGGAGGAGGAAAGAAACAGAACAAAATAAGAGACCAGCAGAGTGCAGAGCACATGGTAAGGGGAAGTACTGCGTTCTGAAAGTTTTGTCTGAATTATGTAATTGTATAAGTGGCTGCATTACAACATAAGATTTCTTAATGTGGTCAAAAGTTTGAGAAACTCAACAAGTCTGAGAAAGTTGCCTTAGATTCAAGCTGTTTCTACCTTTGCTCCCACGACAAACAGTCTGAATGAACGAGTGAGTGAGCAAATGAGCGAGCGAATGAACGACCGACCAAGCGCGGCCCTGGTGCAGGCCAGAAGCAGCTGCATTCCCAGGCTGGGCGGCCCCACCTTTAGCGCCTTCCTCTTCCTCCGTCTTGGTGGTGGCAGCATCTTCCTCCTCCTCCCGGATGATCAGCCGGCCATCAGCGCTCACCTTGAAGCCGTGGTCCTTCCTCTTGCCGGGGCCGGTGCCAGGCTGCGTGGCTGGCAGGGCAGAGTCAGGCAGTGAGAAGGCCAGTCCTAACCCTCTCGCACCCTCATCATAACCAACAAGACCAGGTCTGCGCCCCGGACAGGTGCCCAGAGCCCAGTGGCGTGCATGGGTCAAGGTGAGGGGTGCCCGCTGGCCTCCATGAAAGTCACCTCCACCCCAAACCTGACACCAAGGCAAGCTTGTTTTCGGAGCTCATGGCTCAGCTGCTTCCTGCTTACCTAGGACTCGCTGGGCCACCTTGGGGTCCAGGAAGTTGAGGGGCTCGTCCCCGCCACCCTCCTTCAGCCATGCCCGGCTCCGATGCCGGGTCAGCCTCCGCTGCTCCTTGCCCCGGCTCCTTTCCTCCTCACTGTCCTCGTCCTCCGAGTCGGCCAAAATCTCCTCGATGCTAAGGCAGAGGAGCCCCAAGTCAGGCGCTCCCAGGAGAGGCAGGGGCAGCTGGGCATGGCCTGGGCAGCTCCGGGCTGGGGAGACCGGGCCGCTAGGAGCCCACCATGCTTCTCACCTGTCACCTTTGCCTTGAGCAGGCTCCTCCTCCTCCTCCTCCTCCTCTTCCTCGGCAGCCTGGTTCAGAGCACGGTGCCTCTTGGCCCGGGCCTCAGCTTTCCTGATGTTGATCAGGACTTTGTGATACTCTTCGGGGAGCAGCCCCTTCACCAGCTCAAACCTGACGGGGAAGCAAAGGGCAGGTGAGGTGCACTGGCCAGAGCATGCCACCCAGAAGCAGCAGGTGTGCAGCCAGAGCCTTTCCAGCCACAGTGGAGAGACTACTGGTCCCCCGGCCCTGCCACCTCTCTGAAGGGTCCCTGGTGGGATGAAAACCCCTCACCTCCTCCCCTGCTCCCCCCATTCAATGCACAGACCCAAACTTGCGGATGAACTTGGTGAACAGGTTCCGAAGCTTCATGCGGAAGTGCCGCCGCATGTCATCTGAGAGCTTCCCGATGGCTTCCATCTGCAGAGTGGGGCACCAGGGTTTCAGGGGGAGGGCGCCTCCCACCCTGCCTGCCCTGCTGTCCACACCAGGGGCATGGGAGGACCAGGCCTGGCTAAGAGGTGAGGGCAAGAGTGGCCCTGTTCCTAGCTCAGCCCTTGGTCCAAACAGGCTCCACAGTCTCAGCAGCCTCCCATCTTCCCCCTAAACTCTCCTCCATGATAATCCCTGACCACTCTGCCAAGATGACAGCCTTAGAGCCTTTTGAATAGTGTTCAGAACCTTACATGCAGTATCTCATCGAATCCTTAGAACAAGCTAGTGAGGCAGATATTATCATCAGCCCCAATTTACAGATGAGGAAACTGAGGCACAGAGAGTTACGTAGCTAAGTGGCCACAGAGGAAGGAGCTAGCCTAGATCTAATTCCATGGTCCATACTTCTAAAATGTAATCCTCACTCAAGGGTTATTTTTCCATTGCTTTTCAGAGTGTAAAGGGGGAGGGGGAGAGAAAGAAACATCAATGTGGTAGACACACTGATTGGCTGCCTCCTGCACGCGCCCAACCAGGGCTGGGGATGGAGTCCGCAGCAGTGGTACGTGCCATTGGCCGGAATCAAACCCGGAATCCTTCAGTCTGGAGCGAACACTCTAACCACTGAGCCAAACTGGCTAGGGCGCATGACCCATATTTTGCCCCCAACACCAGCAGGTTTCTCTTGGTCCCATATGTCCCTTCCATTGCCCTGAGTTCATCTCTGGATGTCCTGCCTTTAAGCTTTCATGTGGCCTGGTTTGGGAAATGTAGGTGGCAAATATTATCAACAGTGTCTCTCAGTGGGCTGGGGAATAGGGCCCCATCGATCCTTTGAAGGGCTTTTGTCAATTCTAATAACTCCAGAACAGTTCCCCACTGTGGCTGTTCTCCCATCTTTGATCTTTAGTTAGCCTGATGGCTTATCCTGACTCTCATATGCCACTTCTCGCCTTGACCCAAGGCCAGATATGAAGACGACAAGCAAGATCTCCCTAGAGGTCTGATGCAACTCAACCAGCTGGAAGAGGGAAACTGAGGCAGTGGGTGCAGCAGCAAGAGGGTCTGAAAGACAGTCCCAGCTTGCTGCATGTCTTATGCCGGGCAGGACAGGGCTAGAGGACCCAATACCAGAGGGCTCTCCCAGGGCCTTCTGCAGCCCAGCAGGGGTGTCCAGTGGAGACTCCTCACACCCAGATCAAAATGCAGAGGCCCAAAAAAAGAGAGATGAGGGCCCTGCTGGGGGAGAGCCTAGAGTCTCAGTTCTGAGCTTTGGGTTCTATTCCCAGGGCTGCTCTCACTAGCACTGTGGCCTGGGGCAATCTCTGGCCTCAGCTTCCCCATCTGTAAAATGAGAGATGGCCCTGGCCCTGCCCACTGACCTTTGTCCTGTGGAGCCCTTGCTTCTGTGGAGGGGCAGAGGGGAGAGTGACAAGAGGCAGCCTGTGCACTGTACCCCTTCCTCCAACAGGCTGCCATTTCCTACTGGTCCCTTCCAGGGCTCCTACATGACCTTCTTTTGCACAAGATAGCATGTATCTAAAAGAATACTTGAAACTTGCTGGTCTTGAGGCTCACTGGTTCTGTGACAGCAGCCTGGAGGCCACATATCTACCCAGAGGGGAAAGGAGGCCCTTACCACCAGCTGCACATGCTTGGCCAGATGTATCACGTCCATGACAACCACTGCCACCTTGATGAAGCCCAGTGCTGATTTGACCACGTCACGGGTGCGGGAGGCCAGAAGCAGGCACACGTTCTCCAGCAGCTGCTCCACTGTGCTGGTCCCCATCAGACCTGTGGTGGCCAGAGGGCCACTGTCAGGGACATCCAGAACCCTACCCAGACCAGAGGCCCTGCCAGGTCACAAGACTAAGAGCTAACACTGGGGGACTTCTGTGTGCCTGGTACAGTTCTGGTCACTTGCCATGGAGTATCCCCTGTGGTCCTTCAGCCACCCTAGGAGGAGGTGCTGTTTTTCTCCCCCAATTCAGAGGTAAGAGTCAGGTTCCAAGAGGATTGTACACTTGCTGGTAAGAGGTAGAACCAGGACTGAAATCGGGCACGGGACCCACCTCCTCCGATCCACTTTGAGAATGGGATGTGAGGCAGCTGTGGGGAGGTAGGAGGGTGGAGCTGGGCAGCAGAGATGGGAGGTGGCCAGGTTTGGCTCCAGCTTTTCATCCATCTTCTCTTGAACTTTCCCCTATCTGGTAGCCACCCCATCCTGACCTCCTGGGCATTTTCCTACTCTGAGGGCTTCTGAGGCCTTCAAGAAATAGCATTTACCTTTAAACTCGAAAAGGAGGTGAGTCAGGGCCAGGATGCTGCAGCTGACCATGGTGACAGCGCCCACGAGGCCGGGGTAGATCAGGATGAGGTAGCGCTGCAGGGCCTCTGGGAGGGCAGAGGGCAGGACAAGTTGCACCACGGCAGAGCCCAGCCCACACACTACATCTCAGGTCCACCAAGGAGGGGGATGCCCACCAGAGGGGAGCAGCCTGCCAGGTCCAGAGCCAGAGAGCACTCCCTACCTTTTCTCTTTGACCAGGGGTTTTGAGGGGTGCTCCCCAGGCCTGGGAGCAGAGCATCCACCCCAGCCCTACGTCACCCAGGCCTCACCTTCCTGGCTCGGGCCAAACCGAAGGAAAGCGTGGCCCATCTCCACCAGCAGGGCGAAGGCATTCTTCCGAGCGCCCACCGACACCTCCTTGGTACACAGGATCACCTGCCCAGATAGCCCCATAAGCACGCACTCGCAAGCTGGCCACCCTGGGGTTGGTGGCCTAAAGCAGAGTGGGCAGGTTAGGGCACCCACACTCACTGGCAGTGAACCGAGCCCATCATCACCCCCAATACCACCTTCCCCTGATCCTGACAGACCTTTAGGAGCCACACTCCCAAGGAACCCCTAAAACACACATCCAACCCCCTCCTGTACCCTCACCTCCGGGACAAGGGCAGTGATGAACTCCTCATGCTCAGCTGTGAGCTTTTTCACGATATGTATGAGGCACTTCAGACGGGGCTGCAGGGCAGAGGGACAATGATCAGGACCCCTCAGTGCCACCCCAGCCCCCGAAGCCCACTAAGCATCTCCACAGAGGTCCTCTCCCTGTGTCGGCAGAGCAGGGGTGCCCTGGAATGCTCACCCTCTTGGCAGGAGAGGAAGTGGTCCTCAGAGAGTCCAGCAGGGTCTTCTTCAGGTCATCCAGGTGGCTCTGCACGAAGCGGGCCCCAGGGCCCTGGGGGCTGGCACACACCTCTTCCAGCACGCGGTAGGCCTTCTTCTGTACCCCATGGGCCTTGCTCTGAGAGGAAACATGGGGAACAGGGATGGGTGAAGAGGGGGCACTGATGACATTCACGGAGCAGACACCATTAACTGAGGCCAGCACTGGAGGGGATTTAGAGATGCTGGCCTTGCCCTCTGGAGCTCATGAGGTCCTGCATGAGGGCCAACAGAGTATGGACAGCAAGGGGCCACTCTGCCATCCAGAGATGCTGCGGGGAGGGAAGCCAACCCAGCCTTCCAGTCCATCCCACCGACCCACCTCTACGTGACATTCACGCCAGCAGCACAAACTCAGTGCCTGGAATGCACCAGGCCTGCTGTGCCCACTCATCTTCCTACTGTCTCTCCTTCTTTGCCTGATCCCTTACATTTCCAAAGGTGCTCTCTGTCATTATCCCCAGGACCCCTCTCCTGAGGTCCAGTGGCTCTGCCCTGGACTTCTGGGCCTGCCTGCATGTTCCACCCAAAGCACTCTCATGCTGTTGGGTAACTGCTTATTAAACTGTTGCAGGGTGACAGCTTTCAGGAGGTCACTGCTGGCCTGAGTGTTGCTGGTGACTGCCACAGCAAGTCAGGGAGAGGACCTAGCAAGTGCAGAGGTACAGAGGGGCCCATTATATCTGGAGCTCTTGAAACAGTTTACTGGGGCTGGAGTGGTGGTGAGAGGATAAGCGGGGGGGGGGGGGGGGTAAAGGAGGATAACAGTGATTGGAATGAAGATCAGGCTGGGCTGGGATGGCCCAGTGAGCAATCCAGGTAAAAGAGTACAGCCGTGTTTCTACCAGAGACACCTTGGCAGGTGAGGCCTGACCACGGCTGTGCACTTTAGTCACTGTGGCATCTAGGTGACAGATGGACTAAGCAGGGTACAAAGGGCAGCCACACCAAGAGGAAGCAGATGGAAGAAGACCTAATCTTGGGCAGCAGCAAGGAATGAAGAAGACGGGCCCCACCTTCCAAAGGAGCCCACTCCCCCAAGTGTGGCTGTGTGGGGCTCCCATCCCCAGGGCTCACCTCTAGGTAAGGCCGGATGGTGGAGTACAGTTTGCTGATGGCAGCTTCGTCAGCATGGGGAGCCAAAGCCACGACCAGGTCCAGGACAGACAATCTGCTCAGGGGCAGGAGACCAAGGAGGGGCTTAGCGAGGGCTGGAGAAGGGAACAGACTAACAGTGTCCTTATGTCTACTGGGTTGGGGGCAGGCGGGAGAGTCAGGAGGAGAACAAGGAGCCTCGAAGGAGCCTGTGCCCGATAACCACAGCTTGCCCTAACTGAGTATTCATCAGGTACCACACTGTTCCAGGCGCTTTACAGCAGCAGCAACCTGCTGCAGGTACCGTGAGCGTGTCCATTACATGGACGAAGACACAGAGGCAAAGGGGGTAACTGACTTGCCCAAAGTCACACAACCCATAGGTGGTGGACCCGGGATTTGAACCTGGACAGTGAATTTCCAGGGTCCTCACCCTTCCCTAGTGGGCTATATTGCAGCTCCAAGAAAAAGGAGTCAGTCGGGTCTCGCAGTAGAGCTGGGACATTCAATACCTCAAGCCCTCCCTCAACCATTCCAGAGAGAATCCACAGGCTTCTGCTAGACACACCCTCTAGCTCCCTGGGCTGCCCCAGCTCAAGTGGGACATTTTACCTGGTGAAGTCAGAGCTGGCAGGGTCGAGCACCTTCTCACTGGCTTTTTCCAGAAAACCATTCACCAACTGGCAGCCCCAAGGAATGAGAAGGAGGGAGTTGTTGAAAAGAGAAATACAGAGCAGCAGCAGGTCCCAAAGCTATAGCTCCTCCCCCTCCTGTTTAGAAGCCCCAGTCCCAGCCCGGCCCAGCAGCCACAGCTGGGATCTGGTCTCCTGTCCTCCAGGTAGCACAGGCCCAAGTGAGCCCTGGTGAGTAGGGTCTTTGCCTTTCCAATACACCCAACCTAACACTCACCACCTGAGAGCTTTCCTCCCGCATCCACAAGCTCACCTGAGGCTCAGTAATGGTGAGGTAAGTTTTGATGGTTTCCAGCACAGCCCGGCGAGGGGCTGGGGTGTCCTCAGCTGCAACAGGCTGCCCATACAGGTTGAAGAGGATTGGCAGAAAGTTCTTGGCAAAACGGCTCACTTCAGCACGGTCGGCCTCTGGCAGGAGGACCCAAGTTTGCATAAAAGGGGCTGGAGATGACTCTGCAGCCCAGAGGCATCCTTTTGGGGGACCCGTGACAGGATCATGGATGTGGGGCCTCTCTATGGGACAGGAGAGGCTGAGGCCAGAGCAAAGAGAATTAGGTGCCACCATGGTCTACCCTAACTCCATGGCTCCTGTCCTGGGGGCCAGTGAAACCCTTCAACAGCAACTGGGTAACTCCCTAGCTGCCAGCACATTGGGAATAAAGAGAGAAAAGGGGTAGTTTTTGGTGTCCTAGGGTCCCCAGCAGAAGCCCCAGGTCCTTGCAAAGGATGAACTATGGCTTAGGCCGTGAGTCACAGCAGGCCAGGAGATGGGGGTTAGGGGACTTGTGCCACCGCAGCCATCCTCCCACCAGCCCCCAATCCCAGAGCCCACATACCCGCCTCACAGCCCTTGGTGATGAGAGTTCGCAGGGCCTGGCACACCGTGACCCTCAGGTCTGGACGATCACTGATGGCTGTGCCTAGGGTCCGTGCCAGCCCTTTAAAGGAGGTGGCTACATCTGTGGGCCTCGTGCAGAACCCGGGCAGAAGGGTCCAGATCTGAAGAGGGAAGGAATGGTAAAGGAGAGTAACACCCAGCAACCCACTCTGCTGCACTGTGCAACACACATCCCCCCAACTGACCCCTCACCTGCCACTGCAGTGTGTCGTAGATCTTGGACTCCACCGTGCGGCCCTCCTGGGCCAGGTCCATTGCTGGAGTGTGACAAGGGACACAGTGTAACCCTGAGCAGCCTCCTAGCCACCAGGCCTCATTTTCACCAAAACAAAAAGCCCAGTGATATGGACAATATTGGTGATTCCTTCCTCCCCACAGATTAAAACTGTTCTTTCTAAAAACCTAAAAAGACCTGTATAAAATAGAAAGCAATGTCTCCCCATAATCTTCCTCCTCCAGGGAATGCGACTATCTCTTCTAACTTCCTTATGTTTCTTTAAACAGACATACACTTTAAAAAATGTAAACAGGATGTTGTATACATATATTGTTCTGAAACCTTGTTTTACTTGACAACTAAAATTAAGCTGGTAACATTTGTGGAGCAATTTCTGTGTCACAGGCTGTGTAATGGGCACTTACATGATTATTTCACTTAATCCTCAGGTCACAATTATCCTCATTTTACAGATGGGAAGCAGACCCAAAGGAATTGAATACACTTGCCCAAAGTCAACAAAAGGGAGCAGCTAAGCTGAGATCTCAATCTGACCTGTTCAACTCGCCATCTACTAAACACATCCACGTCAGGTCTTTTTCTTTGTAATGACCACACTGTGTCCCACAGTGGGCTTTCCCATAACTAACTTCACTAGAACCCCACTGACAGATGTGTAGGTTAGTTCTTGCTAGGTACATCTCCGCATACATATAAATCGCTGCGTGCTTGTGTAATTACTTCCTTCCTTAGTGGGACAGGAGGCCAATGTCTGCCTGCCATAGGGCAGGCTCCTATAATGGGGGAAGGCCGGGCCATGCCTCAGAGCAGAGAGGAGGGACAGTCTACTGAGTATGGGACTCAAGCACTGGCTAGCCCCGTTTGGCAGAGGGAGGCTGCCAAATGTCCTACGGCTGGGGTGCTAGACCAGGAGCCCTTCCCAGCCCCTTCCAGCTGAGCTCCAGGACTTCGGTGGGCTCCATACCTTTGCTCTTCAGGGTGGTAGCCAGGGGCAAGAAGTAGGTGGTGAAGAAACCAAGTCGTGTTTCCCGGACATGGTCCCGGATGACGGGCAGCAGCCAGCTCCGTGGGAAATCCAGAGTCTGTCTGGGAGAAGGCAGGAAGGGCTCAGTGCAGAAGAGTTGACAGCCTGGAGGGGAGCATACCCAACAGCGCGTCCTCTGCTGAGCTGAGGAGCGTGTCGAGCCCTGCTCTGGCCTCTTTCAGTGACCCCCACATGGCACACAAAGACCTCACCCGAGAGAGTGGACAACCTCCTCTTGGGGGAAGAGCAAGCTGTCTGACCTTCTGGGGTTCGTACAGAAGGCAACCAGGGTCACACTTACTCAGAGCCATCAATTTCCAGAGGCACAGCCTGTAAAACCACCTCAGGTCCCATGCTGGCCACCGCAGCCCCCACTGCCTGGTCCAGAGCTGCAGTGTGGGGGAAATGAGGGGAGAGGCGCAGGTCACACAGGGACTGGAGACACTGGAGCAAAGAGATGAGAGATTATACATGGGTGCAAAGCAAGCACCCATGACTGAGTCTGAGCCAAAGTCTCTAAGAGGATGAAGTCAGGAGTGTGGGCCTCGGTTAAGCTCTGGGTCAGAGGTCACAAACCAGTAACCAAATGTAACCCAATGATGTGTTTGATCCCTCCCCAATGCTCCAGGATTAAAAAAAAATTCTGTATTTGTTAGTAACATGTAAAATTCAAGAGATTTTACATACAAATGTAGATTTCCAGTTTATCTTGAAAAATGAAAAGGTCTGGCCAAGGCAAACCTGTGTGCACCAACCAGCAAATGAGCAGGCACTGAGGAGGGGCTGCCCCTCGAGAAAGAGCTGCACCTTTGGGTTCACCACAGCCCCCAGACCCTCTATGAGCTTCACTCCTCATGGACCTCTCGAGGAAGCCAAATCTGCCAACTTCATCTATCAGAGCCCAGGCCAGGCCCCCAAGGGAGCCTGCCATCCTAGGTGAAGGGAGGAGGGGTGCCACGAGGCCAGGGGCTGCTCCACCTGCTGACGAGGTATCTGGGGCTTGTCCTCAGGTCCCACGCTCTCCCAAAGCTGAGCCCTGATCCTTAGATGGTTTATTCAGGCACCTCCCCGAGACCTAAGGCTGCTTAAAACACTATGCTCATTTAATAAAGAAAATTCACAGCCCAGTTGGGCATGGCTCAGCGGTTGAGCATCGACTTAGGATCCAGGAGATCACGGTTCAGTACCTGGTCAGGGAACATGCCCCGGTTACTGGCTCCGTCCCTGGTCGGGGGCGTGCAGAAGGCAGCTGATCAATGACAACTCTCACATCATTGATGTTTCTCTCTCTCTCTCCCTTCCTTTCTCTAAAATCAATAAAGCCATATTTAAAAAAAAAAAATTCAGAGAATTAAAAATTAAAAGATAACAGGTAGGCGTGAGAAAATCACACTGGTTCCCTATTCAAAACCATCAACTCCAGCCAACACTAGTCAGCAGGCGGGGGGGGGCTCCTGCCCTTCTTTTTGTCCCATGATGGCCCAGTCATCTTCCTGGGAACACAGTACTGGGCGCCTGCTATGGGCACTGTGGCAGCAGGTGGAGTTAAAGTGCAGAGATAACAGAGACACAGGCCCCTTCTAGGAGTTCACAGTCCAAAAGTCCAACATCCTGCCCTGGCCCCAGCAGCTCCCCAACTCACCTTTTTCATCACAGGGTGAGCCTGCCTCCCACATGCCTCGAAGAAGACACACAGCAGCTGCAGCACAGAGCTCCAGGCCGCATGGAATTTGTAGGTCAGGCCCTCCTCCACTGCCCTGCCAAGGGAGCAGGCAGTCAGGGCCACAGCCACAGCCCTGGGGCCCCAACCAGGGTGAAAGGCTTCCACCAGGAGCTATAGACCGCCAGCTGCCACTAAGGGCAGGGCCCCAGGAAAAGCCAAGGGGGAGAATTAGCACTTACGAAGTGCCCACACTGCTCCCTGTGCTAAGAGTTTAATTTATGTAACCCTCGTACTTAAAGGAAAACATGTGAGGCAGGTTATTTGTTCAATCTTCAGATGGTGAAACTGAAGCTCGGAGAGACGAAATAACCTGCCAGGGTCACTTTGCCAGTGACCCTGGCCTCCAAAGCCCATGTTTTCTTGGCCTGACCCAACGTGGGATGGCAGGGTAAGAACAGGTGGTCTAGGCAGGATGGGGAAATGGCACTGCAGAGCGCAGGCCCAGCCACCAGCCCCTTCCCGCATGTGCACACTTGCTTGACTCCATCTCCCAAAATTTAGCCCTCTGGAGGTTTTAGGCAAGAGTGGCAAATGGAAGTCAATGTGGGGAAAGGGATGGGCTAAAGGTAGGGCAGCTCTATTTCTGTTTTCCTGAAACTCCATTCCAGGTGTCCACAGGAAATGGGCCTATTTCCTCATGAGAAGTATCCAAAGCACCACACCTTGGAGCTGAGCAGAGAGACCCAGAGGAGACACCAAGGACCCTAGCCCCTTTCTTGGGGCTACTTGGTGTGCTTGGTGCTGCCAGGCTCCTCACTACTGGCTAGGAGGGTGAGAGTGGTGCAAGGCCACCCTGTGAATGGCTCCTCTCGGAGGTATGGAGAGCAGGTGGGCACGTGATTATGAGTGGACTCTTCGGTCAGGCTGCCACTTACTAGTTGGGTGACCTCAGCTTGTCCATCTGTACAATGGGGTCAGAACCTATCTCCTAGAACCAGAACTACTAGTAGTTTCTATTTACTGAATGCCTAACTACATGCCAGGTGCTGTTCTGAGCATTTCCCACACATTACCTCATTTAATCCTCAGCTGCATTAGTCCCCTTTAACTGATGATGACCCTGAGGTATCAAGAGGAGGAGGAATTTGCCACAGATGACTGGCCCAAGAGACCACACTCATGAGCACCACACTATGGCACCCAGAACCTGGCCAGGGCTCAAATCAACAGCAGCTGCTCTGGCACTGTGCCCATGGCCCAGAGTTAGTAACAAGCAGAGACTTCTCATAATAAGGAACTTTCTACAAGGTACATCTCATCCCTTATCTCAAATGCTTTGTTCTCACCTGAACATCTTGGCGACACACTGGGCAGGGCCTGAGGCTGAAGAGGTCACAGAGCCGATGTCAGCCATGTGGGGAGCGACACATTCCTTCAAGATCTCCTGCAAAAAGAGGCCACAGTTGTCTTGGCCCAGGCAGCCCCCAGTGCCACTCAGCCCTCCTTGGTGCCTGCTTCCTGAACCTTTTAGGAAGCCTATCTCACCCCAAGAACCCCCTGCCCAGGACGCAGCTGGAGGTCTGGGGTGAGCTCTGGGAGATGCAGGCAGCTGGCAGAACCGCTTGTGCTCTCTGTTCCCCCCACAAAAAGCTGGACTCAGGGGGGTGGGTACCTGGAGGCTCTGGGTGGCAGCTGTCACCACCTGCGAGTGGGGAGAGAGGAGGCAAGTGGTCGCAGTTCCAAAAAAGCGAGGGAGGTGGCCCAGCCCCAGGTCCCGCTGCAGCCTGTCAAGATAAAAGACTTCTGTGGGGCCTGCCTGGCCCTGGGCCAAAGGACTAGATGGCCCAGGGCCAACAACAGTCACTGATGTGCAGAGCTCTACAGGGCCCTTCCTACAGACAATTTCAGAAAGTGCTGTCATTCAAGTAACAGCTACAGGTGGTAAAAAATTCGAACAGGTCCTCAGGTATGAAATAAATGTCTTCCTTTCTCTACTGACCCTCAGATGCACTTCCCAGGGGAAAAGTTTCTTAAGTACTCTTCCAGACGTTTTTATACAAACATACAAAATAATAATAATTGCTAACATTTATATAACATTTATCACGTGCCAAGTACTGATGTAACATGCATTAATTCATTTAAAACCTGCAAACCGCTCCCTCCCCCCAAACAAAACAAAAACACGAAATCTTGCAAAAACTGAGATTAAGTCTTATTATTACAATTCCTATTTTATAGATGAGGAAACTGAGGCACAGTAACTTGCCCACGGCCACCCAGTTAGTGGAGGGAAGGGTCAGGATTCACACCCAGGGAGTTTGGCTCCAGAGTGTGCAAATGATCACAGCATCCATGCTGTTCTGCACCTTGCTTTCTCTCAGTATATCTCGGAGGTCTTTTCACATCAGCACGCACACATCTACTCTAATTATTTCTCATGGCACCTGTTACACTGCTTGTATGTAACCAGTTCCCTCCTGGTGCGCGGTTAGGTTGCCTCTTAGGTTTCTGTTTTGTTTTTTAAAATATCTTTATTGATTTCAAAGAGAGGAAAGGAGAGGGAGAAAGAGAGATAGAAACATCAATGATGAGAGAGTCATTGACAGGCTGCCTCCTGCACGCCCCCAACTGGGGATGGAGCCCACAACCTGGGTATTTGCCCTGACTGGGAATCAAATCGTGGTCTCCTCCATCATAGACCAATGCTCAACCGCTGAGCCACGCCAGCTGGGCGCCTCTTGGTTCTCTGCCATTATCTATGGTGCTACAACAAACATCCCGGGACACAGCCTGACACAACTGTGGGAGTCCTCTAGGATAAATCCCGAGAAGCAAAGAATGAGGCTATTTTGCCATTTTCCGGCACCTCCAGGTGAAAGGTTTGGTGCAGAAGGACTTAGGCTTGGCAGACCTGGCTGTGCTCCTCAACAGCCTCATGGCTAGCTGGTGCGCAGTGCTTCAGTTTCTGGCTTATGAAATGGGCTAAGGCCTTCCTCATGGGGTGGTTGTGATCGATCAGGTGAAAAACAGGTGATAGCATCCAGCATGGTGCCTGGGGGGAGCAGGCCAATGGAGGACAGACACAGCAGGGTGGAGCCTGGGAGGGGTGGTTTAGAGACCCTCCCTCCAGGCAAAATGCAAGTCACCAACTGACACATCTATTTTCTTCTCAGCTTTACTCAAGAGAAGTGGAATTATCAAGAGGCTGCTGTATTAAATGGCCAAGTTCAACTGTGAGGGCTATGACAGAGACACAAAGCAGAAAGTGGGTTCGCAAGACAGGTGGGGAGAGGAGTAGAGCTGTAGAAAGTGGCTGATATCCTCTGAGAAGGAAATCAACTGCAAAGGATGGCAGCCAGAGGTGACAAGATCAGGATGGCACTTGGGTCCCATCCCAGGCAGTACCCTCGGCCTGTCCCCGCAGCGAGTTGGTCAACGCTCTGGGAGGAAAGGCACGATCCCCAGCTAACACAGGCTGTGCTGCCCAGCCCCGTGCCTCATAAAACAGGAGGTGGTCTGCTGTACACCCAACCTGGAACTGCCACCATCTCCAGGAAGCTGGACCCCTCTCCAGCTTCCAGCTCACCTCCTTCCCATCTACACTGCAGGGCAGACAGCCTGGCGGGAGGCCCTGGGATGTCCCTCTACCTCACCTTACCTGACCAGGTTGATGTGGGCTTTCTCCATGACCTTAAGCCAGGCCAGCAGCGGTTGTAAGTCATTCTCACTGGGAACATAGTCATACAAGGCCTAGAGATAAGACAGGAATACAGGTGTCTGAGCAAGTGTGTTCAGCAGCAGCCCAATGACCATGACCCCTTCTATCCAGAGGCCCCAGCATGTCCCAGTGACAGGCCTACACAGGTGGCCCCAGAACTCACAGCCCCCTTGGCATTCCCAGCTCCATGAAGCCCTTCCAGTTCTGCTTCCATAGCAGATAAGTTTCTAGGAGCCACTGAGTATAACTTGGGTCACTCAATCCATTGGGAACCTGGCAAAAGCCACAGAGCCCTTCTCTGGAAAAATGCACTTTTTGCACATTTTGCAAACAATCTGAGGGAGTTTCCTTCCCTAAGTCCATTCACAGATCCCTGAGGTTAAGAACCCCTGCTGGAAATACCATGAGACCATGCTGAAATCATTAACTATCACTAAGTCAAGAGTTAGCTCCTCCACCGCCTGTGGATGCTGATGTGGCTTTGGTGGCCAGTCCCCTCACTGCCTATCTACAGGTCTCCTGCAATGGGGCAGCCCCGCTCAGCCCATTCCACCTCACTCTGCAGACAAGTAACAGGACCACCCCATCCCACCCAACACAGTCATGCCCCTCCCCACCACCAGGCCTCACCGTGATGATCTGGGCATTGAGCTCGGCAGGCAGGGTACCAGGGCCAGGCTTGGAATGGAAGAGGCTGTGAAAGGCCTGCATGGCACAGGCTGTCACCAGCTGCAGAGGACACACAGGTTTAGTGGGAAACCTGCAAAGCCCTGGGCTCCTCAACCTCCAGCCAGTGGGCTGGGTGAAAACCGGGCCCCTGAACCTCAAACATGCCCCCCACCGGACACTCCGAGCACTGTCACTTTAGTAAACCTTGGCAGCCAGTAAAAAATTTTAAATGATTTAAACAAAGACAATCGAGAAACATAAAAAAAGTATTTTTAACACATAGGGCTAAAAGATAAAAAAATAGGCTATAAGTGGTTTGTATACTGTAATTACAGCTGTATTTCGTGTTTTTATGTATGCTGATTTATCCAAAGAGAAATGTCTGAAAGGATACACAGCAAGTTGTTGGCACTATTTATCTGAGGAAATGAGACTTGGAGGGAAAACAAAAGCTTCTATTTTTTACTTTATATACTTCTGAATGATTTTTTCCTTTTAAACAGTGATCATGCTGTTTTTATAATAAATAGTTTTTAATATGTGTATAAACAAATGCTACACAAGAATACATAAAAATTAACAGATTTGTGCTAGGATGGCAGAAATGTAGGGGACCATTTTTATATATCTTTAGTCACCATACAGATGTCAGTAAGTTAGGAGAAAAAAGAGAAATAACTGTGACTGTGGCCAGAGTAGAGCTCACGGCAGGGAGGACTGACGTTTTACCATCCCCTCCATGGTTTCAACCTCACTCTGCCCTGGTCTCTGAGGCCAGCTCCCAACTGGGCCAAGCCCGGGAAGATGGCCTAGCCTGTCTGACAGGGAGGAGATGGTGTCCTTGGCTGTAGCTAAGAGCAGGGTCAGGGTAAGAAGACACTCAGGTCCTGCCTTTGGCCTGACCAGGGAGTTCCCTGAGAGCCAGGACCATGTGCCTGGGGTCTGTAACTATACCCCCAGCACCCTCAGTATGTCCCCGCCTGATGGCTCTCGGGTCTGAGCTCACCACATGGCTCAAGGTCATGACCCTGAGGAGAGTCTCACTGCAGCTCTTCACCAGGCCTTCCGGGAAGCAGGGCAGCAGGTCCTTCAGCAGCGTCAGCATGTGCAGTGTGGTGGTAGCCTCCTTGGAGCCTGGCAGACCAAGGGGAGCTGAGACTCCAACCCACCTTCTGCAGCGGCCCCTGTCCTCCCCCGCAAACCCCCACCCTGGCTGCCCTCAGCCTGGCTCCCACCTCCAGACTTCTCAACCTCCTGGATGCAGAACTTGGCGGTGGAAATGGCAGCAGGGTGATGGGCAGGGGCCTTCTCACCAAACATGAATTCACTGCCCTTGATGACTGAACACACTCCATGCTGGGCAGCCTTCCGGATCTGAGGGACAAAGAAAGGGGGTGAGGGCTGGGTCAGCACTCGACCAGCAGCTGGGGTGGTTAGTACGACCACCCACAAACAAGCAGTGACCACACACCTCCCACGTGGTCAATGCTATACCCTGGGCTTCAAGTGTAGATGCCCGAGCTGTGGAATGAGACAAACCCTGGCTCTAATTCCTGCTGTCCTTCTAGCTCACCAAATGGCCCTAAGGAAGCCAAATGACCTAATCTCTGAGCTTCCATGTCCTCTTTACAGCAGGGATCCATTCACTCATTAAGTCATCAGCAATATCAAGCATCCACCAAGCCAGCACTGTTTTTATACTGTTCTCAGTGCTGGCAGTATGGCAGAGAACAGAGTAAATGACTCATGTTCTACTCAGGAGGCAGAAACAAACAACTGTAAACCAGAAGGTGAGAGTACTTTGGAGACAATAATGCAGGGCTGTTACTTTTTATACAACAGAAAAGTGTCACTCCAGCAAATGGTATTTCAGCTGAGATCTGAAGAAACTGAGGCAAACTGAGGAAACGTGGATACCCATGGAGAGACATGAGCCACCTGAGATAACAGTGAGCGTTTACTATGACTGGTATCACTATTACATGTTCCCTGCCCTAAATGTCAGGAGGAAATTATGGCCAACCAGCACTTACTGAGCACATGCCCTAAGCAGGAACTGCACCAGGCCTGTGAGGAACAGTCTCCCGACACCTCAGAGCAAGGCTGGTATTACTAACCCTCCTTTACAGCTGGGAAGTTGAGGCTCAGAGATTAAACAATATGCCCAAGGTCACAGCACAAGCTGTGAGTCCAGTATCCAACTCAGGTCTATGTGACTCCGAAACCCCCCTCTGACCTCCCCCAACCCTCCTGCCAGTGTAACTAACATGTCACTACCCAGTGAGGCAACAGAGGCTCAGAGGACCTGACAGTGAACATCCCTCCTAGAGCTACGCACATGGGGCTCAGAGGCAAGAAACAGAACCTAGGGGCAAGAAGAACCCAGGACTCCAGGCAGGCTCCCGATCCCACTGAGCCCAGTCAGCCCCGCCCTGCCCTGCCTCCTTGAGCGGCTGGTCCATTCCCATATCCTAGGGGCCCAGCAGCCTCACCTTGGGCTTGGCATGCACGGTGAAGCTCAGCAGCCCGTGGTACACCTGCAGGGTAATGGGGTAGCCCCAGGCCTCCAGGTCCTGCTTCCGCAGAAGGGTAGCCATGCACGAGAGAACCTTGAAGAGGAGAGTCAGGGTCTGTCAGCTCCACCCTCTTCAGCCAGGCAGGGAAAAAGCCCAGCTTCTCACTGACTCCAGAAAAAAACTCAAAGGGATCCATCTAAGGGTCCACAGAGTGTCCACACCCCTCTCAGGGAGCATTCAAGCTTTAGCCAAGTCAGGTGGGCTCTGGAAGACAGCAGAGGAGAAACTGAGAACCAACTACTAACCCATCGGAGGGCAGAGGTAGAGCCACTGCTGGCCTGGGCTGACATGATATCCATGAAGGCTTTGGAGGTATCGGAGAACTTCTTAATGAGCACAGGGTTGGGCACGCTGCAGGGAGAGAACAGAGGAAGTCAGAGCCCCAGAGGGGCACCAAGAACAGCTGGTAGAGCCCAGACCTGGTCTGAAGAAGGAAGCTGGACAGAGTGAGGCAGTGCTGGCCTGTCACTCAGCAAGTAAGCAATAGTTAGGACAAGAGCTCACCCTTCCTAACACCCAGTACAGTGAGATCTCCATGGCACCTGCCCTCCCTCGCCTTCTCCACTACCCATTCTCTGTACTACCCACTAGACGGGCCCGTATAAACTCACGCCAACCCTCTCCCCACCTTCCCCCTGGCTGCAGGTCCCCAGAAAGCCTGGTACCAACATTCTACCCCATCCCCTTCCTGCCCTGACTGTACCAGGGCTGTCCCCTTCCCAGGCACTAGCACTCACACTGTCTACAATTTCCCAAGCCAGCCCCAGAGCCTGACACAGAATTCCACCTGATATTCTAGTATCCTTTTGTTCTTTTTAACAATTCCTTGATCCTGTTCCTCCCGTCCATACTCCCTTCTCCTCTCCGCAACAAGCCCCGGGGTTTAGACAGAAGCAGGACTCACCGCTTCAGGACAAGGTTCAGCAGGTAAGCAACAGCAGCCAGAGACTCTGGGGATTCCACCACTTCCATTGTCGTCATCTGAGGGCCAGATCACAGGGTGAGAACAGGAAATGTGCCAGGCTGGGCAAACTGGGTGCTGGGGAACACCATGTGCCCAGGAGAACAGTTATGACCAAGAAGGTGTCAAAGGTTCAAATCCCAGCATTGCCACTGTTTGTCTTTGGGCTGGAGACTTAACCTTTCTATGACTCAGTTTCCTCATGTGTAAAATAGGGATAATAGTACTTACCTATAAGTTGTTGTGAGGTTTAACTGAATTAATATATGTGAAACAATTAGAATACTGCCTGGAGCCTGATAAAAACCCTGTGTTGCTATGTAGTTTATTTCATTATTCTAGAGCAGAGTTTGGCAAGCTTTCTCTGTAAAGGACCAGATAATATCTTAGGCTTTGCTGGCTATCTATGGTCTCTGCTGCATATTCTTCTTTGCGTGTTTTAACAATCCTTAAAAAATATAAAAACCACTCTTAGCTCTCAGGCTGTACAGAAACAGGCCATGGGTCAGAGTATGCCTTTGGGCAGTAGTATGCCAACCCCACTCTAGAGTAGTGGTTCTCAAATTTTTACACCCTTAAAAATTATTGAGGATTCCCCAAAGAGGTTTTGTTTATATTGGTTAAATCTACTGATATTTAACATAATAAAGTTAAAAGTGAGAAAATTTTAAAACACAAGGATATGCAAACACAATTCCATTAGCTGTCAAAATAATGTCATCAGACATCATATAACTTCTGGGACACTCCATGGTACACTCATGAGAGTGACAGTGAAAGAAATAAATTATGTTCTAGTATAATTATGGAAAGAATTTTGACCCAGCTAAAGGGTCTTGGGGACACCCAGGCCACACTTTGAAAAGCATTTTTCTAGAGGGTCCCCTGAACCTTACTCAGCTTCATAGGTCAAGGGGATAAAAGCCAGAGCAGTGGATTTTTGTTTTACACAAATAAAGCAGCAAATACCACTGGCCTCATCTAGCTACCGGATAGTGACTGAAATACTTTCACCTCTTCAAGGTTGTCCTTCGCTCCCCACATGCCAGGGGCACTCGACCTCTCCATAGCCTGAATAACCTGCTGATCTGAACACCCACCCCCAAGTCACACTCACCAGTGCTGCAAAGTACTCAGTCTCTGTCTCCTTCCCTCCCTGGGAGCGAATCACCTCTGTGACAGCAGCCAGAACAGCACAGATCTGCGCACGAAGGAAAAGGTACCTATGACATCTATTTTACATCTAACCCCACCCAACAGCAGCCTCTTTTCCTTGCTCCTTCACAAATTAATCTTCTGATCACCCAGAGACTGACAAGATGAGCAGTATTCAGAGCCAGGGGTACACAGCACAGGGCCTAGCACATAGGAAGCTCAGAACATGTTTGCTGAAATTCCACCCCAAGGATGCTGTCTCTTACAGAAATGGCCAAACAAATGTAGAAGTGAGCCAGCTGGGCTGTGTAGGCTCAGGAAACAAGTTACATAAGTAAGAGAAGGGCCTTGGAGCTTAGAAGAGGGAAAGGCAGAGGTAATGTCCTGGGGGGAAGAAAAGGGGGACAGGAAAGGTGAAGTGTGCTCCCTACACAGAGAGCGTGCCAGTGTTTTTCATTTAAACAATAAAAAAGTATATATAAAATTTTAAAATATAAACTAAAAAACCTGTTACTCAGCATGAATTTACTCCACAAATGTTTCTTGAAAATATTCTATGTAAAAAGTCCTGTGTAAGTACAGCTGAAGAGAAAAATGTTTGGAAAATATTTCTCTTGTGAAGGACTTTACACTTGAGCAGGGGAGATGCTGTTAGAAAAAGGAGAAAGTGGAACCTGCCCAAGGAGAAGTAATAAGTAGGGGACACATAGGATAGGAGAGGTGATGGCACTATCCAGAAATCTCAGCTGCTGTCACCAGACACCAAGAAAATAAAAAGCATGTGTGTGGCCCCTCTTCACCATCCCCCGCCCTCCTGATACTCCCCACTACCTCCTTGTGGGCAGCCGAGTTGGACTCCCAGAAGCGCTGCACTTTGCTGAAGGTGACGTTCGTGCAGTCGGAGAGGCCGCTTAGGAAGGTGGCCGAGGACTTCTCCGTGAGAGCCGGCACCTCCTCGTCTTCCATAGCCGCCTCCGGGGCTTCGCTTTGGCCCAGGCGCAGGGACCCTGACTGCAGCTCATTATGCAGCTTCAGCGCATCAACTGTCAGGTCGCTCTTTCCTGAAAACCCGAGGCACAAGGTAAGACCCCCCACTTCTACCCTTTCGGTCAGAAAAAAAAGAACCAGCTCTACGAAGCGAGCCGGTGGGGCCCAGGCCCCCAACCCGAGAGGCTGAATTCTGAAGGCGGCCTTCCTCATCAGCCCACTGTACGCCCAGAACTTAGAAAACCCAGAAAGGGCGCCTTCCAGGTAAATTTCTGCTTCCCTGTCCTGATGGCATAAGCGCCGGTGCGAATCGGCGGGGGCTGCACTCGGGGGCATGGAAAATAAATGAAGGTGAAAGCGCTTTGAAAAATGCCACCAGGTTAATTATAGCCACGAGTCCCAGCTGACACCCTTAGACAAGTCATTTCCCTACTGTGGATTCAGTTTACGCATCTGTTAAACAGGGAGGGTGGGCCTTCACGGCAGGCTCCAGACCCGACGGTCTAAGGGATGAAAGGTCCAAGGCCTGGGCAGAGAGGCTCAGACCCACCCGGACCCAAGCCCGCCCAGAACCGCGCCGCCGGCCGGGCCGGGTCCGGACCCTACTACCTGAGGGCCGGCTGAAGAAGCGGCTGCGGGCGGCCTGGCGGTGGCGGCAGATGGCGGGGTTGCTGTCGCTGCTATGGCCTTTCTTCCAGCGTTTCAACTTGGCGGAGACACCGGAGGGCAGCTTCCCCGAGCGACCCATGTCGGCTAAGTTTAAAGGACCAGCTGCCCTGGACGCAGAAACACGCGGGGAACCCACGTGGGTTCTCCGCCTGCTTCACTTCCTCTTCCTCTGGCGCCACTTCCGGATTTGCGCCCGTTACCATGGCAAAACAGTCAACATCCGGTCGTAGGTTTCCTCCGGGCTCAAGATTCCTGAGCCGCTCAGAGGCTTAGCAGTAAATTGTGTGGTTTGGGGTCCGGTCGGCTCCTACTCCAGCTCCCTGGCTCTTGTCAATAGGAGTGAGCCATGTAAAACAAACAAGCAAGCCTGCCTGCATTTATATTATTTAAAAAATTTTTAATTCCAAAAGTTAAGCGTAGAAACAAATTTTTTTGAAAGAGTCAAAACTGGCCAAACCTGAAAGAGTAAAAATCAGTTTGGCTGAAAAGAGAAAAAAACAGTGAGTGATGCCCTAAACCTGCTTAGCTATTTTCATTTATTATTGGGGATAGATACTTATTTCCTAAACTATCCAAAAGTTAAGCGTAGAAACAAATTTTTTTGAAAGAGTCAAAACTGGCCAAACCTGAAAGAGTAAAAATCAGTTTGGCTGAAAAGAGAAAAAAACAGTGAGTGATGCCCTAAACCTGCTTAGCTATTTTCATTTATTATTGGGGATAGATACGCATTTCCTAAACTATCCTGATGAACAGCGCTCAATCCACTCTTATTAATCTCTTCTAATTCCACTTCAGAACCAGCAACCAATCCAGAACTCATTCTCAATCCCCTGCAACCTTTCCCCCAAATTTTTGCATCCAACTTCTTTAGCCAGAACCCAAATTTTACAAAAGACGCTTCCCTCCCATCTCTTTCAATGAATTCCCTCCCTTAATATCAATAAATCTGATTTTGTCAGATTAAGGCTTGATCCTGGTGGGTTTTGACTGATTAGGCTTTAAACATTAATTTTACAGGTTTTTTTAGCTCCCATTAATAAGACACTTCGGAAGTCGAATCTTCTAAATCAGCAGTTTTAAACTGGTGTACCGTGGCACACTGGTGTGCTGCAAGAATTTTTAAAGCATGCAATACCTGACCAGTCAGGGGCACTGACCTCTTTTCCCTTAGGTTGTCAAATAAAAAAAATGACAACAGCCAACACAATGATAACTGTCTGGTGTGAACAAATCAAAATTATACCTATTTTTTTTGTCAGATCAGCAAAAATATAACATTTTTTGGTGTGCAGCAGAATTTTAGTAATTAGTTTATGTGTGCCATGAGATGAAAAAGGTTGAAAATTTCTGTTCTAAATGAACCAGAAGTCAACAAAATGTTCACATCCAGCTTCTTTCACTTGCAATAGACTGCAGCTGGGAACACAAGCTAAGCTAGCCAGATGCTGGACTGGACTGTGCTTTAATATGGAGTGGTGAGTCTGGGCAGTGGCCTTAATTCTAGCCCTGCTGAAGACAAGCTTGGACTTTTCCCATGGTGGGACCAATGGACATGGGACCTTGGAGGTAAACTCCCTTAATTTTACATCATCAATAAAACTTTCCACAAAACTCATGATACCCCATCCTCCCATAGGAAACTTGAAATTCTTTTTCTTGAAGCACCCCAAAAGCTTCACTTCCCCCAATAACACTGTGATCTAAATGTTTGTGTCACCCCAAAATTTATATGTTAAAATCCTAACTCCCCAAAATAATAGTATTAAGAGGTGGGATCTTTGGGAGGTGCTTAAGTTGTGAGGGTGGAACCCTCATGAATGGAATTCGTGCCTTATAAAAGAGAGTCCAGAGAGATCCCTAACCCCTTCCACCATGTGAAGACACAGTGAGAAGGCAATGGCCGTGAACTAGAAAATCGGTCCTTACCCAACCATGCTGGCACCCTGATCTCAGACATCCAGTCGCCAAAACTGTAAGAAATAAATTTCTGGTGTTTATAAGCCACAAAATGTCAAAACTGAAGCTGTCCTACTTCGGGCACGACCTGAGAAGGCAGGGATCTTTGGAAAAGACAGTAATGCTGGGAAAAATAGAAAGCAGCAGGAAAAAGGGAAGACTAAATATGAGATGGTTTGACTCCATAAAAGATGGTCGATGTGAGAGGGTGTCACTGCAGAGAAGACAGAGCCCAGAGCTGACTCAGAGCCTTGCACCTCCAGCCGCAGGTGTCAACACCTCCACCCTCTGGTTGGGCCCCACTCCTGGAATCCAGGCTGAGACCTGGGCAGTAAGGCTGAAAAAGGGAACTGGTGGCCTGTGAAGGAAGAGGAAGTTGAGTTTGGAAACTGCTGTAAGCAAGCTGGTGTTCATGACCAGAGGGGACAGTTGCTGTGGGGACAGTTGCTGAGAGAAAGTAGAGAAACTGTTGAGTTTGAGTTTGAGTTTGAATTTACTTTACCGCAGGACACTGAGCAAGGGTTTAACTTCTCTGAGTTTCCATTACACATTCTTAAAAGTGGTGATAATAATACTGAACCCACTGGGCTACTCTGAGGACTCAGTATGAAAGACTCCAAAAATGTTGTTAGTGGTTCTCTTGCGGAGGATGCAGTGGTGCACCTTTGCCACCAGAGGGAGCTCTACAACCAACCAGTTAAGGCTAAAATTCTTCAAAGCAGCAGCAATACCAGCGAGACAGGCTGGGATTTTGCAAATCAGATGGAGAGATGACTAGGCCCATGGGCATGGCAGCCTTCCCATCCTTTTCCTAGGCAGTAGACATCTGCTGGCCTTCAAATGAGTCTGCATCACAACTAGATAGAGCCCCTGGGGGAACCACCAGTCTGGGATGGGTATTGGAAGGCCACCGGCTATCTGCTGGCCCTCCCTGCTGAGATAACTGCACAGAGCCTCCTCCAGGAAGCGTGTGGTGAGGGAACAAGAGGCACCCAGATGGCCTGAGCACAAATTCTCCCAATTCTGCATTCCAGGGTTCACCTTTTGGTGAAGAACAAACCTCCCCAACCCTGAATTCCAGCAATATCTTCCATCCAGAAGCATCAGCCATCTCCATGATTAGCCACACTACATATAAACGGCTAATGAGTAGTATTCACATCTGTAGGATGGGTCCTGTGGTTACACCCTCTGGGTTAGAATCCAAGGACTACCACTTGCTGTGCAACCTGGAGCCAGTCACATTCCTCTCTGAGCCTCAGTTTTCCTCATCTGTCAAATGGAATTAAGAAGCCTATCCATAGAGTTTATGAGAACTAAATAAGAGAATACATATAAAGTGCTTAGCACACTGCTTGGCACATAGTGAGCAGGCAATGAGTGTGAGCTAATTATTATCCTAAAAACACTTCTTGAGATACAAAACACCTCACTTATTATCTAAGTGAGGAGGACAGAGGGAATGTCCTCATTTCACAGATTGGGAAACATGAGGTTCAGCGACACCCTCAAGGTCACACAGTTGGCCAATGGGCAGAAGCCAGGAGATCCAACTCTTAGTCCAGGAGCCCCCTCTGTAGCATTGCTCTTAAAACCATCTATGAGGCACATGTGGAGGGAACAGGGGTGCTGCACTCAAAGCACTGAGCCCCAGGGGAGCAGGAAGGCCATTTTTAGGTCAGTGGGGCTGTAATCTGTTATGATACTGGGCAGGAGGAAAGGGAAGTTGGGGCCTAGCCCCTTGCCCCAAAGAGGAAGTGGATGATCTGGGTGCCCAAGCTCTGGAGGAGGGAGAAGGCCTTTATTACCCTGGGCAGCCCATCATGCCCAAGGCAGTGGAAGTACAGCTGCTCCAGAGCATTTCCCTAACTTCTAGAGCTGTGTTAAAGCTCACGTTTAGGACTTAGGCACACCTGCCTTTGGGGCCACATCTTAGGTGTGACTGGGGGCAGATGGCTCAACTTTGTGAGCCACAGTCTCCTCATCTAAAAATGTGAAATAATGCATGCAGAATGTTTAGCACCACGCAGGGCACATCACTGCTGAAGACCGAATGTCCCTCAGCTTCTGGGGCATCAACATTCCATTTGGCCAAAGAAGAGCTTTTAGCAAAAGAGCTGGCTTCCTAGAGTAAGTCTGAGGAGCGAGCAAATGGCCTGCTGTACTAAAGAGGAAGTGTGTTTCCTTCCAAGTGTGAAACGGACTGGAACCTGGGAGTGGCAGATGTGCTCCTGCTCAAAGGTGGAGTCTACCCTTTCCTCAGCTGACAGAAGGGAGTTTGTGTGAAGAGAAACAGCATAATCACCACTCCGACCTGGCACCCTGATGCCCGAAAATTCATTCTTACCCTCAAATTAAACCTTTCTTCACTTACCACTCCAACCCTCCGCCCCCAGTTCTGGTCAGGACCTCTGTATTGGGAAGGAATCGTGTTCAGCTGGCTGTAACAGACACCTGGCTACAGTGGCCTAAATACACGGGGTTAGTTCTTTCATGTTCAGGAAATAGGGAGTTCGAGGGGAAGTCCACGCTGGCATGGTGGCTCCTCAGAGTCTTCAGGATCCTGGGCTTCCTCTACTTTTCTGCTTCACTCTCCATGCTGCTCGACTTCCATCCTCAGTGTCACCTCATGCTCCAAAGATGGGCTGCAGGAGCTCCAACCATCACATTCACAATCCAGGCTGATGCCTGGATGTAGAAAGAAGGAGGGGAGGAAGAGCCAAAAGGCTCACATCCCAGCCAAGTCATCTCCCTTTAAGCCAGTTCCACTTACATCTGATTTGCCAGAAATTAGTAATTTGGCTGAATTTAGCTTGCAGAAATGGCTGGGAAATGTCGTCTTTCAGTTTAGTGCATTGCAGCCCTCCCCGCTCCCATCAAATGAAATCAATTCTCATTGGGGCCTTGCCTAGAAGAAAGGCTGGCCTTTTTCTAAAGCACCAATGACACCATAAAGGCTAGCAGTGGCCCTAGAAGTGAGGATAGATTACTCCCAGGAAGGCAATATTCCAGAACATGAGTGTGTCTTAGGACAAGACCACCTCTCAATATCTGAAACAAAAAGCTGAATCTATTCCTTTGGAAGGCAGAGCAATGCCCATTAGGTGCAGCCTCTGGGTGGAGCAGGAAGGTGACCTTCTATAAGGTGCTGGGCGGTGTGAAGGTCAGCGATGGGCACAGCCAGGGGAGGGAGTTCAGGGACTGGTTAAGGAGCCAGAGCATGGCTGTTGCCGGTTGGCTGGCTTAGGGAAGCGTGCCCACTGAGGCAAGCTGTCATTGTTCAGTTCAAAAGGGACGAGTTGCCATTGATTAAAGGGTTTAAGAGGTGGGGGTGGTTACTTGTTGCCATGGCAACAGGACAGTCTCTCCTGGGATGTGAGAACTTTCTTTTCACTCTCAAGTGTTGGCCAGCTCAAATCATTCACCCTCCCACTGCTACTTTAACAGCGGACCGTGTTTGCTCAAGGGGATAAACCTCAAAAGGATTTAGAGGCTGCCTGGGGCGAGGCACCTGCCTGGTCCAGGCTGTGGCAATAAGACCCTGTTTCTGTCATTTCCCTCCAGGATCCTGGGGTTAGGGGGGTCCCAATACAGGGGTCAGGGAAATTAGTCTTATAGCAGGGGAGGGCCCTGACCCAGGTTCACACATCAAATCAGAAATGGGACTCCAGTCACTTGTCTGGGAAGGAGAGGGGAGGTGCCAACAGCCAGAGTGTGGGGCCCGGTCCAGACTTCACAGTCAGTTTTTGTCACCCCTCCACTGAGGACTCTTCTTCATCCCTCCTTCTTGTCTCTCCGTTGGCTCAGCAAGAAGCACATGTGGCCCCGGCCAGTCTGCTCAGTGGTTAGAGCGTGGGCCCTCAGACTGAAGGGTCTTGGGTTCGATTCTGGTCAAGAGCACGTACCTCGGTTGCAGGCTCGATCCCCGGCCCCAGTCGGGGTGCATGTGGGAGGCGACCAATCAGTGTTTCTCTCTCTCTCTTCCTAACACTCTCTCTGACAAGCAATGAAAAAAATATCCTCCAGTGAGGATAAAAAAAAGCAGCACGTGTCCTTACCCAACACACCCCAGAGGTCACCCCTGGAACCGTCCGCGGAGACTTGGAGCTGCATCAGGATGAGCACTGAAAGCTGGCAGCTGCTTTTCCCCCAGGCTCTCCACCCACGCCCACTCTCTGCCGCTGAGCAATGGCTTTTGCTGGCTAGGCTCATGTGGTTTTCTGTGCCTTTTTTTTTTTTTTAAGTAATTTAAAAAACCTTTTTAAAAAGCTTTATTGAGATATAATTTACATACCACCCACTTCACCCATTTCAAGTGTACAGTTTAGTGGTTTCCAGTACAGTGACAGATGTGCTACCATCACCAGTCAATTTTAGAACATTTCATCACCTCACAGAGAAACGCCAGACCCTTTATTTATTATCCCCAAGCTCCCAGCCCTAGGCAGCCACTAATCTTTCTGTCCCTATGGATTTACCTATTCTGGACATTTCATATAAATGAAATCATACAATATGTCACTTTTTATGCCCGATTTCTTTCACTGAGCATAATGTTTTCAAGGTGCATCCATGTGGCATGTGTCAGTACTTCATTCATCCCTTTTTCTGGCTGAATAACATACCATTGGATGGCGATAACACCACGTTTTGTTTATCAGTCAATGAGCATTTGGGTTGGTTCCACCTTTGGCCAATGTGAATAGTGCTGCTATAAACATTTGTGTACAAGTTGCTGTGTGGACGCATACACCTCTTGAGTATACACCTAGGAGTGGAGTTGCTGGGTCATACAGCAACTCTAGGTTTAACCACTTGAGAGCTCCTGAGTTTCTGATGGTGGTTCTTTCTAGTCCACGTTTCTTAGGCTGGACAACCCTGAGCTGGCCCCTGTTGTCACCTCTGGGAGACAGGCATCTTCCTCCATTGCAGTCAGAAGTCTGACAGCCATCAGCACCCCTGCTCTACCCCTGGCAAAACCCTTAACAGGAATATTGGAAACCTGGTCACCTTGCTGTTGGCGGAGAGGTGCCGTTAATAGCTTTCCTCAGTAAGCAGTCACTAAGTGCTGACCTAAAACCATTCTGACAAATGTATGGAATGTACTTGTGGCGGCGGTGAGATCTCATACGGCTGACTGGTCGAGGGCCCCAGCTGGGTCACTCTGAAACCCCTAAGAAGACTTTGGAACATAGATGCCCAAGCCCACACTCCATTCAGGAAGGGGACTGGACTTACTGGCCACAGTTGCTCCCTAAAGGGCAGAGAGGGAGGGCAGTGACTTAGTTAGGAGGAGTCTCAGGCTGCTCTGTGATCAGAGCCCCTTGCACTTGCTTTGTCCTCAGAATGTGTGAATGCATCCAGAATCAGCCCGCGTATCAGCCCTGACAAATGTCTGTGTGCCTTGTGTTCAGTAGAGATAACAATTAAAAATTAAAAAAAGTACTGGCAGGCAAAACACACTGATTTATCCTTACCCTTCCTGACGTTTGAGAAGTCACCTTGTCTTGATAGGCTCTAAGCTTCTTCCCAGATTGGTGATGCTGAATGGATTCCCCATCTCTGCCTGGAAATCCTTAATTCCAGCTGCAAAGCCTGGACAGTCCTCTCAACAGTCCTTCCCATACCCCTCCCTCTCCGTATCTCTCTGGGCTCCTGCCTCTCTCTTTCTGACACAGCAAGTCCCAGCTTGGGGACCCTTCTCCGTGGATCATCTCTAACTTCTCACTGATGAACGTGGTCCCAGTTTATCTTTTCTTTTGAATGGTTCACCTCACTTTCCTCATCTGTTACATGAGAACTGGGGGTGCCAGGAGGTGGGGGCTTGTAGTTGAGGATTTTCAAGGTCACTTCCAGTTCAGACACTCAGGAATCCTGAGGGAGTCTACCAAAGGAAAGGCATCATGCTGAGTGCATGTGCCCATCCTCAGGAGTTTCTAGTTGAGTAGATCTGATGCATACATTAAAAACCCCCACAAAACTCTGATGATCAAGGTAGATATTCTGTGAGGTTCGTAAAATTACGAGAGTTCCACAGAATTCCAAGGAGATGAGAGACTCCTTCAGGAGGCAGAGGGGATTGGTGAAAGGAATAAAGTAAGATTACTGAGGTCCTTCTCAAGGCTGTTGGTACAGATGCCCTTGGCCTCCTGTCCAAAGTATCCTAATTATCCCAGTTCCAACCCCAGTGGGCAAGCCATTCCCTACCAGGCATCTAGCTGGAATGGAAGTCTGTCCATGGACCTCCAGACTCACACCCTTTGAAATGGTGCCCTTCATTAAGTCTTTTTTGCTTCTTGATAACGTTGCTAATAATATTTATTATTAATGTGTTAATAACATATTTATTGTTATTTATAACTATTTCCTAGGTGCAGTGCTAAGTGCTTCCCATACATCATCTCTTTTCTCTCACATCAGTGCTTTAAGTGGATCTAACTATGATTATTGTCCCAGTTTACAGATGGGGAAGCTGAAGATGAGACGTTGAGTGATCCATCTTAGGTCCAACAGTTAAACAGAAACAGACATATTTGAACTTGGATTTCGCCCTTCTTACGCTTTCTACTCATTGCAGAAATGTGAGACCCTGGCTAGACAAAAGCACAGAAATCTTGAATAGAAGTAGAGAGCAGGGCAAGGAGAAAGGAACATGACAGGAGTTAGACTGGGAGCATGGATTTAGGGCCAAGGCAGAGGAACAAAAAGTACAGTCTGAAAAGCCAATGTTAAGCTCTCCCTGGGAGGGCCTGGCCATCAGGGTTGGGATAACCAAGCAGCAGAAATGACCAGAGGGACAGCTTCCTAAGAGGAAGTCTTTCAAGGACTCCCATTTGGGCCACACCTAGAGTTTGAACACGGAGTCCTTCCAGCACAGTTCTTACTTTGCAGCCCTGGGATTTTTGTGAGTTCCGGATACAGCTTTTAGTGCTGGATTCGTCCTGGTCACTTCTCCAGTCACCAAATCCCATCTTCTCCCAGCTGCAGAGGATAGAAGCAGTGGAGTATTGTGGTTAGAGCACATATTAGGCCGTTGGACTGCTTGGCTTTAGTTCTGGTTTCTCATCCACTCTAAGCTGTGATTTTGTACAAATTATTACTTTGGGTGTCAGTTTCCTCATCTTTGGAATGGAGCTATAACAGTACCTACATTACAGGAATTGCTGGAGGGTTGAGATAATACATTTAAAAACTTGACACACAAAGGGTGGCTATTATCATGAGTTATCTACAAGCCAGTTTTATGCTTTGGTTCATGTTGTTCCCAAAGTGCCTTTTTTTTGCCTCTCAAATCCTTCCCACTCTTCAAAGTCAACAAGTGACTAAAATGTGGAAGTCACGGGAAGTAGTAGGTAAGAGCATGCATGCATGGATTTGGAAGCCAGCCAGCCTAGGCTTGAATCCTGGCTCCTGTAACCTTGGATAAACGACCTCATCTCTGTTCCCTCATCGGTAATGGGAAAACCTGCTTCATAAGATCATTATGAGATGAGAAGTAGAAGAGTTAGTGTTTGCACAGCACTTATAACACCGCCTGGCACATACTAGTAGCTTCATGAGCGTGTGTTAAAAATTTTTCTACACTCTGTCAAAATATAGCACACAACACAATTTCATTCTGGCACCAGCAGCACAGAGCTGTCCAGATAAGCATATATATATATATAAATCTTGTTTTGCAATATTTGACATATGTATATCACATAAGATTTAGAATTTTAAGCATTTTTAAGTGTACAATTGAATTCAGTGGCATTACGTTCATAATACCATGTAGCCATCATTACTATCCACATTCTAGTTTTATGTGGGTTTTTACCATGGCAGAGTTTTGAATTGGGTCAAAAGCCTTTTTTTCATTAATTCAGAAAATCACGTGTTTTTTCTTTCTTTAATGTAGTGTATTACTTTTTTTTTAAATTTTATTTTAAAAACATTACAGATGTCCCGTGCAGACAAGCAGGTATTTAACGTGCTGACTGGGTGCAGGCAGAGCAGGCGTGTTGGAGGGCTGCGCTTGCTCCTCTGCCGAGCTCGGGAGGCCCGGGAGGCTCGGAGGCGCGGCAGGCAGCTCTGCGCCCAGCAGCGCGGCTTCGGAAGCAGCAGCCAGGGCCAGTCTCCTTGTGTAAAACAGATCGGTGTCCATTGAAATGACCGCAATACAACTATTTGCCGAGCATCTTCCAGGTGGATAGGCAAGAGCTAAGCATTTGTGACGTCCATTTACAGATGAGGCCGCGCGAGGTTCCAGGAACTGCCCAGACACAGCAAGCGAAAGATGAGGATTCGTGTGCGAATGAAATTCTGCGCATGGCGGGGCCGAGTGCGAGTCAAACGATAAGGGCCCTTTTACTACAGTGAACTACACCAGGCGGGCAGCGCGCCTTCCGGACGCTCGGGCCGGGCCGGCCGCCCACAGCCCCGCCGCCCCGGGCGCTTACGTGCGCTCCGTGACTGCCGCGCCGGGCGCCGGCCGGACGCGGAGACCGCATGCGCGCCGGCGCACCGTGTTCACCGCCTCCCGCGGCGGCCGCGGGGCCGGCATGGGACGCATGCGCACACCCGGCGGGCGGACAGTGGTTCCCAGGGAGTGGAAAGATTTAGGGCGCGAACGCGCAGGCGCGGTAGGGGGTCGGGGGCCGGCCTACAGCTTCGGAATCTCTGCGAGCCCCAGGCTGTACCGCGCTCGGAACCGCTGCCATGGCCGCCTATAAGCTGGTGCTGATCCGGCATGGCGAGAGCGCGTGGAACCTGGAGAACCGCTTCAGCGGCTGGTACGACGCGGACCTGAGCCCGGCGGGGCACGAGGAGGCGAAGCGCGGCGGGCAGGCGCTGCGAGGTACGGAGCCGGCCGCGCTGTGGGTGGGGGTGCGAAGGCTCGGGCGGCACTGCTCGGTCAGGGCCGCCCGGCTCGTCCCCGAGCCCTCTCAGAGAAGGCCGAGACCTTGGGCTTCATTTCAACAGCAGTTTATTTTGCAGTTGAGAAAATGAGCCCAGGGTGGGGAATCGACTTGCTCAAGGTCACCCAGTAGAGTGTGAGGGGCCGCGCGTCAGGAAGTGGACCCGAGGCGAACCCCCCCCCCGTACCCGGTTGTGCTCTTCACCGCACCGCCTTGCGAAATTCTCCTTTCTAGTCTGAGCACTTAGTAACTTGGGGACGGGTTGTTAAATTGGACGCCCGGTGTCTTCTAGCAGCTGTAACCAAGCCTTCTCAAGAGGCTGCTGCGGATCCCAGTGAAGCCACTGGTCACACGCTTATCTCCCGCTGTGGGGGGAGTGACACGGCGCTGGGGAAGGGGCGGTACAGCAGGAGGCATCAATATACCAAGAAATCCCGTTCTTGTGTAGGCCTTTGCTGCTCAGCAGCATTCCACAAATCCTGTACCCAAAATACACCTGCAGATGTATTGAGTGAATGAATGAATGATTTGACTTGATCCTTTCCACAGCCCCAGAAAGTATACAGATTTTGTGTCCTTCCTTCCCATCCCTTCCTGGCCCTCTTTTATAGCTGGGATAGTGAGGATTGGAAAGATGACTTGTCCAAGGTCATATCTTCTTAGTCCAGTACATTGGCCTCAGTTCTGGGTTGAGTTAAGGGGTGGGTGTGAGGAGCTGGTAGGCTGCTGGCCAAGGACGCTGGGCAAAGGTGGAAGTGGCAGTGAGATAAGCTTGCGTAGGCAGGGTTGCCCCCTGTGGCAGAAAGCTCTGTGATTTTGGAATGCTAATAAGGGAGCATTCCCTGCTGCCAGCAAGCTGAAGAATCTTTGGACTGAGGAGGTGCATTGGCCAGTTCTGGCCTTGCTTCCTTCTAATCTCTGGACAAAGAAACCAGGTCACTGATGCCTGGTTGATGTGGCACAGGTATTTGGCCCCAGGTTGCTCTCTCTAACTTCTTGCCTTCACTGTAGATACTTTTGAAATAAAGCAAAGGTTTGGAAAGTCTGGGAAATGTAACTTCGCTGCCGGTGTGTGAATGCTTTGGGATGGTCTGGTGTGACCTCATACTGTTTAGGAGAGGCCGGGAAAGGGAGAGTGCTGCTAAAGGAGGCCATTTTCTCTCTTGCTGCTGGCAGGAAGAACTGTATAGGTCTGTTGTGGTTTGCTGATGATTAGCCAAGGAAAAAAAATTGTAGCTGTCCTGTAAGACTGATCAAAAGGTTAAATTTGTAATCTCCCTTGAAATAACAGACCGTTTCAGTTTTTAAGTAAATGTTGGTAGCATTAGTTTTAAAAAGTCCCATTTAAAATCTTAATACCTATTACAGGCATCGTAGATTATATTAATAAGTGAAAAACTAAACAAAAACTTGGAATGATGAAGGCCATTATTAATAATCTAATAATATAAAATATCTAGAGTAAATTCATTAAATTCACCAGGGCTTTAAGTAATAGTAGGGTTTATAGATTCTTGAATCTGATTTCAGGAGGCAGCTAGTGAGAATTTAGTTTCTCGAAGCAAGCTTTCTGGGGGTGGGGGGGGGTGGGGAGGTGGGGGGGTGAGGTCGGGTGGGGGGTGGGGGTGGAGTCCATACACCCCACACCAGCAAATCCATCCCTGGGAGTGTCCTAAACTATGCTTTTGCTTGATGGGCACGTTAAAGGAAGAGGCTTTCGAATTCTATTGAGTCCTAAGGGGAACTGCTTTTCTCCTTGACAACCTATTTGTGTATTCTGTTTCAAGTGGAAATAATTGCAGTGAAATAACCAGTAGCTTTTCAGCATGGGAGTTGAGGCTTGCACTCTGGGTAGTTGCTTTCCAGTGACTCAGCCTATTATTCAGCACCTTTCCTCCCCTTAAGGTTCGGGAGGAGATGGTAACCGAGTCTGCTAGGACTTGTCCTGAGGCTCAGTGGTGAGCTCTGTGCCCGCTTCCCTGGTGGGTAGTGGTGGTTTCCTAGTGGTTAACCCTCCTCCCCCATCAGTGTAGTTCCTACGGCCCCTCATTCTCAGTTGAATGACGGCAGGAAATTTCACTTCACATTTCATTAATGACTGTTGGCAACTTCAAGTTGAGGTAATACCCAGGAAAGTGTGCTGAGTTTCAAAGAGGGCCTTGTAGCCTCATGGAGGAGAACAGGACTGTTTTCCTGGCCTAGTACATTAGGAAAGGGGCCTATTCCCCCACAGTGGGAGGGAGAATAATCTTTCATGAAACATGAAGTAAGATTAATTGTTGTAACCTACTGGTTGGGCCAACATAACTCTTGACTGCCACTCCTCAATAACTGTGTGGAGGAGACTTGTTTTTAAATGAATCAGGCAGTACCCAGCATTTGCTCTCTCCCCAATGAGTGGCTTCTAAACTTGGTTTAACAGCTGACCTACGTATGTATATTCCTCTCAGGGTACTCAGGAATAGGCTGACACTTGGTCGTAGAGAGGAACTGTGGATGAAGAGATTGTGATGCTATTTCCATACTTTATAGTGAAAATATAATTTCATGCAAAAAAGTTTTATCTGCATCGTCTAGGAGCTTTTGTTGTGTACTAATTGTTGGGAATTTAAAAATCACACTCACCCTAGACCAGAGGTTAGAGAGGACTGAAATATGTTAGTAATTATCAATCAGAAGTTAGAGTTCTAATTAAAATACAAACATCAGGATCCTTAGGGTTTAGGAAAATATAGAAATAGCTAGAGATAGTGGTTATGAGTTGGAATTTGGAGTCACACACAGCCTGGGTTTTAATCTCTCTCAGGTAATAGCTGTGACTTTGCATAATTTGCTTTACTCCTCTAGTTATTTTTCTTAACTGGTAGAATAGATTTTAAGGATTGTAACCTCATAGGATTGTTATAAAGACTAAATAAATAAAATACTAAGTACTTTGTCCAGTGCCTGACAGATGGTAAGCCCTCTATAACTGTTATTTATTAAGATAGTCTAAGTTTTGCCCAGCCTGTGTGGCTCAGTGGTTGAGCATCGACCTATGAACCAGGAGGTCATGGTTCCATTCCTGGTCAGAGCACATGCCCAGGTTGTGGGCTTGATCCCTACTAGGGGGTGTGCAGGAGGCAGTTGATCAATGACTCTCATCATTGATGTTTCTCCCCCTCTCTCTTCTTCTCTCTGAAATCAACAAAAACATTAAAAAAAAAAAATTCCAAGTTTTTAGGATCCTTTTCTTGAAAGAATTGAAGCCGAAATAAGTTCTTAAAATGTGGTTAATTATAGCACAGCATTCTGGGGATTAGGATACGCAGCAAAGATGGCAGGTTAGATGAAGTACATTTAAGCCTTGGGTTAGATTCATTATTGGGAAACCACTGGAAGGTATGTAATCAATTGTAACATAAAGTCAACGAATTTTATTTTCCCCGAAGGCAAAATACTGCTTTTCCTGCTAGAGTATACAAAATTAAATATTTAGCCAAATATTCGTTTGTACTACCTGTATGGGAAATTTATATATAAGAAAATTCTGACTCCAGAGTGGACCTGATTAGCTCATCACTTTGAATTTGTAATTTCCAGATGCCGGCTATGAGTTTGACATCTGCTTCACCTCAGTGCAGAAGAGAGCAATTCGGACCCTCTGGACAGTGCTGGATGCCATTGACCAAATGTGGCTGCCTGTGGTGAGGACTTGGCGTCTCAATGAGCGGCACTATGGGGGTCTGACTGGCCTTAATAAAGCAGAAACTGCTGCCAAGCATGGCGAGGCCCAGGTAAAGATCTGGAGGCGCTCCTATGATATTCCACCACCGCCAATGGAGCCTGACCATCCCTTCTACAGCAACATCAGTAAGGTATGTACAGCCTGGCCAGTGTGGCTCAGTGGTTGAGCATCAACCCACGAACCTGGATGTCATGGTTCTGTTCCAGTCAGGGTGCATGCCCGAGTTGCAGGCTTGATCCCTGGTAGAGGGCGTGCAGGAGGCAACCAATCGATGATTCTCTCATCATTGATGTTTCTGTCTCTCTTTCCCTCTCCTTCTCTCTGAAATCAATAAAAACATATTTAAAATTTTTTTTTAAAAATTGTAAGTTATGTACAAGAAGGTACAAATTGAGGTTTGGCTCAATCTAGGACCAGGGGATTAGAATCTGGGCCTCACTCTTTAGCTTTTATTAGTGTGGCCTAATCCCATTGAGTTTATAATTTATGATAAAATAGTTCATAAATTATATGTAATCCCCCTTCTCCAAGGAATGGCCTTCACTTGTTAAAAGATTTAGTTGATTATGTTGTTTATGTAAAAACAACACATATATTTTAATATCTCTACTACCATATTTTGCAAAACCCATCTATAGGTGTAGGGCCTTCCTAAGTCAGTTTTAAGGTAAAATGAATTGGGAAGAACCTTTTCTCCTTCCTTAATGTTTCTTTGAACTATTAGTTTTCCTAGTAGAGGGTGATGGGGGAGAAAGGAGCAGGATAACTTTCCCTTTTGCAAGCTCTCAGCTGCATTCTGTGCCCTGGGGAGAGGCCTTTACCCATCACTTTGACCTCTTAGGGGCAGGGAATGGGCAGAACAGATGCAACTGCTAATGGTGAGCTTGGATTTTTTGTTGTTTAGGATCGCAGGTATGCAGACCTTACTGAAGATCAGCTACCCTCCTGTGAGAGTCTGAAGGACACTATTGCCAGAGCTCTGCCCTTTTGGAACGAAGAAATAGTTCCCCAGATCAAGGAGGGGAAACGGGTACTGATTGCAGCCCATGGCAACAGCCTTCGGGGCATTGTCAAACATCTGGAGGGTATGTACATTTTTCAGAGGGGCCCTTGCGGGATAAGCAGAACTGCCACTAATCAGGGATCTAATTACTTGGTATGAAGGAAACCTTTTGGAAAGGGCTGGACATATTGATAGCCTTAGAGAGAGTCTGGATTGATTCTTAGAGGAAACACCCTGTACCCTTGTTTCTCAAAGCATTTTCTGGAGAAGCAGAGGTGGCCGGACCCCCTGGGTGCTTGTTATACATGCAAAACCTCAGGTTCCACTTTAGACTTGATTCAGAAGCTGCATCTATCACCCAGGTGATTCAGATGCACATTCACGTTTGAGATGCCCACTTTTAGACTAGGATTGCCCATTGAAACTGATAAAATCCTCCTTAATCACAACATGAGTCTCAGTTTGTTTCACCTGAGGGCCTAGAGGCCAGATGTGCTGATTTTTGGCAGGCTGGATGGACTACATCAGACACTTTAGATGTATTTAAGTCCTGCTCCACTGTGGGCTTCTGGACCCCACATTGGGAGAGAGATCTGCGGTACACACCTTTCATACTTTTTTCTGCTTTTCAGTGGCTGCGAAATAAGTATTGGGGGCATTCCTTGGGAGATGGACCTATATAGTATAGATCATTGTTGTTATTTTAAATAGCAGAAAGCGCATCTTGCTTTATTCCTACCAAAGCCCTTTGTCACCTGGAGGATAACTAATAGACCTAAGGGGTGTTGTGGAGTCATATCTTGCTTGGCTAATCATGGTGGGTATTTTCAGGTCTTTCTGAAGAGGCTATCATGGAGCTGAACCTGCCGACTGGTATTCCCATTGTTTATGAATTGGACAAGAACTTGAAGCCCATCAAGCCCATGCAGTTCCTGGGGGATGAAGAGACCGTGCGTAAAGCCATGGAGGCTGTGGCTGCCCAGGGCAAGGCCAAGAAATGAAGGCGAGCAGGCAGACTGCTTTCCCGAGGACACCCTCCCTGCCCATCCCATTCCTCTGCATCTCTCCTGTGCACATGTCACACTGACCACATCTGTAGGCATCTTAGGTTGTAGCTGCAGATGGGGACTGGTGGCTCTCAACTTTGTTTTAGCCATTTTGTCTCTTGCACCCACTCCCTTCATGCAGTCAAGTCAGAATGGCACCTCTGGGGCATGGGTCCTCAGTCCAAGCAGAGGGAAGACTCTTATTTAAGAGTCTAGAGGTAGTAACTCCATTTTTTTGCTAGTGCTTTATTACTAAGGACTTGCTTGAGTAGGGGGATAGGGAGGAAGCCATGCTAAGGCATGACCAATGAGGGGAGGCAAGAGAGCTTATTTGTGTCCCCAGGAGCAGTCCTGTGCTATTGTGTAGTCAGGTGACTGACTGGGGGGGCTCTATTCATTCCAGTGGAAGATGAAAGCATGGTGATTCAAACTAATATTTCCTCCCTGACCCCAGAAAAGCTGGCTCCAGAAGATTGGGATCAGTCCTGAATGTTTACGTGTTGCATTTACTTTTACAAAAAAAAAGTATATCTATATAAAATAATACAAAACAAAACCCTTCTCGGGTTTTTAATGGCGGTTGAACTATTCCCACATGTGGTCATCACAAAGTAAGCCATTCCTCACACCAAGGTGGGATAAGCTCCTTGACTTGTAAGTTGTAGGAGTTATCCTGCTGTGTTTTAGAATCCCTCCCCTGCCTTGTTTTATGGCAGTGAAATGTCTCTTGATCATGTCCAGGTGCGTCTTTCATGTGTCTGAGTTCTGAATCCTGTTCCAGTTGCTTGGCCCTGCCACTTGGGCCCAGTATGCATTTTGAGCATAACTACTAAATCTTTTTTCCAGATCAGTATAATAAAGGAGTGATGTGCAATATTTTCTGTGTGATGTGTATTATCTCTTGTCTGAGGAAATCAGCTTGAACATTCAACCTAAAATGGCTCATTACCCAAGTCTTTGTATGACAGACTAAGAGCTTCAGGACAACCAGTCAAAATTTACATAGCCTGGTCCAAAATCGTTCATCACTAGGTTTTCCACCTCAGGTTGGTGGGTGGGGGTGGGTAGGTCTTCCTGGCTGAGCTCTCCATTCCTGTTGCCTCTACAACTCTTGCACAGTGGTGCTGGCTACCAGATACCCTTGACTGGAAAGTCAGATTCTGAAACTGTTGTGCCCTCTTTAGAGTAAGGTAAAGGCCTGACTAGATTTTTTTTAAAAAAACCACAACAATCCTCTATTAGTTACTTATAGACTTGATTCACATCCTTCCTTTTGGCCCCTAAAGATTTTTTTAAAAAGTTTTATTTACTGATTTGAGAGAGAGAAACAACTTGCTGCTCTACCTATTTATGAATTAATTGGTTGATTCTTGTATGTGCCCTGACCAGGGATTGAACCTACAACCTTGGCGTTTTTCGACAACGCTCCAACAAACTGAGCCACTAGGCTAGGGCTGGCCCCTAAAGTTAAAAAAAAATTTTTTTTTAAATCCTCATCTGAGGATATATTTTCCATTTTTTTTCCAGACAGAGTGGGAGGGAAGGGGGGGGAGAGAGACAGACAGGCAGACAGACATTGATGTGAGAGACACACATCAAGTGGTTGCCTCCTGCTTGTGCCTGGACCAGGACTGAGCCTGTAACCAAGGTATGTGACCTTGGCTGGAATCGAACCCGGGACCCTTCAGTCTGCAGGCAGACGCTCTAACCACTGAGCCAAACTGGCTAGGGCTGGCCCCTAAAGTTTTAACACTGTCAGTGAATATCCTCAAAAATTACACATAACTTCTTAAAATGACTTGATGCAGAATAATTACATTATATACACAACTGGGGAGGGATGCTCACACTTACCTTCTCTCAGGCCTAAGGCCTTACTAGGAAGTAACATCTGTTAATTTAGAATGAAGTTCCTCTGCCAGCCACTGGGTGAGGCACACTACATACAAAATCTCTAATCCCAACCACCTCTGAAAAAAGAACAGGCCAAAGGAGATGTAGAAACTTGTCAGAAGGTATTCTAAATACTGAAACCCAGGTGAAGGACGTTAGTTCAACTAAATCAAGGTTCTTATTCTAAAATTTGAATACTTTTAAACATCCTGGTTTTTAGGTTTAGTTTTTTATTTGACTGATACAGTAACCCTAGGAAGAACTTTGGTAATTTAAGTCTCCAACAGCCTGGTGGGATGTTAGTTTTCTTAGCCTGTACTGAATCTTAGACCAAGCTGGTAATTTTGTTTGGTTAAGTGCTCTTCACCAAAGTCAGACTGGGTCATCCTGGATTAATGTTACTCTATGTCCTGACATCTCCAGTGTACAGCAGTCTCCATTCCTTGTAATGTAAAGAGGTTCTCACTAGAACTGCCTGATGGGCAGGGAAATAACAGAAAGCCAGCATCATTTACCATTACCACTAGGAGGACAACAACTACAATCCTCCCAAGACAGTGCTTCTTAGCCAGGGTAGTACATCTGAATCACCTGTGGAGCTGAAAAACACCCTCCCCCCCCCCCCCCCCCCAAATACCCAACCACTTGCTCTGGGTTCATCTCATGAGATGTGAAAGCAGAGAGCTAGGGCACCTGTGTCTCCCGCCTGCTCCCCGCTTTAAAGCTTTAGCAATTCTGATGTTTACCTAACCCAGGCCGAAAATCACTATTCCAAGGCACAGAAAGAATATCCTTATTCCTAGAACGAATTTTAGATTAGCAAATATCACCATCACTAAACATTACTGTTTGGGCACAGGTGTTCAGTCAGCTCTGAGTACACACCAACATTTTTTATTGAGTATTTGCTGTTAGTCATAGTACCAGGAACTGGAGATTCAAAGATAGACAAAAGAATCCTGCCCTAAAACCTCAGGCTGGTAGGGGAGACAGGCACATAACTAACTTGTAATACACTAGTGATGGTTGATGAGAACAGCTAACCTGGTCTGCACTAGATCAGAGAAGGCTACTATCCAATTATTTCAAATGCTCTTCTTTAGGACACTTTTCCCCATCTGAAATTAAAACATTTATTTATTTACTTATTATCTGTCTCCCCTCACTGGAATGTAAGCTCCACAAGGAAAGGATTCTATCATGTTCAGTTTTATCCCCTAGTCCCTGGAACAGTGCAGCGGTGGGTAGAGTAGTTCCTCCCTCCCTCTCTCTCTCTCTCTTTATTTATTTATTATTTATTTATTTATTTATTTATTTATTTATTTATTTATTTATTTATTTATTTATTTATTTATTTATGTCTTTGTTGATTTCAAAGAGTGGAAGGGAGAGGGAGAGAGAGAGAGAAACATCAATGATGAGTCATTGATCAGCTGCCTCCTGCACACCCCCTACTAAGGATCGAGCCCGCAACCTGGGCATGTGCCCTGACAGGGAATTGAACAGAGATCTCCTGGATCCTAGGTTGATGCTCAACCGCTGAGCCATGCTGGCCAGGCTCAATATATATTTATTAAATGAATAAATGATGTACAACAAGCACTCATAATTAATGAAACAATGTCAATTTAGAAAGCCTCTAATTACATGCTGAAGGTTCTGTTCAACGCTTAGAAAAGGAGGTAGCATTGTACAGGAGAAAACCTGGGCTTTACAGTAAGATAGACCTGGGTTTGACTACTGTACTGCCACTTGATGTCTGTGTCATTCAGGAAAAGTTAATTTTTCTAAGCCTTAGTTAACTTCTCTTTAAAACGGAAATGACTGCTACTTTCCAGGGTCACTGTGAAGTTCTGAGATAAGTAAAATGACTAACATTGTTGTTGAGAGAATCAACTGGTAGAATCTTTCTGCAAGGCAATAGGGAGAATCTAATAAAAATTGAAAATGTGCATATTCTTTGACCCACCATTCCACTTCTAGAAATCTGTTTTGTAAAAGAATCAGGCATGCACAAAGATATAGGTGTTTTCTCTGCAGCATTGTGAAAGAAAAATCTGTAAAGTTTTAAAATACCTATCAGTAGGGAGCTGATTAAACAAATTATATCTAAGTGTCCAACATATGGCCTGACATTTAGTAGATACTTCACAGAAGGCAATCAGGTATTTTAATAACTATAAAAATACTATTGGCATATACTGAGCACTTTTATGCATTTCTTCCTCACATAATCCTATAAGGTCACACTATTTCACATGAGGAAACAGACTTAATGAAATAAAAATAACTTGTTCAAGTATCAATATCAACATCCTTATCGTTATGGTGTAATTTTGCAAAATGTTACCATTGTGGGAACCTGGGCAAAGTGTACAAGAGATCTCTCTGTATTATTTCTTAAAACTGCATGCGGACCTACCGTTATCTTTTAAATTTAATTTTATTAAATTTATTGGGGTGACAATGGTCAATATGAACATACAGGTTTCAGGTGTGGGTTTCTATGTTATAACATCTGTATGTTGCTCTGTGTGCCCACCACCCAAAGTCATCTTTTCTTCCATCACCATACATTAAGACCCCTTCACCACCCACCCCCTTCCCTCTGGCAATTACCACACTGCTGTTTGTGTCCACGAGCTTCAGTTTTATATCCCACATATGAGTGAAATCATATGGTTCTTAGCTTTTTCTGACTGACGTACTTAACTTAGCATAATATACTCAAGGTGGACCTACCATTATCTGAATAGAATTTTTAATTAAAAACACACACACAAAACCATCTAACATGCTCAAGGCTAGAACTAGAGGCCTGACTCCAAAACTCACCCTCAATCACTGTTGCTACACAGAGAAGACGTGGGATCCTTGAGTAACACCTTAAGAAGTGATATCTCATAATTCACCATTCCATCCATTCCCTTTGCAACCTCTCCATACTTAACTCTCATGCCATCCCCAACTTACATGTTCATTTCTGTTTCTGCACTTTGCTTGGGATTCTCTCTGCCTTGAATATTTTCACTTCACTTATCTAAGATCTTTAATTCCTTTTACCTCATGTCACAGATCTTTTCCTGATCTCCTCACATGATAGTGTGTTGTCCCTGTTTTCAATTCAGATTTAACAAATATTCCGAGTACTCACTCTATCAGTAACACTATGATTACCAAGTAACTTCAGAACCACTCACATGCTACTTGAATCACCACGTGTCCTATAATTTTCACTAAACCATAGTCTCTCTAAATGAGGAAATGTATATAAAGTGCTGGAACCAGTGCCTTGCACATAGTATGTACTCAATTAGCGGAAGTACTTAAAAGGGAACATAAAAAATATAAAAAAGATTAGAGATGAGGCTTTGTCCAGAGCAAGCAAGCACTTGACACGTCAGTTAATGGATGCCACCAGGCAAACCCCTACTCCAAATGTCATGACACCGTTTAGATTCCTTTCCCTACTTAAGACAATAAAAGCCATAAAATCTTTTTAATAAAAATGTTTTCTCTGTCACAGCAAAAATACATATTTATAAGACTGTCAGAAGGAATAGGTTATTTCCAACATTATACAGTTTGTTTATGGAGCCTCCAAAAGAGAAATTTATCACTCAAGAGAATGAAATCCATTGAAAGGTTCACAAGAAAAGTGTTCTACCTACAGTTTCTGGCAGACTTTTCTAGAGCTGGTTGCTGGATGACCCCAGGTATTTGAATAAAGACAATGGCATTTTACTGTTACTTTCATACATGTACTCTTGGAAACAGCTTACCCCCCTCCTTGGGGTAAAATGTGACTTCTTAGGTCTGCAAGAATTCAGGCTGTACTCGGGCCACTTTCCGGAATTCTTTAGTGTGGGTCTTAGGGCACTGCATCTCACACCAGCTGATGGGAATCATCTGGACACCTAAAAGGGAAAAGCTGGTGTTGGAGCTGATACCCAAAATATTTGCCTGAATTCCTTCTCTTTTCAGTTGCGTATGAACTAAAGTGTCACCAAGGTACCTAGTGAACCTTCCCTCATACAGAAAGGAACCTTGTTTATTCCACTGACTTATGGAGGGATCAGGAGTTATTGCCTTTTCCTTAGATTTATATGAGGAGCATCTTTCTAATCTCAGCAGTATCTACATTCACATTACTTCCTAAGTAATTATAAAACAAGGGAAACGAAAGAAAACAATGGATTAATCTCAAATCACAGCTTCCAGGGAAAGGTAAACATGTGGAAGCATGGACCAACTCACCTGATTCACTGTGGGCCACCACCACCCCTAGTTCATTTTCGGCAGTGGTCAGGAGGTAGTTGGACTGTGCATCACCTAGGGAGATCTAGTCACATAACATTGTGAAGGAAAATGAAGGGTTAAAAGTCTTCACTCCCATAGCCACATGAGCTGTTCCTCTAATTCCATTTCTTCTTTTGACAAATGATCACAATTCTGCTGGGAATAAAGGATACCACTTTGGCCAAGACAATGTCACCTGGGCGAAAACTCTTATAAATTTCAACCTGTAAAGAAAGAACAGGAATGTTACATGAAAGCTCTAAATTAGGCCTATAAGAAACTATTAATCCCTCTGGTAGAATCAGTCTACTTTCTAATCCCAGAGGGTAGAAGTCATCATTACTCAAGTCAACCAACAACTTTTATTGCTTCTATGGCATCATCATATAAATGAAAGATTCTGAATCCTGTAACCTAATCAGGAACCTGACTTGGGCAAAAGGTGGCTCTGAAAGAGTCCAGAGTAAGTCTGAGGAAACAGCAATGAATAAATACCTGGCTTCAAAGGCAAAGAGCAAGTCAGCCTTGCTCTGGTCAAGAGTGAACAAAACTCATATGGAGAGGAAACGGACAGTGAGGTGAATTCCACACTTTCCAGTAGGGAACACCCTCAAATTCTTTGGACTCCACATCCCACAGGTCTTTAAAACTCACTGGAATAACTTAAAAGGATTGTCTTAAAGCCAAAAAAACCCCAAAGGAACCAACCAACAACCTTGTCTTTTTCAGTAGCTCGAACATCTTCCTTGCTATAAAAAAAAAAAAAAATAACAGAAAGATTAATTATCTGTGATAAAGAATTATCCTTCAGATGCCTAGCAGACAAAAAGCTATAAGAGCAAATATCAAGTTATAATTAGGACCCAGCTGCTACTGAGAGGAGCAGGGTAGAGAAGCATCCCCAGGCCTCAGAGAGGAGAAAACCACATTTCACATTCTTGGATCACATAGAGCAGCAGGATCAATACCTCTGACTAGAAAAAAGCAGATCAGATTTGGCAAGAAAGGATAAGGAAGTTTGCTGCCTTAGGAGAGTCTGAACAGAAGCAATATAGAACTGCACAGAATGCTAAGGATAGAAAGGGGCTCAGAAAAGTTAAATCACCTGGCTCACAAGAATTATTTGTCCCTTCTCAAAGAATCCACAGGAGAAAAAAAAATCTACCATTTTATCCACTAACCTTTGTAATGTCCTAGAATCCTTGGGTTTAATCTATATAAAATTCAAGAAAGGAAGGTACTTCCTAAAATGCTTTCTACTTTGATATGAATCATCCCACACTGCTAATCTCTAGCTCAGCTCAGTTCTTTCTGCTTTGTTCTTAAGCCCTGTCTCATTAATATTTTCCTTTTGTCCCAACTCATATATTACAGTATTTTCTTAGGACACTATCTGGGGCGAATCAAAGTACAAAGAGGAGAGAAATAAGCAGGAGGAGGAACTGAAATTGTTCCTAAAAATTCCAATCTTATTCCAGGTGCTGAGGCAAATGTGAAGACAAGAATACTTCTTGCGCGGCTGGGCGTGGCTCAGCGGTTAAGTGTCGACCTAGGATCTAGGCGATCAGGGTTTGATTCCCGGTCAGGGCACATGCCCGGGTTGTGGGCTTTAGCCGATCAATGACTCTCTCATCATTGATGTTTCTATCTGTCTCTCTCCCTCTCCTTTCCCCTCTCTGAAATCAATAAAGATATATTTAAAAAAAAAAAAGAATACTTCTTACCGGATAGTTCCTCGAAAAGAGTTCTTAAGTGGTGTGGACCCCACATACAGGATGTGTACTTTGGCAAAGCGTGAATTGATGCTAGAAACCTGTGGAACAGAGAAAAGATCAGCATCAGAGTATTAGCAGTTGTCAACTCAAGGAGGCAGCAATAAACTAGGAACTACCAGGATTTCAGTCCAAGCAATCCTACTAAGTATAGGACTTAAGGTAAGTTAACTTCTACTTATCCTTGCATAAAGTGGAATAACAGCCACTCTGGCCAATGGCGTTACCGAAGGAATCAAATAAAATAGCATAGTATATGCCCAGCCAGCATGGCTCAGTGGCTGAGTATCAACCTATGATCCAGGAGATCACGGCACATGCCTGTGTTGTGGGCTCAATCCCCAGTGGGGGGTGTGCAGGAGGCAGCCGATCAACGACTCTCTCATCACTGATGTTTCTATCTATCTCTCTCCCTCTCCCTTCCTCTCTCTGAAATCAATAAAGACATATTTAAAAAAAAATAGCACAGTACAGACTTTTTAAAATACAGATGTCTAACATAAATAGACACAAGGCATTATAGCAAATCTAGACCTTTAACAGGTCTTACTAAAGGCCTATAAAGTGGATGGAATTTAAGTCTACATTTCAGCTGCTGCATAATTATTTGGATCACTGCCTGTCCAGTTATTTTCAGAATTATGCATAGATTTTTCTGCTGGAGCAAGTTATAAAGAGAGAGACTAAGAGCTCCAAGTGAATGTAACCTGGCAGAGGGTGGGATGATGTACTACAGTTATTGATCAGTACAGCATTAACTTGTACTTCCCATGAAACATCCTAAAAGACTTTACATTTAACAGGAATACTATAGTATAAAGTCTTTCACTTTTCTACAGAAAAAGGTCTAACTTCAGATATTCAGGAAATATTAAGGTAGGCGTCCTTACCACCCTTTGGAGCCCCTGTTTCCCACACAAACAACACTACATACTCAGGGAACCTGTTTTGTGAAAGAACCATGCAAACCTGAACTTGGCTGCCTTGATCATTACCCTAGAAATCTTTACAGCAGCACAGTCCAGTAAAACTTTCTGTGATGATAGAAATGTTCTGTGTTGACCAAAATGGCAACCACTAACCACATGTGGCTATTAAGAACTTGAAATGTGGTTAGCGAAGCTGATAAATAAATTTTAAATTTTAATTTACTTAAATTTAAATGGCCATGTGTGGCTAGTGGATACCATATTGAAGAGTGCAGTTCTACAAGGATCATGATTTCAGCATTGGATGTGGGTATCCTAAGTAGTGAGAGGTAGAACTAACTTACCTTACAGGTTACAATAGCTCCCACATCTGGCAGTAACTGGGACTCTGTTTCTCTCATCACAGACACAACAGGAAGCTATGAAGAAAACAATAAAACACGAGTATCCTGGCTAAAGATATCTGTGGCTTGACTGTAATACAGGAATGCCTTGGTCCACAGTTGAGGACATGAGGGCAGGTGGACTACAGATTCGCTTGTAACCCAGAGCAGAAAGCCTTGGAAGTTTTAGAAAATAGAAGGGTCACAGAAAGAATGCTGTTAGAAGACATAATCTAACCATTTCAAGTTAGTTCTAACAGGTTTTTCATATGTGATTTTCTTGGAATTTCTTGGTATACAATTCTTGCCTATAATCATGGATAATTTGACTCTCCAAATTTATACTGCTTCTTTCTATTTCTCATTTTATTGTATAGGCTAGAATTTCCAAGTAAATGTTATAAAATAGTGGCTATACTTGTTTACTTCTGGTTTAGGGGAATACTTGTAGAGTTTTCTCTTTGAACGTGATATTGGCTATTGGTATAAGATAGATAGTATTTTTGAACTTCATCTTTTATGAATCTATCCCTTGCTCACTAGGCTTCGGCTCTCCTGGCCTTCTTTCAGTTTTACCAACTCATTAAATTTCTTCCCATCTCAGGAGCTCTGTTCAACCTGTTCTTTTTGCCAGGACTGAGCTCTCCTTATTTGTCCTTTAGATTGGTTAAATGTCACTTGCGCTGACTAGGCTGAGTTTATTTATAACACGTTCTCATGGTATCCTGTAGTATTCTTTTAAAGCAGTCATTGCATTTGTAACCATACATTCATTTGAGCACTTATTTTGTTTACAATTTGTGTCTGTGCTCCATGATAGCAGAGACCATGTGTATTACCATATCCCTAGAGGTCAGCACTGAGCCTGGCATATGAACAGGCTCAACAGGTATATATATTTATGAAATGAACAAACTTAGGAAGGTTAAGGGCATTCCCAAAACTGAATGAAAAGCCTCTCATTTTACAGATGAGGAAGAACCTAAAGCCAGAGTCTGTTTCTTACTTAAAGCAGAATCAAGACATAGTTAGCCAGTACCTAAGCATTCCAATTCTGAATCCTCTTTCTACTACGCTACCTGTCTTTAAGCTGCTCCTTCAAAGGCTGTTTATCTGATCCTGAGTTAACACTGCCTTAGGCTCTGAACTAGAGAGGACAATATTACGCGTTTATTCAACAAGTGTTTATTGAGCATTTACCTTGCTAGGCACTGAAAGTATGGGGGTGAGGCCTGCTTTCATGAATCTTAAAAGTCAAGTAAAGAAAGAGTCTAGTGGGAAACATACAATTCAGTGTTTAATTATATACTTAGCTAAGTGCTTGGAAGGAAAGGAACACAATTTTTTGTGTTTAACAAAACAAACAACAAACAAAAAACAAAACTAATTTCCTCAACGAGTGGGTCCAGGAGGGCTTCTCTGAGAAAGTGATACTTAGGCCATCTGAAGGATTGATAGGTAGGAATTAAATAGGCTAAGGAGGGGAAGAGCGTGTTCCGGACAGATGGTGTGCACACAAAGGCCCTGTGGCCGGAGAGAGCTTAGAGCATTAGAGATGCTGAAAGAAGCCTATATGGCTATATTGCACAGAGTGAGGTGGGGATCTGGCTGAAGCCAGAGAGGTAGGCGACATTCGGACAGGATTCAGCTCACGCAGGGCTGAGCTCGCCTCCGCTCTTCCTCCAGCATCCTTCCGAGTGTCAGCAACACAATCAAGCGTGCCCAACACAGCTGGTCTTTGCTGGCTAAGTGCCCCGCAGCAGGGACCACAGCTGGAAGAGACCAACTTTCCTCTCTTCCTGCTGAGGCACTAAAGATGCGTCGACAGTGCCCTTGCCTAAGGACCACGAAACGAAAGGCAGCCTGAGAGAAAGGCAGAGAGAGAGGAGATGGGAGGCCGCCCCCTTTACCGCGCCGTTCTCGCTGGTCTTCGTCATGCAGCCAGCAAGCGACGAAAAGATGTAGCCGTGCCGGGTGTAGGTGCCGCTGCCTGGGCTGCCCTCCTCCAAGTTACACAGACGTTCGCCTGCAAGAAAAAACGCTGCGTCAGCCACGGGTGCCCAGAAACTGTTGCCATCCAACCTTCCTGCTCTGTCCCTCTCCAGGACTCGCTATGGGCACCCCTCACTTACCCGGGATGCAGTACCTCACGGGTGGCGCCATGACTGCCACTCTCCCAAGCCCGGAGGAAAATGAAGCCGACTTCTCATTGGCCCAAATCCAGGCGGTGCCTCAATAAGAAGCTCGCCGATTGGTGGGGTTATCACGTGACCGCCTCAGCACCTTTCTCTAGAGGTAAACTACTAGTCCCAGATTGCCCGGGGCGAGCCCGGGGGCGGGGCTCCAAGACGCCTGTACTTGCGCTTGCGTCTGTGCTTGAGGATGGGCTGGCGGCGGTTACGGGTCTGCATGCAGGCTGTGCGGGCTGTGGGCCATGGTTGGTTGGGTTGAGCTGTGCGGGCCCGGGGCCCTGAGCTGGAGGGGGTGGCAGTGAGCTGAGGCTGCGGGCTCCACTCGGCTGACTGGGGAGTCGGCAGGACGCAGGTAAGCTGGCAGGCCTTTGTCCTCAGTCCTGTCTCTTTTTCTAGGGTCGGGCCCAGTTCCGGGGCCTTGTCGTGAGCCCGGGTTTCCTGCTGTCTCCCTGCCGAGCCCTGCAAGTCCGTGCGCTCCTCTAGCCAGGGAGAATGCACTTTCCGGGCAGCCGTAACTTGCGAAGCTGGAAGGAAACCAACCGACCCATTTCGCCCATTTCACAGATTTGCAAACTCAGATCCAGAGATAAGATTTGAATTGTCCAGTGTCTCAAAGATAGTTTAAGGTAGAGCCCAAACCGGAACCTGAGTTTTTTTACTTCCAGTCCGTCGTACTTTGACCATGTCACCCTCACTTAGAAATAAAACATTTTCCTGGTTTTTATAACTGCAGCTTCCTATCACAGTGGGATCCTCTCAAGAGCCGGATCCTATCCTTAACTTTTTCTGTTCCCACCAATTTTAGTCTGGAAGGGAAGTCTGCACATGAATATTTTAAAATGCTGCTCTTATTGATGATTGACACCTGCTGCTTGAGATTGCAAACATCCTGAGAGCAGTATCTTTGTCTGGTGAAGTTTACCAAGACTTTCATCGCAGTTTCCTTTGCCTTCTGGTGGCTTTGAAATCCGTCTTTCCCTGTGTACGACGCCCCCCCCCAATCCATTTTCCCCTTTGGAAACAGATGGTGTCTTAGAGTCTTGGAAAGAGGAGAGTTCCATGCCCTGCAATCCTCTCTAATCTTGTGGCAGATGTCATTATAACCCGTGGCTACTACTACTGAGGAATCTGTTCAGGGCTTGTGCTTGGGATGATAGTGAAGTTGTGCTTTGCTCTGTTTCCTCCCCTGTTCACACTGATCACCACCCCCCCAATTGTTTGAGTTCTGCTTTACCTCAGTTTCCTGAGATGAATGTATGTTCAGTCGTGGCCCCATGGACTACATATCTCTTCCCTGACCTCCCCATAGCCCCCAAAGCCCGCTAGCTAAAATGAGTGGAGGCTCAGCTTCAGACTTTGTTCACTCAAATCTGATCTGTGGTTCTCTGCATGTACAAGCTTTCTGCTTACATGTTTGGGTTGATTTCTGGTTGAAATTGTTTTCTAAAACACCTTCTAACTCTTAAGTGCTACGATTCTAACAATGAGGAATGATAGCAGCAGACACGTACTTAGCGTTATCACATTGGCAGGAATGCCCTTGCTATTAGTCGTAGGACAGACAGACATATGACCAGTCTCTCCGCTTCTGCATCCAGGTCATTCATTCAACACGTATTTATTGAGCACTTCCATGAGTCAGGTATTGTGCTAAAAACGTTATAAACATCTCATTTATACCTTACCAAGTGTATATATGGAATCATAAAGGGTTAGATCTAGAAGGGACCTTAGCATTTATTTATCCTCATTGAATGTGAACATAGGGAAATTGAGTTCAGGCAGGATTCGGTGATTTGCCGAAGGTCAGAGAACCACTTAAGGGCAGAATTGAACTTTGAGTAGTTAAATTATGGGGCAGATAAAAGTTAGTTAGTTTAGTCCTTGAAGTAGGCATTTCCTGGAGGTGGTTGAGAACAATCCAAAAAGTAGAGAATCTGAGAAGGAAGTATTTTTGTAGACAGGAGAGATGGCATGTAATTAATGTTAATAAAGATGAGAAATGCATTCATCTTATTTGCAAGCTAATACATACTATTGTATTTTAGCAAATAGGAAACTCTCCATTAGTCATAGTAAGGGAATAAACAATGGTACAGACAACCATAGTCACTTGGATTTGTTGTGGGGTAAAATGTTTTGTCCCACTCTTAAATTTGATTGTGGTGGCTATATGTACTATTTGAAAATTGATGCTTTAAGCCAAATCGTGGTTCCAAACAATGGGAGTCCAGTTCAAAGGAGGTAGGAAGTTTGAACTCTTCCTTTTTCTCCTTTCTACACCGCCTCTTAGTTCTCTAGCTCCTGGGAGGTGATATGGGAATGACCATTTCTTAATCCTGGTGCAGAGAGTAGGTCCCTACTGAATTGTCTTTCTTTTCTTTCTTTGCTGGCCTTGTCTGCTGGATTTCTTTTTCCCTTAGGTCACTGTAGGGCTTGTGGAAGGAGGTAATTAAGTGTTTTCTTTGAAAGGCTTCTTATGTTGATGAGCCAGGACGCAAGGAGAGTATCTTGCTCCAGTTACTGAACTGAAACCATCCCTATAGTAGAGCAGCCTCCTCCAGTTTCTGCTGGGTTTTTGAGCCGCCTGTTAAATAAGTCAGTGGAGTTGCTGAGGACAAAGTAGTTCTAGGGGAAAATCAGATAATTTCTTTTCTGGTAAGGACTTTAATCTGCAGAATTGATGTAACTATCATCGAAGGAATCTGTGTCTTCTGTTCTGGGTATTGCCTGGGCAGCTGACCTTTCATGGCTGTCGGATGAGGTAGAAACCACATAAAGGAGTTGAAGGCACTTGCAGAGGAGCTGTGCAAAGGGCTAAAGCTGTTTGGGAAGCTTGGGGCTAAGGGCAGCCGGCGCACATAAGGCTCTTGAATGTTCAACTAGAAGACGCAGGGAGACTCAGCAGGAGGGCAGGCCTTGTGGTCATCATAAGCCGCCAGCATGGAGGCTCCACTCCCACTGCCAGTGTCTGTCTGTCTGTGGTGGTATTCTTTGAATTCTCAAAGTTGTCTTGGCTTCTGTATCCTTAGGGTGGTGCTGGGACTGGAATTGGAGACAAAGCGTCTTATGTCAAGGGGTAGCTGAGCTGTCCTTACAGGAGACAGGGACTCTTATGCTACCAGGTTGGGTCTGGTGGCCTGTAACATCAGCCCTTTAAAGGGAGAAGGAAGGATGAGTATCTTTTGCCAAGACTCAGCACCAGGGAGGATCCAGGTGCAGGGTCCACATGCTATGCATTTACCCCCCACTGGCTGTTCCTTGGTGAAGAGCAGTTTTTTAGGAGGTAGGTCAGTGGGTCAGGGCAGGCAGGGACTTGGGGACCCTCTGCTACAGTGGCCACACTCACAGAGACATAGTGGGCAGCTTTGTGCATGTTGGCTGTGCTCCACCCAGTGGTCCGTCTACAGACAACTCCAAAGATCCTTCTTTGTCTTGGAGCTGCCTGCCTCTCCTTCACCCCTTACTGTGACCCTTTAGGTGTGCATCGTCATGGATTTGCTGTGTAACCATGTGGTGTAATATGATTTCTGCCTGATTAGAACCTCTAGACCCTACCCCATATAGTCTGGTTGGGACAGTGGCACCGCATATTCCGTGGAGAATTGAAGTGACTTTGCTACTGTCCACAGCTGGTAACTGGTCCATCTGAGCCTCAGTCTTAGGTCTTTGCTTCTAAACTGGTGCTTGGGGCCTCCCCACTGGTGCGCTAGGGAGGGGCAGGACCCAGGCTGGTCCCTCACAATGGTGTGCTCTCCTAGGAGCCATGCGGGGCCAGCGGAGCCTGCTGCTGGGCCCTGCCCGTCTCTGCCTGCGCCTGCTTCTGCTCCTGGGCTCCAGGCGCCGCTGTCCCCCTCTGCTCCGGGGCCTGGTACAACGCTGGCGCTATGGCAAGGTCTGCCTGCGCTCCATGCTCTACAACTCCTTCGGGGGCAGTGACACCGCTGTCGATGCTGCCTTTGAGCCCATCTACTGGCTGGTGGACAACGTGATCCGCTGGTGTGGGGTGGTGAGTGATGGCTGGGGAGCAGGAAGAGGGATGTTTTGGGGTAGCAGAGGGACATGTATCTGATGGACCCACACCAGCCCCTACCCCAGGGATATTCCTGAGTTACTCTGGGCATTGGCAAGCTCTCTCACTGCGTCTGACCTCACTGGTGTTGGCAGGTGTTTGTGGTGCTGGTGATTGTGCTGACCAGCTCCATTGTGGCCATCGCCTACCTGTGTGTTCTACCCCTCATCCTCCGAACCTACTCAGTGCCACGGCTCTGCTGGCATTTCTTCTATAGTCACTGGAATCTGATCCTCATCGTCTTCCATTACTACCAGGCCATTACCACTCCACCTGGATATCCACCCCAGGTGGGTCTCCACAGGCGGTGGGGGGAGGCAGAGGGCTGCTGGCCTCGGGAGCCAGTGCCAGGAGTGGGGAGAGTGAGTGCCTTGGTATCTTTTGAAGTATGAAATTGGTGCTGCCACAGTTGCCATGATGCCTTTCTCTCTTTGCACAGGGCAGGAATGATATTGCAACAGTCTCTATCTGTAAGAAGTGCATCTACCCCAAGCCAGCCCGAACACACCACTGCAGTGTCTGCAACAGGTGGGTCTTGGCTTTGCTCTCTGTGAACCCAGCTAGTCCCTTTGGCTGTAGCCCTAGGGCAAAACCTAGACCTGGAGTTTGATAAGATGTTTGTGAAGCACCCATCAGGTGCCAGACAGTGTTCCCTCTCTGTCATGACCCCTGGTCCTCAGGATGGTCCTGTGAGTTAGGCATTATCACCACTTATAGAAACTGAGGTTCTGAGAGAGGAGTTACCTTGTTTAGTATCATGTAGCCAATGCAACAGGGTTTAAAGCAAGGCCTGCTGTCTTCAAAGTCTGTGCCGTTTCCACCCCAGCAGGATGCTGGTCCTTGTAGGAAAGGATTGGCACTGACATCTCAAGAACCTTGGCCACCGTAACAGAGCCTGTGTCCCTCCCTCACAGGTGTGTGCTGAAGATGGATCATCACTGTCGTATCCTTTTATTATCTCTTCTGCCTGAGGTCTCCTTCTTTAGCTTCAGAGCACTGCACAGGGCTAAGGGCCACAAACCTGAGCCTCTGGCATCACCCTGCAGAGAACATTGGGCTCATGAGAAGTCAGTGGAAGAGAAGTTGTGGGGGCTGGCCATCTCCTGGGGGAAGCAGGAAGCTTGCAGGCTCTCTGGGACAGATCTCCTTGGAGCAAGGCATCTATTCCAACAGCTCTTCCTTTTTAAAAAAAAAAATATCTTTATTTCAGGGAGAGGGGGCGAGAGAGAGAAACATCAATGATGAGTCATTGATCGGCTGCCTGCTGCACGCCCCCCACGGGGACTGAGCCTGCAACCAGGGCATGTACCCTGACCAGGAATCGAACCTCGATCTCCTGGATCATAAGTTGATGCTCAACCGCTGAGCCACTCTGGCCGGGCCAGCTCTTCCTTTGGTAGACTGTCATGCTGACATCCTTTGGATGGAAAGATGTTTGGGGTTCAGTGGTTGTCCACTGGATATCCATATAGAACCATTGGTCCCCTTCTGCTGTCCCATACAGATGTCTGGTTAACCCAGTAGGTTGACATATTGGCAGATTCATTTTAATGGTGGGTTTCAATTTTCATGATTTCCTCGTGGGACTTGTGAGGGCTTCGAAAAGCTTTAACACTTCACTTTCACATCAGCTTCTGGAAAGTCCCATGTTTTCCGGCCTTTGGAAAATATTTCTTGGTGACTGGAAGCCCTGGGCTTGGATGATGTCATCACAAAGCAAGGATGAACGAGAGAGGCCCAGACACACCCTAAAGTTGTTTTGTCTTGTCCTTAATCCTTTCCCCACCAGCCTGGCTGAACAACTGTGTGGGCCACTATAACCATCGGTACTTCTTCTCTTTCTGTTTTTTCATGACTCTGGGCTGTGTCTACTGCAGCTATGGAAGTTGGGACCTTTTCCGGGAGGCTTACGCTGCCATTGAGGTGAGCCCATAGTTAGGAGCCGGGCCTCTCCTTAGAGAGCACTTTGGGGTGTGGAATCTGTCCCTAAGGAGTGGGGCTGGTAGCACCTCCATGCTAGAGGCCTGAGAGTATAACCAGCACTGTTTTCCATCCCCTTAGAAAATGAAACAGCTCGACAAGAACAAACTACAGGCGGTTGCCAACCAGGTGGGCGGTCCCCACTCCACTGCCTCCTGCTGCTCAGGCCAGGGGGTATAGAGTTGCTGAGGCAACCGGGGCCCACCTGGTGGAGTTGTAGACTGGTTGAGGGGCAGCTGGAGACTGGATCAGGGGTGTTCTGGGAGGCTGTCTGCCATGCAAACTAAGTGGCCTGGGGGGCAAGTTGGAAGTCCCTGGTATGTGAGTTTTTGGCTCTCTATTCCATTATCACCGTCTTTGGGCTGAGCAAGGACTCTGCCTTGGTGATGGCCTGAGCAGTAAGGAGTCTGTGTTAGTCTGTGTACTGGGGCTCCAGGGGACAGAGGTCAGGCTGGCCAGTCCTTCGCTCCTGGTCTGCCTGCGTTGGCATCTGTACCGTCCCTTCTCCCCAGGCTTTTTGGGACTCCCTTTTCCAAGCAGATCTTGGGCTAATGATTGTACCTCTGCTGCCCTTTCAGTCCTTAGTGTAGCTTATAGTTCTCCCTGCTGCAGTCATTCCATTCTGAGTATGGTCTGGTTCCTTCTCTTGGGGATTGCAGCCACAGGGTGAAGGAATTCTAGCTGGGGAGTGGAGTGGCTTCCCCTGGAGCCCCATTTGTGTTGTCAGATCTAAAGGCCCAGGGTCGGCTCCTCCTGTGCTTTGCCATCCTGTTCAGACCTGCTCTGCCCAGTGTTTGTCCACATGATGCTGCTGGGCTTGGTCCACCCATCTGGCTGCTACCCTGACTCTGTGGCTTAACCCATTATTTTTTCATCCTGGGCTTGGGTCACTTCCCTGCCTGAAGGTGCTGGGGGCTCTGGTGGATTCCAGCACAGCAAATGAGCCAGACTTTGCTGTTTTCTTTTTCTAGACTTATCACCAGACCCCACCACCCACCTTCTCCTTCCGAGAAAGGATGACTCACAAGAGTCTTGTCTACCTCTGGTTCCTGTGCAGGTATCTAACTCTCCTTTTTGACAGCTTAAGAGGGGCAGCTTCAGAAAAACCTCTTTGGGTGCCCACAGGGACCCATCCCTGTGTGAACTGCTGCTCTTCTTAGTCTAATTTAGGTTGTCAAAGTCAGCATTTAATTTTCTTCAGCATTTTGGTGCAGGGAGCATAAGGATACTGGCATTCAGTGTTTGTTATGTGCCAAGGTAAGTTAAACTCCTACCTAAACAGTAGGTGGCTACATTTTATAGATGAGGAAAACTGAAAATTAGAGGGGTGAAGTGATTTGTTCTATAATACACAGCTAGGAATGAATGGTAGAGCAGAGTCTGAATTTTGTGCCATCCCATTCCAACCCCTGGTGCTTTTACTTCCCTCTACAGTCTCTCAAGTGTGGGTATTTTAATTATTTTTATTTTTAGGACACAAAGGTTTCTTTAATCATTTTTTGGGGAGAAGGGACACCACACCTTCTACCCAATTAAGAGAAACATTTTTATCAGTACAGAGGTTTGTGTGTTTTTTTAAAACACTTATCATGCCATGAATTCATAGGGAATGGGTTCCAGCAGCTCAGGCTCCTTTCCATTGGTTCTCGCAAAGTATGCTTCCGTGGGTGGAGCAGGCTGATGCTTCAGTTGAACCCAGGTGCTCAAGTGTGAGTATTTTAAGAAATACAGAACATTTTTATTAGAATACGGACTTATTCCCTCTCCTTTCCACATTAATTTATTCCTAGCCCATGTTGAAGCATTATTATTGCTTTTTATAGATATGGTTAAGTAAAAGTTCGTCTGGGATGTGTAGGCTGGGAGATAAGAAAGACAGGCAGAGGTCCCTTAGCCAGTCATCATCGCTCAGCTTAATTTCAGATATAGCTGCTAACCCTCTCTAAGCTCCTCACCAGTCTTTACCCCTTTTCTTAGTTCTGTGGCCCTGGCCCTGGGTGCCCTAACTGTATGGCATGCTGTTCTCATCAGTCGAGGTGAGACTAGTATTGAAAGGCACATCAACAAGAAGGAGAGACGTCGGCTACAGGCCAAGGGCAGAGTGAGTAGGGCTGAGGACTGGGGGTGGGTTGCTGGGTGGGTAACTGAACCTGCCATCCTGTAAACAGGCCATGGTCAGGGCCAACTAGGGCGGGCAGCCTAAAAAGCCAGAACTTGCCTAGCTGAGCCTTGGCTTGGCTTAGGGTTGAAAATTAGAAGGGGATTAAGTCAAAGGGGTTGGTAGAAACTTGTTTTTTTCGCCCTAGGTGTTTAGGAATCATTACAACTATGGCTGCTTGGACAACTGGAAGTTATTCCTGGGTGTGGATACAGGAAGGTAAAGTAAAATACCTAGACCAGTGCTGTCTGATAGGACTCTATGATGGGAAAGGTGTTCTGTACCTATGCTGTCTAAGACATTAGCCACTAGCCAGCTACATGTGGCTACTGAGCACTTGAAATGTGGCTAATGTGAATTTTTAATTTAAATTTTCACTAATTTAAAAAGGCACATGTGTGCCCTGGCCTGGTAGCTTAGCTGGTTAGAGCCGTTGTCCCAGTACGCTAAGGTTGCAGTTAGGTCTCAGTTAGCACATACAAGGATCAACCAATGAATGCATAGATAAGTGGAACAAGTCAGTGTTTTTCCCCTCTCTCTCAAATCAATAAATAAAAAATAAAAACCCTCCACAAAAATGCATGTGGCTAGTGGCTACCATATTGGACAGCACAGATCTGGATTCTAGAGATCATTGCTCATTTGAGCCAACAGCGCGTAAGGCCAACACTGTGGTTTAAGTAGCAGATGAGGCTTAGAGGTGACACAATGAAATCCCAAGAAAGCTGTTTTCAGGAAAGTACTTCTAGGTAGGGAAGGTGGCCACCAACTGCCTCTCATTTTTATGGGAGTGTCTGGAGTTCAAGCCAATAATTTCTGGATTGAAGTAAATGAAGCTAGTTCCTTCCGCCTGAGACATGGGAAAATCATTTTTCCAGTTGCAGTGACTGAGGCAGTAATAAGGTGACTATAGTACCTACCTGCCTCCCTTTCCCATCCCCATTACATTTCTGGCTGTCCATGTGCTTGCAGTGGCCCCTTAGACGTTCAGCTCAAAACCTCTAAAGGCCTTCAAGGCACCAGAGGACATATTTAATGGACAAAATTAGGGCTTTTATTCCTTTGTGATTAATGCCAAGGCAGCTTCAGGATACCTTGAAGTACCTTACTAAGGAATGAGGATCAGGAAGCCCAAGAACCATTGGAACTCAGAGACATTTCTGTCTTCTCTTGCAGGCACTGGCTTACTCGGGTGCTGTTACCTTCCAGTCACCTGCCCCACGGGAATGGAATAATCTGGGACCCCCCTCCCTGGGTGACCGCTCAGTCAGCCTCTGTGATGGCAGTGTGAGCTGGATTCTGTCAGCCACAGTTTGAGCATCATCCTGCTTCCTGCATTGTCGCAAGGGCCTCCAAGATAGCTTCTCGGAATCCTTGAGCAAAAGCAGCTGCTGGGTCTGCCTTAGGGTACCACGCAGGGACAACTCAAGGACCTATCTCCTGGCCAATGCAGAAGCAAGGCGCGATGTGGAAAAATCTTAGGACTGATGTTCCTTTACTCAGGCAAACAGAAGTTCCAGCCGCAGACTGGAGATTAGGCAGCTAGCAACCTTGCAGGGTGCTGACCCCAACCTCCAGGTTATAGCACTGAAACTGGCCACCACCTCTCCCACTTGCTGTCTGAGAAAACACCCGAATGGGCATGCTGAGATCCTGGCTTCTCAACAGGGCAGATACCAAGCCTACTGCTGAGGTCACTGCCACTTCTCACATGCTGAAGGAAGCAAAAATAAAGGTATTTGATTTTTAAAGACGTGCAGCTTCTCACTCTTTGCCACTACTTTAGGGCAGCAACGGGGAAAGTCAGGGTCAAGGCCTAGTGCGTAGGTGTTCTGGTCATGCTACCTGTGCTCTATCTTGAAGGATTGTATGCCCTGAAGAATTCTTGGCTAATCTGTTATTACTGTTCTTTTTGCTTATACAGCGATGCTTCTGATTACATGCTACTGAGGCATGGTGGGGGGCAAGGGGTGGGAAGAGAATATCTGACAGCCCCATTATCAAAAGAAATCTTTATTTTCCAGCAGATATACACACATGCTCCATCCCTGGTCCTCAGGGCCATACTCATCTGCATTCATTCCTCAGCAGCATATCTCTTTTTCTGACATACAAATATGGAAGAGCCTTAAGATCTTTCTTCAAACACAAGTAGTCTTACACTCAGTTACTTCACAAATCCATTAGAAATCAGGACTCCTTTTCCTTGTACAGCTGTGCAATGGAGGCCCAGCATTTATGCTGTGTCTGTGGGAAAGGCAATCAGAGGCCAGTGGTCTCCCTGCCTTGGCAAGATGGCTCAATAGTTAGTAATTCCAGGTTAGATTGTCAGAACAGTCTAGCCAGGACTGAGGGCTCAGCTGCCAGGGCTTCCCAGCAGAAACCTGTAGGCAGAAAGAATGTTGGCAGCATTAGTGGTGAGGCTCATTTCAATCCCCTCTCTCCCCATGACCTAGGAACTCACCATTCTCCCCTGGCTGACACTGCTTCCTTGCGTACCAGCCTCTTCTTGTCATCCAGAGGTTTGGCTAAGGCCCGGATCACCTGTGGTTTGTACGGCAGCAGCTGTGGAGAGGAGTTAATCTTAGCCTGTTTAACCAAGGCAACCAAAAGAGCCACTTCTCTGACTCTACAACTAATAGAATACTATTTTCTAGTGGTTCCAGAGGATGCTAGATGGCAGGATGACCATTCTATTATAGGGTATTCAGGCAAATCCTTGCCTCTCTGTACCTTACAGTTCATATCTCAGTCACATAGCAGGGTGGCCAGTTATGCCTAAGGCAAAATTAGAAGTTCCCAGGCCAGAGAAGGACACCTGATGTACTCACCACAGGGGTGGGCAGACGAGTGAGTGCGTGCATGCACTGCAGTGCGGCAATCCGGACAGCCTGGAACACAACCATAAGGAGGTGAGGGGAGCCCCGAGAAGGAGCCAAAGATGCCAAAGCTTGCTGGGGCTCAACGTACCATGGAAGGGCTAGAGCTGAGGTTCAGGAATTTGGTAACGAGGGTATCAACATGAAGACTCATGACTTGAGGTGCTTCTAGCAGAAGAGGCTGAAGGCAGCTGAGGGTGGAGAGCTGTACCACACAGTCGGGGCAGGACAGGGCCTCCAGCAGCAGGGAAAGCAGCTAAGGGGCCACAGGAAAGGTGGGGATGACCATATATGTGATAAGCCTGCTTTTCTTCCCCTCTCTAGCCCAGCTGGGGGACAATGGCTTGGTCTCTTGCTTTAGAGGCTCTGACTGCAAGGCTTACCGTGGGCAGCTCTGGTAAGAGCACAGGCTTAGGCAGCCTGTTAAGTACATGAGACAGACCTTTCAGGTAATTTGGCTTCACATCTGTAAAAAAAAAAATGGAAAAGTTTAGGGGAGAAACGGCTCAGACACAGAGCTTGAGAATTCAACTCCAATCTGATGAAGCTGGGACATGAACCTACAAAAGTTAAAAAACAAACAAAAAAACCCCTCAAGCTCAGAATAGGCAAGATGTACCCATCAAGGAAAAAGAGTGGGACAGAATCTGGAAGGTTAGCCCTTTAGGTACAGACCCCACTATAGCTCTGAAGAAGCACTGAGGTCCTAAATTATTTTACAGAATGAGGCCTGAGCAAAGGAGAGGTCTATAAATTTGGGGGCTTTCTTTTAGACTCTTTACCTTGGGGAGCAGCATGGAAGCCCTGGACCAAAGCAGGCACATTATCTGTGAAGAAGCGCTGGCGGAACATGATCCGCACTTCAGCATGTCCAGCACGAGTCAATACATCAGTGCAGTCAGACATGAGCAGAGAGAAGCCATCAGCTGCTGTTGGGCCTAGTTCTGGATCACTCAGGAGGCCCATGAGCTAGAAAAAAGAGCCTTTGAGGTATATTGGGAGAAGAGTCTTAAATACCCAAGAGGAGGATGGAAGTAATTTCTGGGAGGAATAGGATCAACAGGAAATTCCGGTTTAGGTCCTAGGTTCCCTTGTCTCCAGAAAGGACTTACCCGGTCTGTAAGGCAGGAGCTGAGAGGATGATATCTGAGCACTAGGGCCTTTGTTACCTGTAATCAGAAAAGAGGATGGTCAGGGCATGACACTCAAAGCCCAGAACCCTGAGAAACATGCTTATGGTTCCAGGTCAAATGGAGAAATTTTACTTAACCAGACATAATTGTCTCTTTTTAAAGAGAATCCATTCCGACTCCTTACCCAGAGAAGCAGTGTGAAGGCCTGACTACGATAGGGCCCAGAGCCCAGCCCAGCCTCTACTTTGTCCACAGCCAGCTGTAGGAATTCATCCAGCTGTTGCCCTAAAAAGGAGGAAATACTGATGCAAAGGCTACATATTTCTCCTTTAACAATGAAGGATATAAATCGTTTCAGTGCAGAGCTCCCTGAGGAGCCATCAGAAGGGAACAATATCACTTGGCTGTAGGCTTTGCCCACTCAACTCTGAGATGTCAGCGCGAGCGCCTGGTATCCTCATAGCACAGGGGTGCTGCCATTTGAAAACAGTTGTTTCCTTCCAATAAAAAAGATCCCTGGCAGCTCCCTGTAGGGAGCAGGATGACAGATTAGACACAGCAGTCTGCTTGTACGCCCTCATCTTATGTCCTGTAATGCTTTGTCCAACTCCGGTCTTAACTCTTGTCCCAAGGGCTGGCCCCTGGGAAACCCTATTGTATGTATTAGCAAGCTCCTTTTTAAAAAAGAATGCGGACTGAACTTCAAGGTTTCGTCAGGGAGCCTTCCAGTACCTGCAGGGTGCTTGTTGAGGAGTCCTGCAAAGCACTTGGCAGCGGCGGTGGAGGAGAAGGGGCAGCTGTGGCAGCAGCTCAGCTCTAAAAGCTCCCGCATGAGTTGGTTCAACTGAGGGATTTCCACCTACAGAAAACCTGGTCATGTAATGGACCCAAAGAACACTTGAACTCAAAGAGATACCCAGAAGAAAGTGGCAGCAGGGGCCAGGATGAATGAGAACTACTTTCTTCAGTGGGGAAAGTAGATCAGCTTAGTCTGTGACAAATTTCAGCCCAGAAGTCACCTGGGATCCACCTCCCCTTGTCAGGGTTAAACTAGGGTATTCCTCAAATGTGTTCACTTACCGTTCGAGGCAGGGAGCAGACAAAGGCCATAAGCAGTGCAACCAGCCTCCTCTGTCCTGAGGAGCCATCCTATAAAGGAAGAGCTTTACCAAGCCTGCCATGCCAGCAATAGGCTTATCTGCTCCAATAACCATCCCAGATTAGCTCTAGAAATTTGAAGGACAAATCCCAGGATTCTACCCGATCTATTCCATCAGACCCTTACCTGGAATGGCTGGAATCTGCAAGGGAAGCTGTTTTCAGGCAGAAAGGAGATGTTGCCATCCAAGAACAGGGGTACAATGTGCGCAACACTCTGGGCAGCTAAGCTAGGGGTAGAGCACTAGGTATCACCAAGAAGCCAGAGTCATAAAGCAGCCCTGGAGTTCCCATTAGAGTCACTGAGTCAATGGGTCTGAGCATGATCATTCACACATTCAATAATTATTAATTCAGCACATATTATACACCAGGAACCATTCCTATTCTAGGCCCTGGTGATAAGAACAGCAAGCCAGACAGAGCAAATCCCTGTTCTGGAGCTCACAATCTAGTAAGAGAACCCAATGTATATTTAAAAATGCTCCACAGGTGATTCTTACGCACATCTGCAGCTAAGAACCATCAGGCCATGGCTCATCCACCCCACAGTCCATGCTGCTAAAAGCCCCTTCCTCTGACTTTGCCAGCAAAACTTATAAGACAAATAACTGCCTCCACATTTGATTGTGGGTAAAAGGACAACTCAGAAGGCAGCTACCTGCTTCTGCTTCCCAAGATTTCTATCCTCCCTCGGATCAAGTCACATCCATGATTATACTCACTCAGGGCTTAAGTGGGTGGTGGCAGTGCCAATGACAGACACCATGGCAGCCAAGACCTCATCCTCCAACAGCACTTTTCTCATAACTGAATGCTCCTTCTCTGCAAAATCAACACACACACACACACAAAATCATAAGGCCATGACTATGGTTTAGATGATTAGGTCCTGTTGTCATGACTGAGGCTGGACTCTAGTCACACCAGCAGTGGTTTCTAACTTGTCCTGCAGTAATGCTGTGGAACAGAGCCATCAAGGCACCAAAGCAGGAGAAGTTTAATGTGGGCCACAGAGAGCTCTCGAGAATTTTGTGCAGTCCTTAGACTGGGCAACAGTGGAAAATAAGGCCAGCTAATATGAATATTCTTAACATCAGAAATAGTTATGTTAGCCTTTACAAAAACTTAACATGGATTTATGACACACTCATTATGATAGCAGCTAGCATATATCGAGCTACATGATACCTACTACATACATTACTGTGTTGCGAGTAACTATGCATTATCTTACTTAATCCTTAGCAATTGCCCTATAATATAGATATTTCTCTTATCTCCCCCCTAATAAGTGAGGAAACAGGCTTAGAAAGGCTAAATATCTTTACCTAAATGAGTGATGGAGCTGAAGATGAAACCCAACCAGGTTTACTTAACTCCAGAGCAGAATTCTAACTAAACTAATTACATAACAAACAGCAAAAAGAGGTGCATCCTTTTGAGCATTACTAACATGAATGGATTTTGGTTCCTGCAACTGGCAAGGCTAGCACCCTTTGCTTGAAGTGAAATCTTAAAATAAGCCTCTGCTGGTACAAAATGCAGTACCAGTGAAAACCTGAGGGTGGCAGTGCTGTTCAACAGTAGTGGAAGGCCAAAGTCTAGAGGAGGGGTAGGTGAGGTGGAGAAAGTTACCTGGCATGGAAGCCTGCACAGCCAAGGCAAGCAGGCAAGGTATAGCTGTCTGGTGGAAATACCAGCAGCTTTCAGGGTCCAGCTGGCATTTTTCTGCCACCCGCTGGAGGCTCTGACAGACAGCAATAACTTCACTTGGTCCTGCAACCACATTCCCTGTGTGGTGAGAAAGTATTCTCTGTAAGATTTTCCTAAAAGCACTTCTACGTATTTCAGATAGAGCAGATGGAAAGAACAATCAAAGGTGAGTGACCAGGAGTGTCTTATTAAAGAGCCAAGTCATTTTATTCTTTTGGATGCTCAACCACTAAGCCATACCAGCTGGGCTGATGGAATATATCTAAATGTTTTTATTGATTCAGAGACAGGAAGGAGAAGGGAGAGACAGAAACATCAATGATGAGAGAGAATCATCGATTGGCTGCCTCCTGCACACCCCCAACTGGGGATCAAGCCCACAACCCAGGCATGTGCCCTGACTGGGAATCGAACCGCGATCCCCTGGACCATATTTTGAGTAGCATGGCCTTAGAGTGGTACTTATCAATTCTGGCTCCATAGTAAAATCACCTGGGCACTCTTAATAATTACTGTTGCCCAAGTCCCATCCTTCCTCACAGACTGATTTAGTTGGACTAAGTGAGGCCAGGCATCAGTATTTTATTTTAAGTTTCCACGTGACCTCCGTACAGCCACCATTGTAATGACTGCCTTAGAGGCATCAGCTCCAAACTTGACTACAGCTGCCCATTCGGCCCAGCTCCTTGATGATCATTCCTGGTAGTTACCTTTGTTCATCTGGCAGAGATGCTGCAGCAACAGAGGCAGGGTCTCCTTGACAATGCTGGGATGTGTTGATATAGCCGACAAGGCTTGTAGACAGCGCAGATGCCGGGAGCACTTGGTGGACCCATCCCCTCCAGCCAAATCTGACTCCTCTGAAAGCACCCAGAAGACAAGGTTTCACTGTGTGATGGCAAGCATGAAGGCTCTCAAGACTCCCTGGGAAGGGGCAGGCCACAGAAGATGAAAGACACATACCCCCACACAGCTCCTCAGCAAGCTTGGGCACTAGGTGGCTGCTGAAGGCCACAGGGTAAAGAGTGGCCAGGGTTCCTGATGCTTCCAATGCTGCCACCCTGCTGGGGACAGAGGGCAGATGAGCATTAGTTGAGCCTTGGTCCACCGTTCCCTTGCCTAGGCCCGCCATTAGGTAGATTCAGGAGTATGGTCTCCTGAGGCCACCTTGTTGAAGAGCAGAACTCAAGTACTTAGTTGGACAGGATTTCTTAATGCCCAAGAAAAGAGAGCAGTCCCACATCTCCAACCACTTGGCCACAAAGATCTAAGCACAAGGCCCACCTCCCCTAAGGAGAGCCAAGGGTGGGAAGCACAGAGCCCTGAAACAGCCTGCTCTATCTCGCTCTTTAGATTCTCACCAACTCTGGGAATCCTCCTCCAAGAAACTCAGTCTGTATAGGTGACCCACTGCCAGCTCCAAGTCCCCAGAAGACAGGAGATCTGTGTTAGAAGGGAACACGAACCACATCTTTCTTTCCCTGCAGCCACCACAGCCCTTCCAAAAGTCCCATTAGAAATCCCAAGTCAACCAGGGTTTTAGTGAGAACCAGAGAATTAAGACTTCTTTTCACTTAAGATAAAAAAATCACAAGAAAGGGATCAATACCCTTATCTTTTCTCTTTCTCTTAAGTGTACCTGGCTGGGCACCCAAGACAGTGAGAGTACGGATGCCAACAAGCTGAAGGTGGGTGTTGGGGTCTGCCAGGGCCATGAACACCAGTGAGCACAGCTGGTCCTTGAAGCCACTCAGAGGCCTTTCACCTAGGGAGAAATAGTCCAGGTTAGAGGGAAGCCCTGACTCAGCAGTAATGCAAAGACAATTCAGGGCAGATTTAAAGAGCTTAATCCACTGAGTGTCCAGGAAGTACACTGGGGAAAAACAAAACAAAACAGGTCTCAGCTGTTAAGTGTTTTTTTTATGCTACAACCTCAGAACGACAGGTCCACTGTTCTAGACTACTAATCCATGGGACTCTGCTTGATCTGGAGGTGACCTCACCTTTGTCTTCATAGCTCCATTTCTGTTGCAGCTTCAAGAAACCCAGGATCATTTCAAGGATTGTCCGCCGCTGGTTGCTCTATAATGTTTTAAGGGATGTTAGAGTCAAAGAATACAGGGTGGGGCAAAAGTAGGTTTACAGTTGTGAGTGTTTGAAATAGTTTATTCTTGTGTTATTATTTATTAATTATTGTATTATTTTCCTTATGAACAACTGTAAGCCTACTTTTGCCCCACCCTGTATGTTAAAGGATTTCAGTCCTGCTACTCTGGAAGCGAGGTGAATTATTCTTTTACGTGTCAGGAAAAGAGTAAACAAGGGAACCAGCAGCAGCTAACAGAAGCAAAACCCAGAACCTACTATCTGGGCATAAGCTCAACGCTTAGCTCTCTCTGTGAGAAAGGGCTCCTAGCAAGGGGTCCCATCATTTCCTCAAAAGACCATGCTCCCTTACCTGACTGTGCTTGTGGAACTGTTCCAGCAGCAAAGGCAGTACGTTGCTGGTGATGTGGTCACAGGCCCGGGCAGATGCACCTGCAGCTGCCTGCAACAGTTTGGCACTAGGCCACACCAGTTTCATGTCCGGTTCACACAGATGGTGCCTGCAGTCTAGAGAGGCAGCGCATTACATACCTGGGAGTAGGCCGAATGTTGCCTGCTTCCTCTGCAGTCCATCAATGTTGGAGACTGCAACCAGGGACAGTTAGCAGTTACACTGAATTTTTTTTTTAAATTCAAAGTAGGGTTCTAGCCCCCTAATCACTGAACATGGTGGGGCTACACATGAAAGGTCCCTGGCCCTTAAGGAATCTCTCTACCGCCCTCACTCCCCTTTCTGGCTTCCAGGGCCCTGTTACCCTGCAGAATGTTGCTAAGGAAGAAGTCAAGGAGGTCTTCAGCATCAGCCCTCAGCACACAACGAGACAGACAAGCAGTCAGGGAGTGGAGCGCTGCCAGGCCCTCGGCCTCCACCCGCTCACTTGCCGTCTGGAACACCTGTGAGGGAGGGATCCCATGGCTACTGAGGTGAGCCTGCACCAAGTGAGACCCCACCCACCCACTGCCCGTTTCCTTGGGGGGTGTGGGTTAAGAACCTTTAGGGCACAGCAATGGAAATTAACCCCTCCAATGAGTTTCTTCTTAATTGGTGTACTCTCACCAAGTCCTTAGCCCCACTGGGATTCATACACATACTTTTTGAGAAAGAGAATGCCAACTGTGAGCCATCATTGGGATCCCTTATCTTATGTCTCTTCCCTCTCCTTCTATTAAGCATGGTGGCATAGGCACCATGACTATGCTCCTTATCATGGAAGGACATGAGGTGGGCACTGTGAAAAGGTGATCGATCAAGTGCCACCACCAAGTAGCTGAACCTCACATAGGGATGCTCTCCCTTGTAATTCGACTAGAAGTATGCCTCATTGCTTGCTTGTTGAATACCCAGGCATAGCAACAGATGGAAGAGCACAGGGTACATTATTTCCCTGATGCCTGACACTGAGAGTTAAAAGTAGTGAGTTCATCTAAGTAACACTCACCTCTCTGCGGATAGAAGCCCAAAGACTGGGGAGGAAGTCCTTCAGTTCCTTCTGTCCGTACACAGCACAGCAAGCATTCTGCCAACAAAGTGCAGGTATCAGCTATCTACACACTCACATTTCGTAAGACATGCAAATACCTCAGCATAATGGCATCTAAAGAAGCCTGGCTCTCAGAAGGATTTTATAGTAGTAATACCCAGGGCAAGAAAAATAGGTGCTCACCCTCACTGATGAAAAACAAGCATCAAGAAGGAGCCCTGGTCAGCCTTTCCTTGGTGGCCACTCAGTTACTACAGGACAAGACAATATGCAGCTGGGGCCTTTATAAATGTCAACATGTAGGCCCAGATCCTGGTATCCCTCTTTTGAGGCCCACTGAACTGTTCCCTGGCTCTCCAATAATCTACAATCCTTTAGCACCCCTAATTTGTCTAAAGGCAGCTGGACCCTGGAAGAAGAAAAATCACCAGAGTCTGCAGAGAATCCAGCTTAGCACTCAGAATCTCAGAATCCACCTTCTCAATCAGCAGAGGCAGCAGGAACTGTGGGAGAGAAAGAAGAACTGAAGTCTGAGATAGGTAGTGTTGCATCCATACCAACGCCAACCATGTCCTTACTGCCACCAGTCCCCAGGGGCAGGTGCTATACCAAGGAACTATTCTTGAGTAAGGAGTTGTGGCTTTCAGCCAACCTTCCTGTCCAGATGAAGCCAGACCCCCCCATTACCTGAAAAATGGCTGGCAAATCTATAGGACTTTAAAAGACAGCACTAGATAGGAACTGGATTACTATTTTAAAGAAGAGATGGTTGTTTTCAACATTGAAGGTCTGAAGATACTTGCCACACAAGCCTGAGGACACTTTCAGGATGTCATACCTTAAAATGTATACTGGATCTTTCTTCTTCCCCATGCTTTCACTGTTCTTTCTTCAGAGCCTCCTGTGGACTGAGGCTACATACCCTAACTGTGGCTAGACCTACCTCAGCAAATCGCGGTGTGGAAGCCAGCACAGCTCGGAGACTCAGGATGAGATCTTCTCTCTGGATACCATGAGGATCATTAGGTGGCTGGAGAAGGGAGAAGGGCCATGGGTTTGTATAAGTCTTTGGACACAGGCTTAAACCTGACAACCCAAAGAACGGTGATATTTACACCCAATTTGGTAGAACAGTATGACATAGGCTCTAGTAGGAAGACATGCTCGCTCTTACGTGTTCCTTGGGAATGTCTGTCTTTGGGGCATTTATTTTCTATCTGATCACAGAGTTTCTATCTGATCTGTCATCTCACACTCAGAGATAAGCATCAATTTTCTGGTGCATTACTTTCTTCTCTGTATATATATTATGACTATTTGTTAGTAGACACTGTTTCCCTTTAAAATATATAATTTTAGAAAATGTGGTTGTTTTGTACATATCATTTATAATTTACTTTTTCACTGAACACATTATGAACATTAATTCCATGGTATTAAATTATTCTTTCACAGTATTAGTTTTAGTGGCTGATACTGTTCTATTGTGTGGTTGAGCCACAATTTATTTAAAAAATCCCCCTTTGATGGACATTTCTATTTATTTTTTTTTACCCTTATAAAAAGCTGTAATTCTGGCAATATAAAAATAATTGATGGTTTCTGAATCAAGACAGCAGACTGAAAACATGCACCAGATTTTTTTCCTTTTCTTCTTTAGAAACCCCATGAAAAATACAGTTAAAGGGTGTTTTTTTTTAATGACATCAAGTTAAAGGTTGAAGAGAACAGGAACAAAATTAGCAACAAAATTTTAGAAGCTGAAAAACAGATGGGTAAGAAGAAAATGACTTAGCAGAGCCAAAAACCCAGAATCCCTCAGTAGCCTTGGGAGAAGCTGAATAACCACCCATAAACATTCCTGGGAAAGCTTAGCAACTGGCAGTACCAGGTGCCTCTGGAATTGCAGAATTCTCTCATAGAGTAACAAAAAGATAGAGGTAGAAAATATGAAAGAAAAGGTAAGAGATTCAGAGGTCTAACAAAAGATTAATAGGAGTTCGAAAAAGAAGAAAGAGAGAAAACAGAGGGGAAGAAATGCAAGAAAACTTCCCAGGACTAAAGGACATGAATTTCCAGATTGATAGGGCCTACCAAGTACTCAATACAATGCATGAAAACAGACCCATGGTAAGGCACATCATTGTAAAATTTCAATATATTGGCAGCAAAATCAAACTTAAAGGCTTCCAGAAAGGAGGAGAAGTAAATACAAAAGTTTACAAATCAGAAGGAATTTAGAATTCTCCAAGGAACTAAAACCTAGAGGTAAATGCACAAATGCCTCCAAAATCTTGGGGGAAAAGAATTTCCATTCTTGAATTTTATACCCATACTATTAAAAAGTAGGAAGAAAGAATGAAGACATTTTAGATTTACAAAAATCTAAAAAAGTTTCTCTTTTTTATATACTTTCTCAGGAAGCTAACAAAGGAGGCACACCACCAAAATGAGGGAGTAAACCATAAAATGAGGCATATATAAAATAGGAAATCTGATCCAAGAAAAAGAATAAAGGAATCCCTAGGATGATGGTGAGGGAAGATTCAATATCTACTCTGTATTGGGATTAGGAAGCAACTAGTTGAGAGTGTGTGGCCAAGTTAAGTATAGTTCCATATTTTTAAAAGGTTGAAAAATAATAATATTTGTGACATGAAATTATATGGAATTTAAATTCCTATGTCCATAAATTAAGTTTTTTAAAGTTTTTTTTATTTTCCAATTTAGTTTACTCTCAATATTATTTTGATTTGGTTTTAGGTATACAGCATAGTGGTTAGACAATCATATACTTTACCCCAATATTTCCAGTACCCACCTGGTACCATACATAGTTATCGCAATATTATTGACCCCATAAATTAAGGTTTATTGCAATACAGCCACTGTACCATATTTGTGGTTGTATTTGTGCTAGAACAGCAGAGTTGAGGAGTTGCAACAGAGACCAGATGGCCTGCAGAGTCTAAAATAGACATTATTTGGTCCTTTATAGAAAAAGTTTGCCAACCCCTGCTCTAGAGTGAGCATACAGGTATAGTGAGTCAAAGGAACTGTTACTTATACTGATGTGATCCACTATGATGATGGCATATGGCCAAAATGGGTTGATAAGACCTTAAAGAATATTTCTAACACAATTAGTTACACTAAAAGCCAGTTGCCTCCATTTTATTTGACAGGAGTTTTCTGTTTCCCATATACTGCAGTGCAGAACACACAGAAATCTCCTCCAAGGAGAGAAATTCTCCTATCATTATCTATAACCTTGTTTTGCCTAGAATATCTCGGAGAAAATATATAAACTGTTGGGATCAGTGATTACCTCTAAAGGGAAAATGTGTGGTGGCTGTAAAAGGGTATCAAGTGGCTTAATTCTCTATACTTTAAATGTGTGATCATGCCCATTTGTATTACCTTTCAAGAAAATGAATGACATACTCTTCTTTGCCCTCAATTATAAATGCATATATTCTAACAATTCCACTTTTAGGAATTTATCCTACTGTTATACCCATACATATGTGAAATGATACATGTACAGGATATGTAAATTGCAGCATTGCTTCTAACAGCAAAAGATTAGCAACCAACCTTAATCCTGTAGAGGACTAGTGAAATTAATTTAGTACTTCCATGCAAAGGAATGTTACACAACCATAAAGAACAAAGAGCTAATTTATATAATGATATAGAATATTTTCCAAAAAGGCAAAATACAGGAAAAGTGTATATGTATGTGTATATGTATGTATGTATGCACACACAACCATTTTGGGGGGAGGGGAGCATAAAATATTTGCATATGGATGAACAAAGCTCTGTACAGACATAACTGATAAAAGTGGTTGATAATGGAGAAAGACACTTGATGAAAGGTAGATTTTTTTTTTACCTTTTGGATTTTGAATCATGTGAATGTATTATCTTTCCAAAACAAACACAAAATAAAACAAAGCAAAACCAGAGAAACCTGGTAGCCTAACCAAGAGCTTTCAAGATTTCAAAGACACACGTTCTGAGTTAGGGATAGTGATACTGATTATAAAAGAAATGAAATGAATTTCAGGAGAGAGGTGGCCCCAAGCAACATGATGTCAACTGGAAAAAGGTGGTAAGAAATTCCCTATGGCAAAGATGGCTCTGTAATTTTAAAGGCAACGGGTCAATACTCAGATGTTGTTTGGTATGCCATGATATAACTCCTTTCATTTCTTCCAAACCACTAATGCTTGCAGTGATAAGACCCTGAGTATCTGGAAATAGAAGTAAAGATGCAGAAAAGGCGGAAGGTCCAAGGAGGTCAGAGCAAACACCTCCTGTACATACTGTGCTCAAATGTATCTTCTTTGTTTTGCCAATTTGTTTCTATTGCCTGAGACACCACCTCAGACTCCAGGATCATATCCTAGGCATCCCTCAGAAATCAACTGAAATCCTATCTATCTTATCTGTGAAGTCAGTTCCTGCCTACTCTAGCTCATACTGAACTCTGTCTTCTCTGAAAAACTGTAACAGTCATTTTGGTCCATAATCTCATATTGTAATTTAAATGTTTCAACCTTCAAGGGCAGGAATCATGTTTTACAATCCTGTAGCTTCTAGCACTAAGTACACTGGTAAGGAAGTTAAGCATCCCCCTAAATGCCTGCTGAATTGAATCCTTCCTCTGTGGCAAATGCTTCTCCACCACTGTTTACTAAAATTAAGTTCCTAAAGACAGGGACTGTCTCTTTGTTCATTGCTGTACTCTCAATGCTTAGAACTGGAAGTGGTAGACAGCAGGCATTCAACGAATATTTAAATGAATGAATGAATGAACGAACAAATGAATGAAAGGTGCTACTTACAGGGGTAAAATCAATAGGGAAATAACAGGATGTCACTTCAAACAACTCCTCCACAAAGGGTCCTAAAGAAACAGAGAATGAGGTTGACTTATAAGCTTCACTCATCTGACAAGCCTCCACCAGCTAATTCAAGGCTACAAGGATGTACCCAGGCTATAGTCCCTGGAGATGAGGTCATGGACGATGCGGAAGGCCACCAGAAGATTACGGGGATCCTTTTCTCCATCCATCACCTGGATGAAGCCAAAGGTGAAGTCAGCTCCTAGGCCCTTCAGCTCTGGGGAGGAGAGAACAAGGTCACTGCCATCACATGAACAGAAAGCTGGGCTTTCTCCTGGTCTGTGCTCTCCCTCTGCGATCACTGTCTCCCAGAGAGGACCCTTTTGCTTTCCTATTCCAAGAGAGTGCTCAGTGAAGAAGAGACGTGCAACAATATATAACTATTACAGAGGTAAGAATTTAAACAGCTACCATTCCTTTACTTTAGTGGGGAGTGAGTAGACCCCCAGTTTCCCTTTATCATTCCTCTCAGAGTGTTGGCTCTTGTATATACCCCCAGGCTAAAACGAGTCCTGGTATTGGGGGGAAAGGACGTGTTCGCTTTTCAGATTTCCCAGAGAGCCCTGCCTCTTACCTTCTTCCCGGGTTCGCATAAAGTTGGTGATAATACTGTAGACTGTGTGTCGGTCCACCTGTGGCAAGGACTTCGGGCCGGAGAGATAAGAAATAAATAAACTGCTCAAAGAATAACTCAGCTGACAAAACTACTTCCTGCTTGCAATCTCTAAGTGGACAGAGCTCTTTATACCGGTATAAGCTGAACCTAAGAGGAAGTGTAGAGGAAGGACATGGCTATTAGCCCAGCACTACAGCAGTGGGGCCAATAACCAAAACCTGTCTGCTGTATGCCTTACTTTCTTTAGGTGTAAGAGGTCACAGGTCAGACATAATGGCATGCCTCCCTCTTCTTATACAGTAGCAAGGAACAGCATGTTAACATGGTCAAAGACCTGAAAGAGCTGAGAACTTCAAAGGCAATATTTTTTTGTCATCTAATTCTAGTGCTGGGAGATAGAGAATAAATACCAAAGTGACTGTTATCACTCACCTGTACATGGACCTCCTGGAAGATGGCTTTAAGCACAGAGACAGCTAGCCCTGGGGGCAGGGCCACACACAGGCTCTGGGGGAAAAGAGTGAGATATGTGAGCACTGAGGGAGTTTTCTAGCATAGCCTTCAAGACACAACCCTAGAACAGGCCTAATGAGCTACAGTGGGAATCACAACATCCAGATTCAGCAAGAAGTGAGAAACACAGTCCCTTTCTCAAGTTGATTAGTTCTTTGTAGTACCTTCCAGGTTGGGTCTGAATTCCAGTCCCCAAGGATACTCTTTTACCTTATAAAACAGACTAAAAACTGAAGTGAAGCTGGCTGAACACTAGCTTAGTCCCACATTTGGGCATCTGCTCCTCAGCACTTGAAGTCTCACCCCAAAGGGCAAAGGGAGAATTCACTGGAAAAGGGCTCCTGCAAACACCATGTGTAATGGAAAAAAACAAGAACTCACAAGTGCCCTCAATCCCCGCAAGACCGATGGGATCACAAGATGATGGTCCTTCAGCCGGTTTTCATAGAATAGGATGAGGTGTACCACTGCACAAACAAGAAATTCAGCCATTAGTCCACACAGGCTGGAGGAGGGATCACCAGGTTTGCTCCTTCTCAGAGTTTCTGAGGGCTGTTACTGCTTGGGCTTCACTACAAATTTCCTCCTTCACCAAGAGGTATGTCCCATGCCCTCTCATTTGAGGGGGACTTGATTAGTCAGAAAAATAGGTGAACATCTTTTATTATCCATTCTCACATAGGTCCACTGTCAAACCCATTCTCAATCCCAGAACTGCCTTTCCATAGAACTGGGGCTGGCATACTTTCCCAAAGGGTCAGATAGTAAATATTTGAGGCTTGCAGGACATAGTATCTGTCAAAACTACTCAATTTGGCCACTGTAACATAAATGCCGCACAAACACTAGGTAAATAAATGGGTGTGGCTATATGCTAATAAAACTTTATAAAAACAGGCTGCAGTTTGCCTACTCCTGCTATAGAAGATAAAAAAGTTGTTGGCTTTTTTCCATTAGGACTTCAAAGCACTCTGATATTTCATTACTTTTCCACTCCATCTATGAGACACTACTTTGTCCATTTTACCAAGAGGGGAGGATACACTGAAAAATAACTGTCTAAAATTCAAGGCCGTGTCTTCTATCTCAATTCTTACCATTTGTGTGACATACACCAGTGAGGAATAGAGACCTTGAACTAGTAGTTCACAAATACCTCATGCTCTTCCTCCCTCCCTCCCTGTAAAGTTCCCTTGAATAGACAAGGAAGGCCTTGCTTGGCTAGGCAATCCAGGGAGACACTCCTACTAGTGATGCCAGTACCTTCCTTCTCCAGGAGCAAGGAGTGACACTGGAGTAGCACCTGTGACAAAAGCTGGATTCCTCGTGCCCGAGTTCGGGGTTCTGGATTCTCTAGAGAAGACCTGGGGAAAAGTAGGATAGAGAGAGCCTGACATTACCCAGTTCAAACTTTTAAAGAAGTAGATATTTTGCAATTAGTTACACTCACCCCCTGGGCATGGAAGCCAGCGGAGGAAGGTATTCTGGAGGTACTTAGTATTATAAACAACAGTAAGGCCTGAGCCTAAAGAGCCAATCCCCAGATTGATCTGGCATCATTAGAGGGACATGTGACACCACAGCCACCAGAAGTGCCCATCTCCAGGTACCGACTAGGCATTAGGCTTTCTCTTTCTCCCCAGTAGTACAAGTGTGACATTCCTCTGAAAAACAGCTTAGTGGCTATCCACAGGACTCAAGAGATGACTGGCAGCTGCAGCTTCTACCAAAACAGGAGGAGAATAAATATATTACTGCTAAAGAAAAAAAGCTGAGAACATACACCAAGGTCTTCGGGGAAGAAACAAAAGCTTTGTAACTGGAAGCTTACAAAGTAATGGCCAAAATTAAGGTTTTAACTATTTAGGATTACGGATTTGAGAGGACCTGGACTGAAATAACATGGTGATTTATCTCTGAGGTTGCTCTATAGAGATTACATTTAAACATACTAGAAAGAAGGAATCTAAGCTAGCATATGTAGGAAACAGAAGATTTCTGAAGAAGAGCTGGCCAGAATATTTCAGTGAAACCTCAAGGATAAGGATATCTGTACCTAGGGGTAAAGGGGAAAAAATAAGACGCCTCTTGACAGGATAGGAACTTGTAGAAAGGTCCCTGCTCAGAAGTAGAAAATTGCATTTAAAAATAGACCAAGGTGCACAAATGCTCATAGCAGCATTACTCAGAATAGCCAAAATGTAGAAACAACTCAATATCCATCATCTGATAAATGGTTAAAAAAAAAAGTGGTATATCCATACAACAGAATATTATTCAGCAAGAAATGAAATACATGCTACAACAGGGATGGACTTTGAAAACAGATGCTATGTCAAAGAAACCAGACACAAAAGGTCACAGGTGGTGTGATTACATGTGTGAAATGTCCAGAATAGGCAAATCCAAAAAGACAGAAAATACATTAGTGGTTGCCGGGGTTGGGAAGAGGAGGGAATGAGGAATGACTGCTAATGGGCATGGGGTTTCTTTTTGGGGTAATGAAGATGTTCTAAAACTGACTGTAGTTAGGGCTGTACAAATCTGTGAATACACATTTTAAAATGGTGCAAGTTATGATAAGTGAATTATATCCCAATAGAGGTGTTATTTAAAAAAAAAAAAAGAACCATGGGCAGAATAACCTGAGTAGAAAGGCCAAATGGTCACTTACGTGGAAGAAATGCAAAATAGTGACCTACTTCCAATACCACCACCACCACCACCAAATGGCTATGACTGTTAATAACCTTTGCTAAGACTTGTCAATTAAATGGTCTACCAAGTATGAAATATGAGGAAAGCAGGCATTAGACTACAAGCACATACTTCCTCTGGTGCTTGGAATATCTGGTTGAAACACTGATCTTCCAGCTGTTTCCCTAAACAGCTGTTTTCCTATAGAGGGTTCTGGTGTAAGGCCAGCTTCCTGGCAACTCCCGAGGCAGGGCCCAAGGCAGGTCTGAGTCAGATCCAGGATGACTAGAATCCCAAGGGGGCAGGTGGTTCTAAAGAAGCATAGGAGGAACCCCAGCTCTAATTAAATAATAGTTGATGATGGTTCTAGCCGGTTTTGTTCAGTGGTTAGAGCATTGCACCCACGGACTGAAGGGTCAAGGGCATGTACCTCGATTGCAGGCTTGATCCCAGGCCCAAGTTGGGGTGCATGCAGGAGGCAACCAATCAATGTGTCTCCCTCACATCGATGTTTCTCTCTCTCCCTTATGTTCTCTGAAAAGCAATAGAAAAAATATCCTCAGGTGAGGATAAATAAATAAATATCGATGGTTTTCAACCACCCACCTTGCCCAAACCTGTGGGCTGATCCAGGAGCTGGTGTGGCCCACAGGCTGTGTGCTCCCAATGCTACCTTAGGAACTTTAGGTGGCATGAAATTTTTTTCAGGAGAAACTCGGGTTTAGCCTGAGGTATTGATAAGGGGTGGGTGGTTGGTTTGGGCTACAGTAGGAGAAAGTCAGGACCAATTAGTTCCAGGAAAGGAGCAGTATACAAAATAACTTTTTGAGGCCAGGCTAGAGAAGGGCTTCTGGAGCAGAGGCTCTTTCTTACCCAAGGGCTTCCACCACTTGTAACACGGTATAGCTTCCAGATTTCACATCTAGAGGAAACAAATGAAAGAAATATGAAAAAAACAAAACAAAACCCCATCCCAGGGTTCAATGGCTTTAATCGCAATGTTACCTGCCCACCCTAGGGTTTACACTATGGGGCCCACTATGATTGCCAAGATCTCCTCCTACATGAGAAGCATTACTCTAACACTTTAAATATGCAGCTTCAAGTATAAAAATGAAATGGAAGTAAATATATCATTTGTAGATTGTACATGTACATGACTGTATATCTAGAAAATCCGAGAGAAAAACTGAAAAAATATTACAAATAATTTGTTAGGGTGGCTGGGTAGAAAATTAATATTATGAAATTAAGAATCTTCACACACACACACACGCATGTAAAATAATATAAAGGAAAAAAAGATCCTCTTTACTATAGTCCCTCCCCCCAGAAAAAAGTAGAGAAAAACATCTGGATATAAATTTTTAAAATGTGAAGATCTGAATGGCGAAAACTAGCACTACTGAGGATCACAAAAGAAAGCTCAAACCAATACAAAGGAATGGTATATTCCTGAAAGACTCAGTATAACAAACCTCCCAAATTAATCTGTAATTTTATTTTATTTTATTATTATTATTTTTTTAAATGTATCTTTATTGATTTCAGAGAGAGGAAAGGAGAGGGAGAGAGAGAGAGACAGAAACATCAATGATGAGAAAGTCATTGATCAAGCCCACAACCCGGGCATGTGCCCTGACCAGGAATCGAACCCCGATCGCCTGGATCCCAGGTCGATGCTCAACCGCTGAGCCACGTCCGGCCGGGCAATCTGTACATTTAATATTATCTCTATAATTTTAAGATAACCAGTAGAATTGGGGGGGGGGGGGGGGACACAACTAGATAAGCTTATTCTAAAGTGAATGTGCAAAAAAATACAGAGTTAAACAGGCAAATTCTGAAAAAGAGTACTGGGAACTTCAGAAGTTAGACCTTCCAGATATTAAAAGATTATTATACTTTTAAATATGAGTTCATATTCAGACAAAGAAATCAATGGTGCAGAAATAGAATAGAAAATCCAGAAAAAGATACAAATACATATGAGAATAAGTAATTTTTAAAATAAAAATCTGTGGCCCTGGTCAGGGCGCATGTGGGAGGCAACCAATTGATTTTTAATTTTTTTTTTTTTTCCTTTTTATTGAATTTATTGGGGTGACACTGCTTAACAAAATTATACAGGTTTCAGGTGCACAATTCTACAACACATCATTTGTACGCTGTATTGTGTTCACCACTCCAAGTCAAGTCTCCATCCATCACCATTTATCCCCCCATAATCTCCTCCACCTCCCCTTAACCCTCTACTCCTGGAAGAGGAAAAATATGTTTTAAAAAACATATTTTTAAATAAACATATTTTTAAATGTTATTATTGATTTTAGAGAGAGAGGAGGAGGAGAGAGAAATGTCGATGAGAGAAGCATCCATCAGCTGCCTTCCACACACCCCCTTCTAGGGGAACGAGCCCGCAACTTGGGATCAAACCAGTGACCTCTTGCTGCATGGGATGATGCTCAACCAACTGAGTCACACCGGCCAGGGCTGTTTTATTTTTAAAAGTATTTTCTTACTTTTCACATTACAAATACAGCAGGTCCTCAAATAATGTCATTTCATTCATTCAGAGTTGTTTCATTCAATGTTCATAAAATGCCGTAGGAACTTAACCCTTGTTTATATCAATTAGCGTATATAAAATCTGGTTTCTTTGTAAGTCGTTTTGCTTAAAGTCGTAGAATCTATCAATGACATTAGAGAACATACTGTACCACAGGCTCATCTTGTAATAACCCCACTCCAGCCCTAGAATTAGCCTTTTCTCCAAGAAACTCTGGTTCCTTTTAATGGAGAATGGTATTAAAAACCAAGATCTGGGCATTGCTATGCTCACGCTATTATAGTGGTCACTGCTTCTAGGCTCTCCTTAGCAGAGAGAGCTGGGAAATATATGTATGTATTCTAACCCACATATCTATCATTATTTCTGTATCTATCCATATACTGTATTAAACTAAACATAAGATCATATTAAAGTATCACAGGGTTCATTTCCCTGACAGGGAGAAACTTGGTTCCCATTTTCTATCACTTATTATTTTTTCGACCCAAGCAAAACTATAAATTACTTTCAGAATTTTCAACCTCTGTGAGAAACAAATTTATAAGTACAGTGCAGTGTTTATGCAGTGTTGTCTTTCACCGTATAGTTTCCAGACAAAATACTGTTTTCCAAAGTCACTTAGGTCAGCTTTTCCCCCAACCCCCTTTAATGTATTACACTAGTAATACAGCAGATCCACTGTCACAGTCTGCATTCCATCTTGGTATATGGAAGGGAGACTTCTCACTGTGTATCCTTTTGTACCTTTTGAATATTGTATCATGAATATATTACTTATTTTAAAAAATGTAATTTTAACAGCTCAATAGTAATTCATCTATATCTAACAGAAGCATCTTAGGATATATTTTCAAGGGAGAAACAAAAAATAAAAGGTTAGCAATCTTCCTAAGGGTTTGGTTAACATAGAGGAGTTCTAGCTTGATAAGGTGTGGAATCAGGAAATTACTTTCAGCAGACTGTTCTGGGTTCCCGACCCACCCACCTCTAAATGCAGGGCCTAATTAATTAGCTCTCACCAACACTGGACTTTGGCTACAGTGAGAAACTCCTGAACTTCCAGTTCCCCTTATGTTTGTGGTCTTAGACGAGCAACAGCTATGAGGTGAGATGTGCAAAGGCCCACTCTGGTACTAGAGTACAGATAAATCTAATCAGACGGAGGAAAGGAGCACTGTAGTTGGGGCTCATAGCTCATGACTGGCACCAATTTAGACATCAGGCACTCTTAGCCCTACTTGTGCCAGGATGTAGAAGGCCCAGCTGGTGCCCCCGCTCCTAAAGAGCCAAGGGGAAAATGTGCTGGCTATAGGGTGGGGAAGGGACAGTAGCCAACAGACAGGACAAAGGAAGGAATTGATATTTAGATTCTATACCCCATTCCTTAATGGTAACAATTTAGTGAAGAGAGATACCCATTTCTGGGTAACAGACCATAAGAGTATTGCACCATTTGGGAGGGTAGAAAAGGTACTTTTTTTGAACTTTCTGGCTAGAGTTCAGGAAACTGCTGAAAGACCCATCTAAAAACCAGTATCAGTAGCAGTTACAGAAGGAGTTGGCAATTATACATAGAAAGCTGATAACTGTTACTGGCAAAATATATCACTGAACTGAATCATCCTTCTTCAGCAACACCATTGAAGTCTTCTGTGGATGCTGGGATAGGGTCTATCTTGGGAAATAACTCAAGTGCTGTAAGACAAAGATTTACCCAATAGGCCCCACTCTACTGCCTCTAATATTTTCATTAAAAAAATTTCAGGTATAACTTACATATTGAAATACACAGATACTAATTGTAAAATGTTTTATAAAAAATATACTGTGAGCCTGGCGGGTGTGGCTCAGTGGTTGAGCATCAACCCATGAACCAGGAGGTTACCGGTTCAGTTCCCAGTCAGGGCACATGCCCAGGATGCGGACTTGAACCCCAGCAGAGGGAATGCAGGAGGCAGCTGATTGATGTTTCTCTCTCATAGATATTTCTATTTCTCTATCCCTCTCCCTTTTCCTCTCTCTTTAAAATCAATAAAAACATACTTTAAAATAATATATACCTTGAGTAACCAACACCCCAATCAAGATACAGAACACTTCTATCACCTGAGAAAGTTCCCTCATGCCCCCTACCAGTCAAATTCCACTCCTATAGATTGCCTCAAATTTTATAAATGAAAAAGACTTCTTCAACATTCAGTATACATCATAAAGAAACTGGCTGCTGCTTTTCCTGTGGGAGGCACCAGGTTGAGAGGAGCGTGACCTTTCTCCTCTCCATGCCATGACATATGCTCGCCCACTGATATCGGTGTACTCCAAAAAGAGGGAGTCATTTGGCAAAAATGTCACTTTGCCTGCTGTGTTTAAGGCTCCCATTTGACCAGATACTGTGAACTTTGTTCACACCAACCTGCGCAAAAACAACAGATCTGTGCGGTCAGTGAATTGGCAGGTCATCAAACCACTGCTGACTCTTGGGGTACTGGCATAGCTGTGGCTTGAATTCCCAGAGTTCGAGGTGGTGGGTCTCATTGTTCTGGCCAGGGTACTTTTGGAAATATGTGTCATGGGGGCCACATGTTGGCACCAACCAAAACCTGGCACCATTGGCACCACAGAGTGAACACAACACAGAAGCGATCTGCTCTGCCCTGGCTGCCTCAGCCTTCCCAGCACTGGTCATGACTAAAAGTCATTGAACTGAGGAAGTTCCTGAACTTCTTTTGGTGGTTGGAGATAAAGTTGAAGACCAAGGAAGCTGTTTTGCTTCTTAAGAAATGTAAGGCCTGGAATGATATCAAAAAGGTCTATGCCTCTCAGCAAATGAGAGCTGGCAAGGGCAAAATGAGAAACCATCATTATAGCTAGTGCAGAGGACCTTGCATCATCTATTATGAGGACCATGGTATCATCAAAGTCTTCAGAAATATCCCTGGAATCACTCTGTGTAATATAAGCAAACCGAACATTTTGAAACTTGCTCCTACTGGACATGTAGGCTGTTTCTGCATTTAAACTGAAAATGCTTTCCTCAAGTTAGATGTCACTTGGCATAAAGCTGCTTCCCTCAAGAGTAACTACAACCTTCCCATGTACAAAATATTCACTACAGAACTGAGCATAATCTTGAAAAATCCAGAGACCCAAAGAGTCCTCCAGCACCATGCAAGAAGATTCATCACAGAGTCCTGAAGAAGAATCCACTGAAAAACCTGAGAATCTTGTAGAAGTTACACCCATATGCAAAGACCATGTGTCAAAACACCATCCTTCACCAAGCCAAGAACTACAAGCTCTGGGGTAGATAAAAAAGCAGCAGCACTAGAAGCCAAATCAGATGAGAAGGGGGTTCCAGGCAAGAAGCCTGTATAGGGAAGAAAGGAAAGGCTGTTGGAGTTAGGAAGCAAAAGCCTTTGGTGCAAAAAAAGGCTGCAGTTACCAAGAAACCAGCAGCTGAGAAGCAGCCCAGAAAAGAAACCCACCACAGAAGAAAAGAAGCCTGTGGCATAAACTTAAATTTGTTTATTCCATAAAGGTCAAATCACTTTGGACAGCTAGTTTTGAATAAAAACTTGATCAAAGGCAGTGAGAAGAAAAAGAGAAGCTGGCTGTTTATCATTACAAATATCCATTTGCATGTGATTCCTAGAATCCCAGTACAAGGTGAACTCTCCTGGCAGAGCCCTTTAGTCTTCATACCTTTCACAAGAATCCCACCTTGAATTAATGCAGCACAAAAATAAAAAGTAAAATATAAAAGTAATAAAAGATTAGGAAAAAACAAAGATATCATTTATATTGGCTTTATAGCTATCGCACAACAATGAGTAAGGAAAATGGTGAGTACGGTGGCAAAAATCTAGAAAGGTATTCTGAGGATGTTTTCAACAAAGATGAGTAAGTTTTAACACCTTATTCTAGTTCTGCTGAGTCTACCTCAGAAATGTCTTTCAAATACGACTCTTCCTTTTCATCCTTATGACCGGACCATATAGCGACAAATTTCAAAATAGCCCTCTGCTTTTTTGTGTGATGAAAATGTTCTGGAATTTTTTGATAGTGTGATGGTTGTGGAACATTGTGAATACACTAAAAGCTAATTAACTGTACACTTAAAATGACTAAAGTGGTGAATTTTACCCCAATTAAAATAAAAAGCCTTCTAATCTATCTATATTCTATCTAGAATTACCTCCCCATCCCTAACATGCACAATTACTTTGCTGCCTAAGACTTAACTCCTTGGGACGTGAAGTCCTTCACAATTTAGCCCACAAATCCCCTCTAGCCTCACCTTTCATCATGACTCCCATCATTCAGTCACATGAAATCCCAACACGTCAAATTCTTCCATATCCTTAATCCTGCAAACATTTCCTGGGTTTGGAATCCTCTTTTCTGCCCTTGTCAATCTAAGGAACTTCAACTCTCCAAGACCCATCTCAAATGTCAACTCTTTTGTGAAACCTGCCTTGATTCCCAAAACAGAATAACCTCCTCTTCTGTGTTTCCTCCAGAATTCTTTTTAAAAATTGTCATTGTGTTTCTTTTCATTTATTCGTAAAACATTTATTGAACACAAAACAGGTACTGTGCTAGAGGCGGGAGATAGAAATATAGACAGGGAGCTTTTAATAAAGAGCCCACAGCCTGCTGGGACAGAAAGACATCTAAAACAATCACAGTGTAACAAGTTCAGGATTACCATGGTGATATAAAGAGACTGGGTTAACATAAGAAAGGAGTCAAATTCCTGGGTTTGCGGACCATTCCTCACTAACTTTAACTGAGTCATTCTTTTAACACTATAAATTCTCCCAAATAAAAAATATCTGGGGCCTGGACGGGTGTGGCTCAGCGGCTGAGCATCGACCTAGGCTCCAGGACATCAGGGTTCGATTCCGGGTCAGGGCACATGACCGGGTTGCGGGCTAGGCAGCCAATCAATGACTCCCTCATCATTGATGTTTCTCTCTCTCTTTCTCCCTCTCCTTTCCTCTCTCTGAAATCAATAAAGATACATTTAAAAAACAAACAAACAAAAAAACAAAAAAAATTATCTGGAAGTACTGTTAATTACATACTTGGACTCCTGGGATGAAAGAAGCTAATAAACAGTTAATTTAACTAAGGATAGCTTTACTGGCATTAAGGAAAAATAAGTCAAAGTTCCTTTCCCTATATAGGTAGGCCTAAGTTTTTCCAGTATGTCCCAAGATTTGTTCTCTAAAAATGGACCTATTAGCACCTCCTAACTACCCACACTTTCCTCAGCAGGGCACCAGTTCGTGTGGGGCACTGAGTGTTGTCAAAGGAGTATTTATATGAGACTGACATAGAATGCACAATCAGACCTCTGTCTGATGGAGTTGCAGCCTCTCAAGAATCTGGAGTAGCAGCCAAGGGGTGGGGGGTATGTGAAGGAGCAGGAGAAAGAAAACTTCCAATTAGGACTCAGTTCCATTCAAGCTCTCCAAATGTCCTTTCTGCTGAGGATTTCTCAGAACTATATTTTACTGTCGCCTAATAATCTAACAATCTTTTGGATTCAGGAATAGTGATCTCCTCGGGGAATCACAAATGTGGGACAATTCAATATAATAAAGACTGAAATGAAGGAAAATCCAAATAACTAAGGGGAACAAAATTTATATCCATCACCTGTAAATTCAACATGTCCAAAAATCACACTCTTCGAAACCAGCATGGTTCCCAACTCCAGTTTTGAACAAAGTGCTTCTCTTTTGCTCATCCTCAAGCTCAAAAACTTAGGGTCATCTTACGAGTCCTCTGTCTCCTTCAAGCCCTATAACTAATCAGGCCTCAAATTCCACAGATTCTTCCTTCTCTTATTTCCATTCACTTATGTAGTTTTTTACAGCACACCTACTTATGCTAGTCTCCAGGAGGCTCTGGCGGCAGGAACAGGATAGGATGTGGAGATGTGTACAGAAATAGCTACTAAGCAAGTCTGCTAATAAATATATGAGTGATGGAGAAATAAGCACCATAAAGATTATGAAGTGTGAGATGTCTGGCTGGAGTAATCAGGAAACACTTGGGAGGCAAGCAGTGAGCACTCAAGCTGAGCCTGGACTCCTAGGTCTAACTTGGATTAGAGAGCTAGTAGAGGGACCTGGGAAGGAAATCACTCAGGGGACAGCAAATCAAGGTGGCTGTCAGGAAACAAAGGTCCAAGAGAGGAGTGGTGAGAGTAAAGGCCGGAACCAGGTATTGGCAGCTTTTGAAAGCCTGGCTGAGAAGCCTTTAACCCTTAGATTGCCAGATCATTTACCTTCCATTATTTACACTTTTACATCTGACACCTACTTTCATCAGGAACCCAGGTAAAAAACAAAGTTGGTGGTGGCTGCCACAGGGTGTTCCTTCTGCATTTACAACTTGTAGGAGAGGCTGCGGCTGTGAGTGGCTGAATAGACGCTGACCTCTTCAGCACTAACAAAGCTTGATATTAGAAAGCACATCTGATTCTAGGAACACTTCAAAACTGTCAGTGTTCAACAACCCTAACTAGGGCTGTGGTCTAAGATTGAGAATATAAATTTAATCTTTCTCAAATTCACTCTCATTATGTGACTCCTTTGCTCAAGGAAATACAATGATTTCTATTACCTACAACAGGTGATCACATCCCTCTGCCTGGAATCCAAGGTTATGCATAATCCAGCCCACCAAACCTTTTCAACCTTACATTACTACCCGTTTCTTATGTTACTACCAATCTCCTTTCTTAGGAGGGTTAAATTACAAAAGGGTTGGTGTTACTTAGCTAAAATGAGTTAAATTTAACTAGACAATAGTTTAGGCCATTTATTTCAGGCATAAAAATATAAATTTTACAAAGATATTTATAAGAACTTGGCATTCCTTAATCATGTCTTCTCAAGTGTGTTTTGAATTTGAAAAATTCAAAATTATTGTGCTCATAATATATAAATGTGAAAGAATAGTTACAACTAACACTGATATAACAATGTTCTTTATCTTGGTAGGGGGTAAGTATATGCATTTTTCAAAATCAGTAAACATACACTTAAAATTCATGTCCTTCACCCTAGCGGGTTTGGCTCAGTGATTAGACTGAAGGGTCTCGGGTTCAATTCCAGTCAAGGACACATACCTCAGTTGCAGGCTCGATGAAGGAGGCAACCACTCGATATGTCTCTCTCACGTCCACATTTCTGTTTCTCTCTCTCTTTTCCACTCTCTCTGAAAAGCGATGGAAAAAATATTCTCTGGTGAGGATTAAAAAATAAAAATAAAAAATTTGTGCACTTCACTGGATATAAATTTTACACTAAAATAAACTGTAAACAAACTCTAGTTAGTAATATGCCTACCAAAGTATTTAGGGGAAAGTGTACTGATATCCACAATTTAAATGGATGGATAGATAAATGATAAGCAAGTTATATTAAAATGTTAATGGTAGAATCTAGATGGTAGGAGTATGTGTTATGAAATTCTTTAGACTTTGCTGTAAGTTTGAAAATTTTCATAAAACACTGGGGAAAGTGACATTGATAAGGCACTGTACTTGTTATTTGTAAGCACTGATAATACACTATACTTCATAAAGCTGTAAGCAGTTAAACTTAGTGGAATGGCAGCATCGGGCATTTGCTCCTTCATGCTTTCATGCCACCTTGCACAGACCTCTTATAGCCCATTTCATGGTGTAGTGTTGGGCACATATCTAGTCTAATTTGTATTTGCATTCCTGTTGCTTTGCACCTGTTTGGAGAACAATGTGTTCAATAATGAGGGAATGACTGAACACAAGTGGAGTTGCTCAAGACCAAAGTATTATACTTCCTGCAGATTCACTGTATTCACTTATCACATATTCTAAAAGTCAGTATGTTCCATTTAAAGAGAAATTCGTCCTTTACTTTTCCCCAAGCACGAAAAATTTCCAAAAATAGACAAAACTCTATATTTATGAGGTTATTTTGTTGTCTATTACTTACCATGAGGTCTGAAGGTCTCCTAACATTCAATAACTTTGAAGATTTTTTTTTTTCCTAAAAGAGGGAAGTCTCAGAATTCCGAGGAAATCTGGAATTTGTTTTATTCAAATCTTAGATAAGCTGTCAGAACTAAGAGATCCCTGAACTGGTCAAAAGCAGGAAACTGGAAATCTTGGAAAAAAATAAAAACAACCACCACATAAAAAAGTCATGAAGCAAATTAATCAAGAACTTTACCAAGAAACGGACGGAAAGTCTTAAGGAGGATACGCAGAACATCTTAAACTCCCCCAGACTGGCTTCTCTTCTCTCTCCAATTACAGAGATCTGGCCGCTGGGCCACTCCCAACATGCCACGCGACTGGAGCTAATGCCGCTGAATACGCTGCTTCTCATGTCAACCTCCCAGAAACAACATGCTTTCGCGGCGTGAGCACCAGATTCTAAAGTGGAGCATCTGCGTCCGAGTCCCGGTTTCCCCACCGGCCTGATCTCCGAGTCTCTCGCCCTCGCTGGGCCTGTTTCTCGTGAAATAGGACTCTCCTAACTCGGGCCGGCGCACAGGGTAACTATAAACGAAGATGAGGGGCGTAAAGGCCTTTAAGGAAGATGCAAGGGGCTCTCAGTTTGTTACTCTTACGTACACGCGGCTCACAACCTGGCCCAGACCAATCTCTCCAAGTCACCGCTGTCCCTCTCTCCCTTCCCGCCCGGCGCCAGTGCTGAGGCCGCTCCCTCCTGTCGGCCCCCATTCGGAAGCCGCGCGGCGACATCTGCCGTACCTGCAGCCACTTGGTCAGCGGGGCCCTCCTGCTGACCCATGACGAAGTCGTGCACGAGACCCCACAGGGCACCCGTGGGCGCCACCGCCTCCAGCTCGGCGGCGGCCGCCATGACGCGAACTAGAGACCGTGGGAGGGGAAGTGGGCTGAGGCGCGGGCCGGGCCTCTCGGCGCACGCGCCTCCTGAGCCAATCGCCTGGCGAAGGCGAGGGGACCCGGCGCTCCGTGGATCACGTGCTTGCCGGCTCCCGGCCAGGCAGTTCCAGGGAGGGATGGTACGGTCCCTCCCCGAGGGGCGGGGCCTGGAGTCAGGGTGGTGGCGCTGGGAAGGGAGGTGGCCGCTGGGCACGCAGCCGGGGGCCATTGAGGGCGAGTAATTCTTGGCCCTGCTACCCGGGAGACCGGCGGCGGGGCGGGGACCCGGCTGGGTGGGGCCGAGGGGCGGTTCTCACCCTGGGGGAAACCAATGAAAAAATCAGGCCTGGCCCGAGGGGGCGGCACCGTCGGTCACATGCGCACCTGCGGCGGGCGGCCGCGGCGGCGCCCACACCGCGAGCTAGAGGCTAGGAGTGGGGCTGGGCTGGGGCGGGGTTAGGCAGGTGAGTGACAAGCTCCGGGGGGCCGGCCCCAGCTGCGAGTCCAGAACAGGCCGGGTGTAGCTGCGGCGGTGCCCGCCCCCTCTCTCCTCCCCTCCAGCGGAGCTGTTCTCGGGCCGGGCACCGTCGCGGACCCCCCTGGCCCGGCCACCTGGGACTGCGCTGGGGAGTCGGCCACCTCCGTCTCTCCCTTTGCCCTCAAAGTTTGTGGCGAAGCCGGCCTTAGGGCAGAGCGAGCCCCGGGGGGAGATCGGGGAGCGCCCGATGACGGGCGGCAGGAGCCGTTGACCCCGGACACCGCTGTCCGGGGCTGGAGCGCGCAGTAGTTGACCAGCCCGCCGCCTCCGGTGCATGGGGCCCGGCTGAGGAGCCAGCATGGGCAACTGCGTGGGGAGACAGCGCGGAGAAAGGCCGGCCGCCCCGGGACACCCCCGCAAGCGAGCAGGTAACGACGGGGGAGGGAGCAGGGCTACGGGCGCCCCGCCAGTTGTCCCCCTCCTTGCCCGAGCCCTAGGCTTCGCGAGCGACCTCCCACGGCTCCTGGCGCCTAGGTTTCCCCGAAGGCTGCTACCGAGCCAGACGCGGGGGCCCCCTCCCCAGCCCTGGTGGCTGGAGAAGCCGAGTTGTGGCAACTGGGTGCGTTGACCCGGCTTCGAGCTCAACTCGCTCCAACTGGGAAGCTCCGGTGGGGGTGGGGGCGGCGGCAGGAAATGTTTGCAGACCGCAGCGGGGCCGGCGGAGGGGAGGAGGGCCCGGGGCGGGGGCGCCGCTGGCTTGGCCCCCGGGCCGGGGTCGGACGCGGGCCCTTTGGGGCACAGCGAGGGCGTCCGGGCGTCCCCGGAACACGTAGCAAGCGAGGCGAGAATAGTCGTTCCTTCCAAAGACTGTGTCATTATCCGGCTGCAGATCGTGTTTGCCGGAATCCGACTTGCAAAAGCACCGCAGGACTCTGGGAAAGAAATCTTTCTTTTTCCCGCAGGGCTTTTTAGAGCCTCCCGGCCGTCTGGGAGCCTCGGAAAAGTGGGGTGCGGGGTGGGAATCGCCCTCGGGTTTGTTGGGATCCTTCCCAGCCATGGGAATGGGATCTGCTCACTGGTGATCCGCGAGGGCCGGGCAGCGCCTTCTCACTTTCTTGGTACACTCCTATACTGGCGCTTCGCCCCGGGAAGAAGTCTGACCGTCGTTTCCCCGGGTCTCATACTTCCTTCTCTGAGGGTGTTGCAAGGACCTTCTGAGAATGATAAAATCGTGGACTTTAGAGCTGAAAGGTACCTTCGAAACTTGTCTAGAGTCCACATAGACCCTATGTCCTCCTATCTATGAAAAAGGCAGATCCAGAGAGGTTGAGCAACTTGCCCAAACCCACACAGCTAGTTAGTAGTACAACCGGGGCTAGAACACAGTCTCCTCTTCCACCCAATTGCTACATAATTGCTTTATGTAAGAGGAGCCACAGGCAGAGTAGTCAGCGAAGTGGGAACTCTAGTTGGAGCTTCCTGTCTCCTTTGACACCAAAGGTGTGTTGACTGGGCTGCGGAAACTGGAAAGGAGGATGAGGGGAAACATGGGGGAAGCAGGGAAGGATGTCTGTGTGGTGGACAGGATGACTTGAGAAGAAATGTTTTTTAGGGGGGATGGGTAAAATTTAACATTGAAATCCTCTTGGCAACCCTGGCCAATCTGACTGAGGAAAGTTAATTCTCAAACCCAAGGGCTTTCTTCCATTCATTCATTCATTTAATAAATATTATCTATCTGCTCAGTTCACATAATTGATTTAATCGCATTTGAAACTCATACTTGAAATTCTCCCCCTTCCCTTATTGGCATTAGACTATCTTGGTGTTTTTTTTCTCAGATCACTGCTAGGTGTGGACACACCCATGGATCAGTTTGCCATTTCATTTTTCTCTCTCATTACTCTCCTTCCCAGAGAAATGTTATTCAGTACCACAACTCTTTGTCCATTGGGAAGACTCCTATGCTGTATCTTCAGCTATTCCCTCTCGAACATTAGACTTATAGCTCTAAATTCCCACTGGATGCTCTGATGTAGTTATCCTTGGATTCCACACTTCTAAAACCAAGCTCTGCATCTCTCCCCTCAGCCAGCTTCCCTTTGCTCTTCCATTCTTGCAGCTGCCTAACTTTATACTTTGAAGACCTCTCTCTGCTGACTTTCTCTGCTTTCTGCCCTCTGCCTCCTAGCCAGTCAGTCACTTGAACCTGTTGTTTCTTCCTTCAGCAGGTCTTACAAACCTGCCCCTCCCCACTCTACTTCATGCCTTTGTAACCTCAAGTGCAGCTCATCTCCCAGGCTGAAGTCAGTTCCCCTCCAAATGCAAGTTCATCTTCAGTCATTCGTCCAGTGTCTGCACATGGTGGGCCCCCCAGAAGACATTTGTTAAATTAACCTGCTCCAAACCATATAGTTCTATGTTCAGAAAAAATTTTGCACCTCCCCATGTCTACAAAAACTCAAACTCTGCAGGCTGGTCCAGTCTGGTTCAAGTCTGGTCCAGTCCTTCCATTTAAGGCGTGATTTCTTCCTTCTCCCTGACAATAAAGCCACCAGTGTTTGCTCATGTCATTTCCCTTGCTTATCAAGAGCCTTTCTTCCCTTCCAGGTCCACCTCAAATCCAATATTTTTCTAGAAGCACCTTGCCTGACAGTTTCACCCCCTCCCTAGTAGACCTGATTGCTTCTTCTGAGAACTCCTTCAGACATATTATGCCACTTACTTAACAATTATCTACTCCATATTATTAGTCATTTCTTTGATGTTTACAGTCTTATATCAGCAACTGCATTGCAAGCCTTGAAGACCTGGGTTCTGTATTATCTGTGTGTGTGTATGTGTGTGTCTTCTCACTCATGTAACCATACACACAAATGCATGCACACATATTCAGCACCTATTACAGTGACTTGTACAGAGGAAGCACTTACTACTTGTTGATTTTAGAAAGCTGGCCTGACTTCATCTTCCACCTGAATTTTTAAAAATATATCTTTATTGATTTCAGAGAGAGGAAAGGAGAGAGAGAGAAATATCAATGATGAGTCATTGATCGGCTGCCTCCTGCACGCCCCCCACTGGGGATCGAGCCTGAAACCCGGGCATGTGCCCTGACTGGGAATCGAACCATGATCTGCTGGATCATAGGTTGATGCTCAGCTACTGAGCCATGCCCTGCCGGGCACCTGAATTTTCCATGTAAACATTTTACTGAAGTATATTTCTGCATTTTTTACCTCCTTGTGTATCATTTTTGCAATTCTGTGGGTCCCACTATGAATAGCTTTATTAATAATATCCAAAGCCAAGAGGAACTCTTTAAGATGACAAATTTGGTATAAGGGAAGGAATCCTTCTTAATTTCAGTGTGCACCTGGCATTTCTGCAACATCTGCAACTTACCCTTTGATAAGGACGGTTTTATGTTGAAACACTAATGCCTAAAAGTCTTCTAGCTCCCACTGTAATGCTTACCTTTCCTTGGTCACTGGTGTAATGGAAGAAAGTCTCACAGAGAGCTAGCATATGAGCTCTAGTCCTGGGCCTGTGGCTGGGTGACCCTGGGCAAGTCATCAAACTTCTCTGGGTCACACTTTCAATATCTTACAAAGGGATGGGGGTATTATACTACCTCATTAGAGCTGTTGTGATCATCTTCACAAAGGCAGCTATTCAAAACTGGAAAGTTATTGAGTTGAAATCTTGTGCCTTGTCACCCTTTGGCCTTACTTCTGTCTTCCTAGTCACTTGACAGGTGAAGCAGAGACATGACACCTACTGGTCAGTGTTACATTAGCTAGAAGAATTGGGTGTTCCTCTCATCTCATCAAGTTTTGTGATTGTCACTTCTTTTTTTTTTTGACTCTTAACTCTTAATGCACACCTAGTCGTGTACTTTCTCCCCTTCAGGTGCTGGGTAGTCCTTGCATGCTTCAGAGAATACTTGGGGATTTACTTCTTTGGGGGGGCTCCTGCCACCTCATACACATACCCTGGGCAGATCAGTATCTCTGCACAAAAAGTGAGTGGGTGAGGCAGCCCCTCCCCTGGCCACCGCAGGATGAAATAGAGGCGGTAGAACAGGCCAATCTTTTGCCCAGCTCCACCCTTTGAGAATGTGGCAGGGCTGAAACCCAAATATCTGACTGATGTGCCAGGCGTATCCATTTACATTCTGGAATCTCAAGCTTGGGGTAGACAGACCCAGGGCCCTGTTTTGGGCTGGTTGGGCTTGGCAACAAGTCAGCTTCTTGTTGTGTGGGCTGCTGTGGCTATTCTTGAGAGTAATTGGGCAACTTCTCCATTTGCTCAGTAAATATTTACTCTGAGTGCCAGGCACCTTACTGGCTGTGAACATACCTGGTCCTTGGCCACATGAAGCTTACAGTTTAGGGGAGCAGATAATAAACATATAGTCATACAAATTACATGTGATTATACATGGAAATCTATGATTATACATACAATTACGTATTATTATATGTGCTGGAGATGCCCACATTTATCATTTCAGCCTATCCTTTCTAGCCTTATATATTCTGCTGCCTACATAACACATCCAATGTCTAAAAGGCTTCTCAGTTTAATATGCCCAGAACAGAATGAGCTCCTTCTATACTTTCCCATCTCAGTTAATGGTGATTTTATCTTTCCAGTTGCCCAGGCCCCTAAAATGCTGAAGTCATCCCTGACTCCTCCCTTTCTTTCACATCCCACATCCACAGATTTTAATCAATAGATTTTGTTGGCTTTGCCTTAAATATATCCAGAACCTGACTCTCACCGTCTTCACCACTTTCACCCTGGTCTGAGCTACCATCGGCCTCTTAACTGACCTTCCTACTTCCTCCCTTGTCTCCCGACAGACTATTTTGAGCACAGCAACGAGAGTGATGCTGTACTGTAAACTGTAAGTCAGATTTTGTTACTCCTTTGCTCCCCATCTCATTCAGAGTCCTTGTGTTGGCCTACAAGACATGATACGATTTTCACCAGCTTAACTCTCTTAAGCCATCTCTCGCTCTTCGTCCCCTGTGCCAGTCCCTGTTAACGGAATGGGTCCCTCCCGCCCTCTCCTCCTCCGTCTCTTCAAACATTCCTTTTCAGTTGAGCCCTCCCAGGCCATTCTTTTCAAAATTGACCCCCTTCCCTCCACCACCTGTTCTCAGCATTATCTGCTGCCCTTCCCTATTTTATTTTTCTTTACAGCACTTACCATCATTTGACATTGGCTGTCTTCCCTACTGCGTGTGCCCATAGATTTTTATTTGTTCAGTCCCTGGTACCTAGAGCACTGCCTGGCATATAGTAGGTGCCTAATATTGTTGGATGAAATTAGTGTGTCTAACAGAGTTGATGAGGTTTATAGAAAAGCAGGAATGAGCAAACCTGATTGTGTTCCCATCTTAGATGGGTGTTAGGGCAGGTGTCTGATGAAGGGACTTAAGCTGCAACCTCAGAGTGGCCTTCTATTCCTGGGACTGGCTTCTCTCTTGCCCAAGGCCTGGGGAAGATCTCAGATACCTGGGGTATAATTCCCTGTGGTTTGGGAGCCTCTTGCTAGAAGATACCAGTGCTGAAGCAGGAGAGCAAAGTGAAGCCCTCTACTAGGGTCCTAGCCAGAGAATAGCACTTTCTAGTCATTTTATATGTGCATCTATGTAAGAGTGACACCTCTCCTGGGTACACATGGTATTTATAGTCATAAACTCAAGAGGAAGTGGGGTGGTCTAACAGACTGAGGCATGGAGGAGGGTGATGTGGATTCCAGGCCTCTACCCCATTGACTTGTTGAGGAATTTTTAGAATCATAGAATTTTAGAGCTGAAAAGGAACTTAAAGATTTCTTTAACCTCTCTTTTCTTTCCCAGCTATTAAAAAAAGAGAATAAAGGTATATCTACTTCCTGCCGAGTTCACAGAAATATGGTGCAACCTATATAAAAACTGCTTGGGTTCCTTTAAGTTTCGAGTGTGCTGAGGCCAAGACAGAGTAGGGCAGTGGTCAAAGTCAGATGTGTCTCTGCCATTTTTTTGAATGGTGATCTTGGGCCAGTCATTTGTTTGTGTTCAGTTGACCCTCTGTTTGATAAATAAAAAGATGACAATATCTCCCGTTGACTTCAGGGAGATGTTATGGGGATAAAAAAAGCTGACACTGTTTTTAAAATTACTTTCATGGCTACACTGTCTACTCAGATATGAGGTCCCTACCCAGAGCCTCACCTGGCATTAATGGGAAATAAGCCTTGGTTCTCTGCTCCTTCCTAATTGTGTGTTACTTTCAACAAGACTCTTGATTTCTCTGAACTCAGTTTCCCCATTTGTACAATGGGATGACTGTTTCTCTGCCCACCTCACAGAGAGGTGGTAAGAATCAAGTGAGATCCTGGATGAAAAGAAACTTTGTGAACTTATAAAGTTTCTATTATTCAAAGCTACAGGATTTTTACGCACAAAACCATAGCCAGTGATTTTCTCTCCCACCGTATCATTGAAGCTTACTCTTTTTAAAAGAGCAAAACTATAAAAGAAATGATTAAAAACTATTTTTGGATGGGACTCTTTCTGAAATGGATGATATGCTTCCAAGCAAACTATGCTGAGTATGAATAACCTCTCTTGGCAATTTGGCAGTTTTGAGTTTGCACCTATATGTACAAAGCACTTGCTTGGTGGAGGTGGGGACCACAAAAACTTATTTCTCTCCAAATTCTTTATCTCTGAAAGAGGGGGTGGGGGTGAACTGGAGGCAGGCAGAAGGAAATTGCCGAGGTAGAGCCTGTTCAGAAGCCTGACCTCCAGGCCCTGGCAGCAGCATTTGTGTGAGGAGGCACTTGAATCCTGTTCTGGGCTGTGAATAAGAAGAGTGGGACCTGCCTGGTCAGTTCCCGTGCTTATGACAGTGTCAGGCCCCTGGGCTGCTGAGGCTCTAGGGCAATGGGCCCCAAACAAAATGGTTTCCTGCTGCTATGCGTTTGGGGTTCATGTTTCCACCTATAATTGTTACTCTGTTTTCTCCCTGGTAGTATGTGGTCACTTCTCCCCCCAATAAAAAAATTGTGGTTAAATATACATAACATAAAGTTTGAGATTTTAATCACTTTGAGTGTTCTGTTCTCTAACATTACATTCACACTGTAGTGCAGCCATAATCACCATTCATCTCCAGAACTTGTTTAACCTTCCCAAACTAAACCTTTGGGAAGATGAAACAAGTGCCCATTAAACACGAATTCCCCATTCTCCCCTTCTCTCAGCCCCTGGCAGCTGCCATTCAACTTTCTGTCTCTATGAGTTTGACTACTTTAGGTACCTCATATAACTGGAGTCATAACGGCATTTGTCCTTCTGCATCTGGCTTGTTTCACTCAGCATAGCGTCTTCAAGCTTTGCGCGTGTTGCAGCATGTGTTAGAATGTCCTTTTGGGGCTGAATAATACTGTGTTGACGTATATACTTCATTTTGCTTACCCGTCATCCGTCATAGGACACGGGTTGCTTCCACCTTTTGGCTGTTATGAATAATACTGCTATGAACATGAATGTACAAATATCTGTTTGAGACCCTGCTTTCGATTCTTTTGTATATATACCTAGAAGTGGAATGCTGGATCATATGTTAATTTCTGAGGAAAACAGCGTACTGTTTTCTTCAGCGGCTACACCATATTACATTCCCACCAGCAATGTTGAGGGTTCCAGTTTCTTCACATCCTTGCCAATAGTTATTTTTTGTTGTTTTTTTATAGTAGCCATCCTAATGGGTGTGAAATGGTATCTCATTGAAGTAGTCACTTCTTGAGATCCCATCTGCTGGGCTCAAATAGCAGCCCCTCTAATTTCTTGAGCCTGTTATTATGCTTAAAGAAAGAGTAGATGGGCTCAAAGTGAATCTGAGGGGTCCCCCAGAGAAGCAAATACAGGAGCTTGAGTGGGGAGAGTCTGTGACATTTTTCTGGTCAGTCGTAATTTGGTTTCTAACTATATGGTCAGTGGTTGGGATGGGTGGGTGGATGGATGGATGGACGGATGGATGGATGGATGGATGGATGTCTCCAGTTAAGCAAAGCATTTCTGTGTTATCATTTATCTGGCTCCCAAAGAATATTAATGCTGTCTTACTCTGATTGAGCGCCATTTTTCTTTTTTTTTTTTTAGCTGCCTTTTGCATGTGAGAGATACAGGACTGTGGTTCAAGTGGAGAACATAGGGATGAGTGAAAGGTACAAAGTGTGACAGTGACAAGCTTGTTCCTGAAGAGAAACAAGTAGAATGCAGACATCGTCGTTTCCTCCTCCTCCCAGAAGGAACCTCCACTTTCCAACCCCCAGGTGCCAGGGACTTGAAAAGAGTGCCCTGGCTCTGCAGACTTTGAATTACTTCCAAATTCCCAAGGGAAAGAGGCAACAGTGTCACATTAGCAAAGTGCTTGCAGGATCAGGTGTCACTCTTTGTAATTAATAAGACTAACGATCCTTTGCTCAGCATTTTACAGTTTTCAAAGTGCTTCCTCAAGTATAATATATCATTTGATCGCCACAGCCATCCTGTTAGGTAGGCAGGGCAGGTCTCATTTGTCCTGGTTTATGGATGAGTATACTGAGACTTAGAGGATGGTAAGCTGCCCAAGATTGTTGACAAATAAGTGACAGAGTGGTGAGAAAGCCTCAGGCTAGAGGCTCAGTTTTCACCATTTGTAAAATGGGGGCAAGGGTAATATAGTCAAGGATTATAGGGGATGCTGTGTGTGAAGTGATCAGCAAGATGCCCACACACAGCAGATGCTTAGCAAGCAATGGCAGTGAGTTGTTAATGACAATAACCAAGGCCAAATTCAGTGTTCCTTCAGGGACGTGTATTCTACTGACTGTTGTTCAGCCTAGAGTGTTAGGAGGAGCAGAGCGTAGCCTCCCCTACTCCACCTGGGAAATTTGGTTTTGGCCACCCTCTGGCCATTCCCCTGGAGTCAGAGTGTATAGAAAGCACTGACCATGCATTTCTTTTGATTTGTAAAATCTAAGATCTTTCAAAGAGGTTGTTTATAATATACAGTTTTCTTTTCTTTATTTTTTAAATCCTTACCCCAGGATATTTTTTCCATTGCTTTTCAGAGAGAGTGGAAGGGGGAGAGAGAGAGAAATATCCATGTGAGAGAGATGCATCAATTGGTTGCCTTCTGCATGTACCCTGACCGGGGCCAGGGATCAAGCCTGCAACCGAGGTTTGTGCCCTTGGCCAGAATTGAACCCAGGACTCTTCATTCCACAAGCTGACGCACTCACCACTGAACCAAACTGGCCAGGGCAAGAGAACTCTTGTTAGTAACAAATCTCTTGCAACATTCCCACACTGGAATCAGTTGTTACTGATTCCAGTAACAACTAGTGGCTATTTTTCTGGGCTATCTCCCTACAGATACAAACATTACTTACCTGGTAGGTCAAGGCTTTGGAGTGCTCTCAGTTTGCTGTGGCCCATCTTCAGCTTGGCACACATCTCTGGGTTCACTGGGGATTCCTTCCTGGAGCCTCCCACATTTCTCTGATACACTGTTAATTGCAAACATCTCCTCTATGAACTTCCAAGAAACTGGCAATAAACATCCACAGAAGAATCACTTTTCCACACTTGATACATATCCCCCTGCAACTAGAATAAAACCTTTGCTTTATAATTATTATATACTGCTATTTATTGAGCTGTGACTGTGTGGCAGGCTGTACAGTAGGTACTTCATACACATCTCATCTAATCCTCTTGATAATTCACTGAGAGTGAGATTGGCCTCATTTAAGGGGAGAGGCTCAGTGATATTAACTATTATGTTTAGAATAACACAGTGAGAAATGAAAAGTTTTGGATTCCAGACCACTGTTTTGGATTCTTATCCCTGGGTTCCTTCTATGCAATATCTACCTCACTGTCAATTTCAGCTTAAGGGCTCACTGGACGCTAAACAGGTAGAGCTGGTTTACTGACGTCATTGCCACTCATGACTAGCAAATAGTCCACTTCTGCCAGTTCGCACACTACACATCCTGAGTGTGCCAGCAAGTGCACTTGGTGACAGCCTTCATAGATTTGTTCCTTCTTCAGCCTCTCCCCACCCCCCATGCAGTGTCTGGAAAACAGAGCACACTGTCATCTGTAATATGGGATATTGCACATTGTATTGGTTATTAGAGTATGCACCCTGTTCCCCACAAATGGATGGTCACGTGCCCTGAGCGTTTCATTTCCCGAGCCCTCACAGCAGCTCCAGTAATCACCATCACTGAAATCAGTACCATTTATTAATTTTCTGCCATATATGTGTTAGGTACCCTGCTATGTGTTTGACTTCATTGTTTTCAAATTTCACATCAGCCCTGTAAGGTAGACATTATTACCTCCATTTTACAGATGAGGAAACTGAGGCTCAGGGAGGTTAAGATGCTTGTCCATGAAAGTGAAGGAACTATTGTTTGAATCCTGGTAGTTGTATCCTGAAGCCTGTACCATAACCACCATAGGAACCTGCCTCTAAATATCCACTGCATTTGCCTTATCCTGGGCACTGTGCTGCGCGCTGGGCACATCATAAAGAGTTCATTTCTTTCTTCAAGGAGCTTATGGTTTGATAGACTGAATAATACTGGAGCATCTGTGTGTTCTTTCTATTTTTTCCAAATCCACTTCCACCTAGGCACCCCTGGTGGACAGATCCATGACACAGTGCCAGGGTCTAGGGTGAGCTAAAGAGGCGGCAGTCCTAGGGAGCTGGTGATGCTCTCTGAATGCCGTGTTTCACCCCCAGGCCAACTTCTCTGGTTGCTGTTCACCCTTCTTCCCTCTGTGCTCTCATCAGACTCACAGAACCCAGAGCTGATCGCTGTCTGGCCCAGTGTGATATTCTTGTTTATGGCCCAGTCCAGGGTTGGCTGCTCAGAAGGGAACCTTATTTGGCTGGAAACTTACTGTTGTTATGGCTTTTTGTAAGGCCCTAAATGAAATTTTAAAACCTCCACAGGCTGTGTGCACTGTTATTTGAGCCCTCTCCTTGGGAAGCAGGATGGGCTAATTTTTGGAGTCAGTAGGCAGAAGGAAAGATTCATCAGGCCCTTTAATCTGCAGCCGACTCCTGTTTGAAGCTGAGTCTAGCTCTGTCCTTCTGTGACACATGTCCTATGGAAGATCCAGGGACTGGATGTCTGGCCCATTGTTGATCGTCAAACACTTTTCCTGCAGTCCTGGACAGAGATGCACAGCCTGCTACTTTTGACAGCACCATTTCTTGGGCATTTGTTTATACCAGGGGCCCTGGGACAGAGGAAGTGTCCAAGGAGAGACTTCAGCCTATGGACCCTGCCCTTCCTGAGTGCATCCCACCACCCAGTGCTAGTTTGGGGATGGATGGATGGATGGATGGATGGATGGATGGATGGATGGAGACCTCTTTTGTAGGCTGGATCTGGGGCCTATTTTAGAGGTAAAATGATCCCTCCTTCAAAAGCTGGGAGGTTGGCAGGCTTGTTCAGAACCCATCCTTATCTTTTAGGGGAAGGAAATTGGCAATTATAAGGAATTCAGCTGAAGGAACTGGTTCAGAGAGGTCAAGCCTCTGGTCAAGCTATTAGTCTGCCCTGCGAAGTCAGAGGTAGAGCTGGTATTTGACCCAGGAAATCTCCCTCCATTTCCTGTGCCCTTCTACATCCTGCCTCATTCCTGCAAACGTGCACATATACATGTATGTCTCATCACCCATGATGGTTTTCCATCTGTCCAGGGAAGGAAGCAAAGACAAAGGTATGACACCGTTTCAAGCAGATGGTGTGCAGACGAGTGGAGACGAAAGCAGTGTGTAGATACTTTAGAAGGAGTTGAGGTGGGATAGTGCAGGTATTGGGGGTAAGTGAGGAGAGTTTGGAGGGTAAGGTTGGAGAGAAGCAAGTTATACAATTTTCTTTATTGTAAAATTAAAGATGTGAACAATACCAGAAGGACCAAAGATGAAAATCTTTGTACTCCCACTACCCAGAGAAAGTCTCCATTCCCCATTTACTGTTTATCTTTCTAGCCTTTTTTCTTTTTCTTTTAGGCAATAGTATCAAATTGGCTGTATACACCAAAGTAGGGAAGGTCTTGATAGTCAATGGGGTTGTTTAGGTCAAAGAGAGCCTCTGCTGGTTCCTGCAAATGGGGTGCAAATGAATGATGTGGTTTGGGAAGAGAAACCCAACATCTGTGAGCAGCGAGGACTAGAGCCTTTGAGAAAGCAGGGACTCCAGCACTCCAGACTTGGGACTCATATTTCATCACCCACTGCCCAAGTATCTCAGGTTTGCTCCTCTCTGCTGCTGCCCAAGGGGGTCAAGGGAAAGAATTTCTCCTGAGTTGTCTCAGAAGCTTGCTCTCCCACCCCCCTTGCAGACTCCCCTTTCCCATTTACCACCTGGATTCTTCAGCAGAGTTCTCCTCTGGAGTTGGGGACACTTAGCCAATTTTGCCACACCAGAAGCTTTGCTGCTGCATGAGGTCATTTCAGGGGAGAAACTATATATAGCGGAGGACTAGCATCAGGACAGCTCCATATTGTTCGGGCCGTTTAGCATTGCCCTTCCACCAATGCAGCAGGGTCACCTCGGACTCCGTGGCCGATGGTGATGCTGCATTGTGTTTCCAGTGTCCTCTCTGTGTTCCCCAGCCAATGCTCACCCACATAAGACCAGGGTTCTGGTCCTGCACAAGTGAGCCTTTAAAGGAACAGCCTCAGGAGAGAGGCGGTAGAGAGTCAGGCAGCAAGAATTTTCTTTCACTCTACCACTTGACACCTGTGTGTGTGGCCTTATGCTCATCATTCCCTGGTTCCTCATCTGAGTGATGAAGGAGTTGGCCTGGAACAGGAATTTTGTACTATTTTTTTAAGCCACTAGAACCCTTAAGATGCAAGCTTACAGGGTAGCTTGATATATACAACTAAATGAGTGCTGCACTGGTTGATGCCAGGGAGATGGGCCACAAGAGGTTCCACTGAAGTCTTGGGGTCCTGCAGAGCACACAGATTGAAAACCACTAGGCTAGACCACCCTCGGGTTTCTCCTAGCTTCAGGATTCATGGATTTGGCCTTGTGATAGCCTCTGGCATAAATGACCCATCAGCAGGGTTACAAGCTTTGTCCTCTCTTAGAGACTTTGATGGTCATCTTGGGTAGACTGGGGGTGTGGCGTAGGACAGAGATCTTGGGGCAGAGGTTTTTATAAATGGGAGGGGGGGGTAGCACAGAGTTTGCAGATCCAGTTTGACTTGCTAGCCTGCACTGCCATGGGCTGTTTTTTCTGGCCTGCTCCCACTTGCTTTTCCTTTAAGTGCTGGTTTTTCCCAAAGAAGAGATGAAAATGAGCATATAGTGCATTTTAGGGAGAGAAAGTAAATTTAAGTTGCCTGGGGCTGAGTTACACATTTTATATGTGGAGTATTTGTAGAGCACGGCGGTGCCTTTGGCAGAAATCAGAAAGCCAAAATCTGGGACCAGTTTCCTTCATTCAGCAAGTTTGTTTGTTGAGCCCCTGCTTTGTATTCTTGGAGGAGCATAAGGGAGATCCCAGCTGTGTTAAGACCTCTTGATTGCAAATAACAGAAACCAACTGAACCTAGCTTTAAAAAGGTAATTTGTTAGAGGGTTTCGGGACCCCACGGCAGGATTGCTGCCTGGCTTTAAGCAGGGGATTGGAAAAACCTTGTTAGATTCTCCCTTTGTCTCTCGTCTCTGCAGCTTGGCTTCCTCCTTCCTCAGCCCACACAGTCCCAAGTGTTTTTGCTACAGTTCCAGCCACACTCAGAGAGACTTAGATCTCCTAGTCCAAAGTCTAGATTCCCAGGGGAGCGAGTTCCTTTGGCCCAGCTTAGGTCACATCTCTACCCTTGGTCCACTCTGCCCGATTGGTAAGGGGTCATGTGCAACAAAACGTGCCTGGCAGGAGCCACTGCTGACCCCGTGCAGATTGGGGGCAGCTTTAGAAGAGAACTTGTGAGCCACATAGACAACCCCAAAGCTGTCTGCTCCTCCAGCCCTAAATGGGAGGTTCTAGTTCCAGGGAGGAAACCAGGTATATGTAGAACACTTACTAGCTATACGGGGGAGATAGGAAAAGAAGTGACACTCGGCAGAGCCCGCTTGTTGCCGAGTACGTGGCTCTTCCATTTGGGACTGTCAGAGGGCATGGCGCTCCCTGAGCTGGTGTCAACAGCGTTGACACAGAGAACCCCTCTAGGTTAGCTCAGGGAAAGAGAGTTTGTTGGTAGGATTATGGCAAGGCAGCCCGGCCTCATGGGAGCTGGCCCTGGAAAGCTGTCAAGACTGGAGGCAGTTCTGTCTTTTGGGGGCTGGTGGCCTCTCTGCTTTAATCTGAGCATCTGCCTTGGCATCCCTCTCTGTAGACCCAGCCTTCTCCTCTTACTCATTGTTTTATTCCGTGGCTGAGCACACCAATGCCAAGTTCTGGCAGCCAGTGGATTGGCTTCTCTAGGTCACAGGACCACCAAGGTACAAGTAGCTAGTCAGGGGGGAAGGGGCACTCATCAGGTGGGATGTAAGGCTGTCCCTTTCAGAGCTTGGGGCAGGACAGGCATTAAGAAACAATCTCATATCCTCTACAGTCGGGATGCTTGTGGACACGGGAGCAGAGCCTTGAAGGATGGAAAAGAGGAGGGGCTCAGGAAGTGGACCAGCCTGAGCTAAAAGCAAGGGTGCAGGGAGGGGCCGGGGGCATGTGTGTGCTTCAGGGAGGGGGCAATAAGGTCTGAAAGGCACCTTGATAGCTGAGTTGTGGGTCAGGGATATGGAGGTAGATGCCGGGGACTTGAGGGTACTGCTGGACTCAAGATGAAAAGAATGGATAGGGAAGGGACAGGGCAGGACAGAAGACAAGGAGGCCAGCTAGGAGGCCGGCAGTGTTCGGGCAGGAGGGAAGGGTCTGTGTTGACATTTCGGAGTAGAAGTGCAAGGGGTGTGGGAGCCCCTTTGAAGAAAGTCTACAGGATTGGATGACAGGTTGGCCAAAGCAGAGGGAGCACCAGAGATGTGGCAGGCAGGGGCAGGAGCACTGCATGGGGTGGGGGTGGAGGGCTGGCAACACCAGGGACTTGTGGAAGGGAAGCTCTTCGAAGGAGAGAGATTGTTAGCCTCTGGAGCAGTGAGGCTGCTAGAGTGCTTGTCATTGTTTTCAGTTGGGCGAACTGTGTACATTTAGAGCAGAAAGGGAAGTCCTGGGGTAAAGGGGTAGACTGCTGGAGAACGGGTGGTGGGTGTACCAGTTCTGCTTCTCAGGAACTATGACCTTGCCCAAGTCACCTCAGCTTCCTCATCTTCAAAATGAGAACAGTATCTGCCCAGTCCCCTCCTAGAGATGTGGGAAGATCAAAGGTTATATACATGACAATGCTTTGTGTGCAGGAAAGGCCCAGGGATGCAGGCAGCCTTGTTACTGTTGCAGCCTGTGTGACAGCCTGCATGGTGACCCCTCTGCGGGATCAGGGAGCCTTTCTTCCTAGACCTGCCACAATGTGACTGATGCTGGCTCTGTGCAGCCAGCCCAGCCTCCCCAATGGATGACATTGCTCTTGACTCCATGTTACCTGGGGTTATGTCAATAACAGCGCCTGCCTGGAACTTTAATCTGGGGGCACCTGAATGAATGATTAGGTCTAGGATTAGTTCATCCCCACCACCGACTTCTAGAATTCCCCTGAGGGCTGCTGTGTGTGGGTAGAGCCCAGTAGGCAGGACTGAGGCTGAGATCTCCTCTGAGAGAAAGAAAAGAGCAGTTGGGGAAGGAGGCAGCTGTGGGCAGCTCAACCCATGTACGTTTCAGAGTGGAACAGGGAGGCGATTTCTCCTCCACATGGGCCCTCCTTGGCCTGTTCTCCACGGAGAATAGCACAGAGCACTTGTTCCAAAGTGCCCAGGAAAAAGGGAAATGATGAAACCCACATCCTGTTCGCTGCCAGCCTGGAAGAGTGATGGGAATACTGGTGGAATCCTGGGGCTTACGGAGTTCGGGGAACAGAGAGGGCTTGAGGAGGGGACCCAAGGTCAACCAGCAGGAGAGCCTGTGGCCCTTCTTCTCATCTGTCCTGACCTGTTTCCATCCAGCAGTGCCCAGCAGCCTGGTTCTTTCTCCCCAGCTCCCCTTCCTCAGGATGTGGCGCAGCTCGCCCCTGCTGCCCACATGCTGCTCTTCCTGGCTTCCCTGTTGCTCACCTGCAGCTTCCTCTCTCCTGGCAGGCCAGCTTCCTATGCCCACGAAGTCTTTGGTTTGGGTCTTTTCCCTGTGCTTCCTCTTCCTTCCCCTACAGCCCCTTTGGCCTCTTTTGGACTCGCCTTCTCCCTCCACCCCAAGCAAGACTTTGTATTCTCCTGCCAACTCTTTTCCAGACTCGGGCCCCTTGCAGTATTACTTTTCCTAAAACACAGCAGCTGTGCCTTTCACTGGCCTGCCCAGCTGTTCTTGTCCTCCATCACAGAGGTCATGTCATCTGTGACAATAAATAGGAAATGAGAATGAGAGGGTTGCCAGGTGCCTCTGGGCTCCAGCTGCCTGCATTCCTACTGGGAAACAATAATAGTAATAAAAATAATAAAACTAACACTTATAAATACTTTGTTTACTTATCATTTTTAGATGCTGTGCTAAACATTCTATAGTAATCTTCATATTAATTCCTTAAGGCAAGCTGTATTATTCTAATAGTTGAGGGAAACTGAGGCTCAGAGAGGTTATGTAATTTATCTTACATCTTCAGTGAGTAAGCAGCAGAACAAGACTAGAATGCATGTGGATCTGACTCCCATGTCCATCTCGTAACCATGGCAATGTATTTGCCTCCCACTGGAGGAGGAGAGTCATGGCCCAGCATCCCACCTCCCACATAAACTTCAACTTCTCCTTCCCCTCCAGTAGACTGTTGCAACTAGTAACTAGTCCAGATAAGAAACCTTGCAGTGTCCATTCTCAGAGCTGTGCTTTGTTTCTCTTTTCTCCGTACCCCCAACAATGAGAAAACCTTTGGATGCTAGGGGTCATGGTATTTCTCTTTGCTATGGACTCCCCCATATCAGTGTCCCATTTTATAGCTGGGAAAAAATGTCCTCCTAGTCTTAAGAATTTAATTGGACATTATCCTGATAAAGGAGCTTCAGAGCTAGAATAATAGCCTAATCTCTTGAGAGCTAGAATAAGACCATCCGATCGTCGTCTTAGATCATGTAGTCATTCTATTCTGAGTGCTAAAAATATGTCCCAGTGTGCCTCTTCTACACATTCTGTATTGACTTAGAACATTGCTACTCTTTGCAGTAGGCCCTTTTGTGTTCTATCTTGTCTGAGTGGTGACTGTCAATAGGAGGAGGGGGGAAATGAGAGAATATAAAAATTTCTGGGGATTGGACATATATGAAGTTTGAAAAAATATATTTAGTGTCATAATCACATTTTAGGTTGTGAAAAATATGTTGTTTTTAAAATGTAAACCATTGAAAGTAGAGGTTAGCAAAAATCTTGCCTGATGTTACAGTAACTCTCAAATAGGGCCTGGCACAGTTTTCGGTGGGGGGGGTGTATGTGAAGCCTATGTTTATCAAATGGGGTGTGTGCTTTAAAAGGCTGAGAAACGTGGTCTTTCAACAGGAGACCATAGTGTCCTGTCATTCTGTGTCCTGCGGCCCCTCAAGTGTTGACTGGAGGTGACAAGAATGGTGCGCACTGTGTGGGGCATCTTACCTGCCTTGTCTCAGTTGGACCAAACCTTCTTGGGGCTCTGGGTAGCCTGTCTGATGGCTTTGCCACCTACTTCCTGCTGTGTACTGGATGAAAGCAATACCTCATGTAGAGGCCCAGACCTGGAGAGTTCAAGGCTAATCTGAAACATATACCTCTATAAAAGCTCAGATGTGCATTGAGTTTCTACATGCTGAGCTCCATGCTTGGCCCTGGGTATGCAGCTGAACAACACAGATTTGCCCTGCCCTCATGTTACCCATAGAGTAGTGGGATAATAGATTTTGCTCAAATAATCTAAATGTAATATGTGCTACAAAGGATAGAAGAGGGTATTGGGAGAGAATTATGGGGTAGGGGGAATAAATTATTTTGGAGTGGAGGATTAAGAAGATTTTCCTGAAAAATATACACCTGAAGGCTGAGCCTTGAGGTAGCCATGTTTGTCCATGTAGCCCCACCCCTCGCCAGGGCAACTTGCTGGCTCATGAGACACCTTTAGGTGAGTTAGAAAAAAGATTCCTGTTCTGGTCAGAGGCAGCCCTGCTAGGCCCACTGCTGGTGAATGAACATAGGCTAGGTTTCAACCTTAGCTGGCCCCTGGTCCTGACGGTCGTGTGCTGGGCACAACCTTGGGGCGGGGGCCTTGTCCAAGCTGGGTAGAAGGAATTTCATGAGTGAAGGCGTTCCAAGAAGGAAAAGAAGCCGTTGGAAGAGGCAAGTGGCCACCCATCTTTTCCCTCCCTGGTGAGGAGGCATTTTCTGTTTCAAGGAGAGAAAGAAGAGGGAGGCCAAATCTGGAGCACTGCCTAGAGCTGGTAGGCTGGCCAGCACACACTTGGAATCTGCCTTCCATGGGGCTGTAGTTGGCGAACCTCTGCTCTGACCTTCTTGCCATAGCAGTTGTCCCTTCCACAGGGTCCTAGGAAGAGAGAAGGACCATTAGGAGGGAGTTCTGGGGAAGCTGGGTCCCAGACTGAGGCCCAGGGCCTGCCAGCTTCCATTCAGCCTCCTAGGACAAGTGCTTACTTTGTGCTGAGTTCTGTGCTAATCTTGTTCACTTGGAATATCATGGACCTTTAACCTTTTTCTTTGTCTTCTCACCTGGAACACACTTTGATCCCACAGGTAGGGATAATGGCCTCACATGCAAATGATGGCCGGTAAAGGAAGGAGACGCTGCTGGGTAGAGAGCTAAGTTCACCTTAGGGAAGGTAGCAGGGCATGCTTGAGGACATGGCATTTCTGAATTCAGTTCTAGATGCTTGGATGCACATTAACCATTAATTTATGGAGTAGACTAAAGTCTAAGCTCTTGGAGGGAGGAGTCATATCATGTTGAGTAGTCAGTCTGCAGTGCTTTGCATGATGCCTGACTCATTGGAGGTGCTCGGTACAATTTGGAGATTGAATAGACCCCTCCAGCATCTCTTCAGGAAGGCTGTCCGTGTTCTAACCCACGTTTTCGGTCTCTTTGCCCAACGTCTGCCTTTATGCTGCAACTGCCTAGTGACAGGGCAACTGAAGGGTGTTTGGGGAACTTGAAATCATGTCTTAAGGAACTGGGACTGCTTAGCAAGAAAACACAAAGGCACAGGAAGATCAGGAAGGTGGTCTTTAAATCCTGAAAAAACTGTTATCGTGTCATTATCACCATTTATTGAGCCCTTCCTATGTGCCAGGCACTGTGCTAGGGGCTTCATATACACGATCTCATTTAATCCTCACAGTGATCCAAAGGGGAGCATATTATCATCTCTATTTAATCAGGGAGGGAGCTGGTGCTTAGATTAGATGATTCACCCAGGGTCACCCACCCAGAGAACAGGTTCCTGACTCCCAAGCTCGTAATTGCTAAGAGATTTTAACCTCCACACAGAGCTGCCTGGAGATTTTGTCATGTTGTTTCAGAAGACAGAGCTGGCACTTGTGGGCAGCCATTCCAGGAAGATAGTTTTCTGTTCCCCATAAGGGCGTTCTCTTCCTGAAGGAGAGCAGCCTGAAATCAGAAGGGGCTGCCCTCCATGAGCCCAGCTTTCCCTGTAGGACCTCCTGGCTCCAGTGGGATCTGGGTCAGCAGAAGTTGAAGTTCTCCTGCTCTAGCCTGGTTGGGGCTTTTTTCCAAATCGAGCTATGCGGGCCACCCTAAGCCAGACATGAGCAGCAGTATCCAGACTTCCTGCATGATCCCAACTCAGATCTCTGCGTTCTGTTTTCTTACTTTTCCTGAAGCCCCAGCTGCAGGGCTGGGCCCAGCTTCCTTCAACAAAAGCTGGGCAGCAGTGTGTGCCTGGCCCACTTTAGAATGGACCATACAACCACCTGGCCAAGTCTCTGGACCTTGGCATGGAGGCTGGCACTCAGATGGGCTTCAAGGGAGGACAGACCGATGGGCATACCTCTTTTGGGCTCCATGGGACTACAAAGGTTTGTATGATTGTATTGATTGTCCTTTGACTTTTGCTTTGCCTCACTGATTTCCTAAGCCCATGTGGCTGGCTCTAGAGTACAGAGGTGTGTGGTGTAGCTCTAGAGCCCCTGCCACAACATCAAATGAGTTGATGTAGGTGGGAGCCCTTTTGTAAACCACAGAAGGCTGTGGGAGCAGGTGACAACTGATTGGAATTGAGCCCTACAAGACATAGATGAGATCGCCTCTTCAACTCCAGAGCATTATGGCAGGACATGAGTGTTGGAAAAGCCCAAACTGTGATGTTGTCTAGCTGCCCACCCAGTGTGGAGTTGCTCTACTTGGCATCCTTGCTGAGTCAGGTCAGCCAGGCTTTCCTTGAGCAAGGCTAGCTTTTGATGGCTCCAATAAGGAGAAGTCCTTTCTTGTAGAAGTCCCTCTACAGTGTGTTCCTGTATGCTACCCTGTTGCCCCTCACCATGGCCTGGTGTGGGTGGGGGTGGAGTTCTGCACTCAGTGAGCTTGGATGAGCCTGGCCAGGCCTTCTTTGTGTCTCCACTCCCCATTAGCAGGTCTGCTGCCCTTTGAAGAACTTTTCCTTTTCCCACTCCTGGGAATTGAGTTCGCATGAACATTGGTGACCTTACAGCATGGTGAGGGTAAAGAGAGGGCATGGGCCTTGCCCAGGTCATCCCAAATGTGTGGCCAGGCAGGAAAGAACAGCCCAGAGATGCTCAATCTTGTCCTTTTCTGCTCAGGTGTATTCTGCCTCCTCCTGACTTCTAGCATGTTTTATGGGCAAGATTCTGAAAGTCCTTTCTAAACAACAAGGCCTTCCTTCCTGTTTAGAATGTACCTGGCTCGTGGGGTCTGGTTGGGATGGACATGTAGGAGCCATATGGTGCCAGGAACAGGACATAGCAGCTGGGAGGAGGGATCTGGAGAGAGGCCAGGGTGTGATGGCTGAGCACCTTGGAGAAGGGTGGTGATTGCTGGGGGCTAGGGCTATCCTGGTGACTCCCTACTGTTTCTCCTTTAGAGGCCTTTCACCTTCCTGCCTCCTCTTTTTCTGCTTTTTTCCTTTTTCTCTTCTCGTGGGGCACCCCTGAGCTATTCTGCCTTCTAGCTCTTTAGCACCTTCTCTGCCCTCCTGGAGATTTCCAGATCTTACAATTTAGCATCTTTGGCACATCGTATTTCTTTGTAACATCTCCTCAGGGCTCTTTGGCCATGCCTGCTACTTCAGAGCAACTCCTGTCTGCACCTGGAGCTTTAACATCAGCACCTCAACCAGACATTTCTGGATGCCTGCCTACTGGCCTGCCCAGAACATTTAATTGGCTCTTGCAGGAGGTAACATCTTACTCCACAGGGACGTTTCATGACAGTGCCTTAATCCTGAAGGACAGGCCCTGTATTAGGAATTTTATGTTTCATGGCAGGCCAACAAGGAGGACATTTGGGGGTAATAGAAGAAAATGAGCATTTGTGGAGCACCTTCCATACCAGGAACATACCACAGTTTCTCCTTACAGCGGCCTTGTGAGGTAGCACCATTATTTCTGTTTTACAGATTTGAGAACTCAAGCTTGCTTGAGGTCACAAGGCCAGTTAATGGGTGGGGTCAGAATGTGAATCCTCTTCTGCTTGGCTCTAGAGCATGAGCTCCTTGCCCTGGTCTGTGTGGCCTCCCTGCAGGTCACCTGTCTTCTTCACTATTCCTCACTAGCGCCGAGCCCAGCACCTGGCATGAACGTGTGGTGAGAGTTATGGAAGGTGGGATAGAGCTGTCAGGCAGGTACCAGAGTAGAGTCAGGTGGTTGGGCAGATGATTCAGGCACCTGGGAGCTAGGGAAGGCAGTGGCCATCCTCTGTCCTGTACCTTCTGGTTGAGTGTGCCTTGGGGGGGCACCCAAGCTCAGAGTTGAGAGATCCAGAGTGGAGTAAAGGAGTGGTGGGGCCAGGAGTAGCAGACCCAGAGTTGAGTCAGGACTGTTATCTCTGGGTTCCCAAAGCTGAAGACACAGCTTAGTTGGCTCCTGGTTCCTCCATGGGAAGTGGCATCAATGAGATGAGGCCCACCACCTCCCGGGCCAACTCCTTCCCCATTTCTCTTGTTCGCTCCCTTCTACCCCATGACAACCAGCAGGCTGAGTGTGAGCAAAACCATAGCTGGGCTAGAATAAATGTTTGTGTGCATTTGGTTTTGCATCCCTTAACCATTTCTTACCAGCAGGATTCAGGTTTTTAAATCTTTGGGAACCAGATTTGTCTTTCTGGTCCCTTCCATCGGCTCTGATGCTGCCTTTTCCCACTGTTACCACAGTGCTCTTCCACCTTGTTTGTGCCTCCTTTGAGTTCCTTAGAGTCCGCGATCTGACTTGTGTACCCCCTTCATCCTGCCTCCTCTCCTCTCCTGACACTTCTAGGTCTTAATGAGTCGGTGGGGGTGTCAGGACCCACTCTTCCCCAGTTGTCACTGAGAAAGATATATGAGGACTATGAAGACTTAGGTCTCATTGGTACCTGGCTCACCCTGTGAAGGCAAGTGCATTCATTCATGTAAAGAAAGCTACGCTGCCTGATAGAGGAACATGATGATCCAGTGGCTTCAGGAATGAAAAGTTTATTTTTCTGTCTCATGTAAGTCCCTGATGTGAACAGACCAGGCAAGAAGGGCAGCCCTGCTGCTTGCAGTTTTTCTGGGATCCAGTTCCTTTGGAGTCATTGCTGTATTACAGGACATTGTTGTCTGCATGGTTGAAGCTGGATTGCCACCATGCTTGGGTTCTGACCGGTGGAAGGGACATGAGAAGGTAGAGGACAAATTCCTGCTGTCCTTAGCCCAGGTCCTCTATGGCTCATGTCCCTACAGCTTACATTCCATTGGCAAGAACATAATTACTGGCCACCCTGAGTGCAAGGAAGGCTGGGAAATGTAGTCCAGCTGGGTTGCTGCTTGCCAAGGAGTGGAGAGAGGATTTGGGTAGACAACTAACAGTCTCACCACAAAAGACGGAGTATTTTCATTTGTGCATACTAAGAGACGAAGAATCTTTTTTTAAAAAAATATATCTTTATTGATTTCAGGGAGAGGAAAGGAGAGGGAGAGAGAGAGATAGAAACATCAATGATGAGAGAGTCACTGATTGAGCCCGCAACCCGGGCATGTGCCCTGATCGGGAACCGAGCCCCGATCTCCTGGATCCCAGGTCGACGCTCAACCGCTGAGCCATGCCCTGCCGGGTGAGAGACGAAGAATCTTTTCCTGCCAATAATATGCCCTCTCTCTTTGATAACTTGCATACACTCCTCCCTCTTTGACAAACATCTGTGTGCCAGACTCAGTGCTGCACAAACTGTGTGAACCGGAAGCTGAGTAAGGCAGTATTCCTGCCTTGTAGCAACTCGGTGTAGTCTGGAGAGAGCAAGCATGGAGACCAGCCAGTCTGTTAGTGTCCAACATAGAGATTCTTTTGTTCTTGTGTGCAAGGCACTGTAGATAGAGAGCTAAAAGACCACTCATGCCCTCAATATGCTTGCAGTCATGTGGACTAGGAGATGGAAATGAAGTGGTAGGAACAGGGCTAGGTTGGGGAACTAGGAGGGCTTCACGGAAGAGGTGATGTTCAAGCTGGGTGCAGAGGGTTCAGTTTCAACAGGTGGAGGAGGCATGGAGACTTGGAATCCTTGGTGAGCTGGTGGTGGGGTGAGCTGTGGTCATAGAGAGAGAGAGTGAGAGAGATGTCTGCGTGGCTCACTCCTTGCTCTGTTCTGGCCTCTGCTCCTGTCTCCTTGCACCTGCCTTCCCTGGCTGCGCGTTCTAAAATTGTGACCCCCTCTCATCAGTTTAGTTTTCTGCTTTATTTTTAGCATAACGCATAACCTGGCACATCTATATTGACTGTGCATCATCTGTCTCTTCCACTAGAGTGTAAGCTCCATGAGAGCAAGGTGTTTGCTTTGTAAGTACTGCAAATAGCAGTACTCAAATACCTGTTGAATGAATAAATGAATGAATAGAATTGTGCATTGAAGATTATATTTTTGGAATACTTTGATCTCCATGATAAGGATTTGGGCTTTTATTTTATAAGCAGTGGGGAGCCATGGAAGGTTTTTGAGCAGGGGAGTAACATAATCAGTTAAGGTTACTGGCAGCAGCAGGAAGATGAGTTAGAGTAGAGAGAGCGTACCCTTTCCCTGGCCCTAGCCCAGCTCCAAAGCAATGTAACCTTCAGCCTGATGCCCTCTTGTGCAGTGTTAAAACCTATTCCTGGGCACGGTCATTTTGTTTGGGGCCAAGCAGAGGATTCAGTCTCTGGCGAGTCTTTATCCCTGGCAATGGGGTGGATGTGAACTGACCTCTGCCTTTCTTTTGGGGGCCAAAGGGGGTCTTACAAGCACTCCTGGGCACTGCTGGTGGAAGTGAAAATTGATAGTCTTTTAGGAAAGCAACTTGGCAAAGGTACCAAGAACCTAAAAATTTCCCTAACTTTAACCTAGTAATTTCACAACCAGGACTTTATCATAGGGAAATAAGCCAAAACATGTGCAAAGCTTTAATGTACGAAGACTTCCATCCCAGTGTGAAAAATTAGAAATAATCTAAATGTGTGACTCAAGTACTTCTCAAATTCATCCCCACTAAAACTCTGCCTGCCATGTACTAGACACTCAATAATATCTGAGTCCAGGCCCCTATTTTCTCTCCTGTGCTGACACAGCAGTCTCCTAACTGGTCTTTCTGCCTCCAGTCTAAGCCCCTTAAACCCACCCTATACACGAATTCCAGAGTGAGCTATCAAAAATGCATGTTTTTCTATTGTTTCACTTTTTCAGGGGTCTCCCATCCCTTACGGGGTAGTGTCCATGCTGTTTCACAGTCCTAATGGCCCTCCATGACCTGTTCCCGCCTCCTTTTTGGCTCCATTTCTGACCACTTCCTGCCTTGCATTCTACACTCTAGCAGCATTGCTTGTGGTTCCCCAAAGTCCTCACCTCTGAGCACTGTTCACATTGTTTTCTCTACCTGTCTAAGCCCTGCTTATCACTTAGACTCCAAGCAGACTTTAGGACTTTCCACTGGCTGGGTGAGACCCCATTTCCTGTGTCCCCATGATTCTGTATATATTGCAGTTTTTACATTTGTACATTGATTTGTATTATCTCTTTATGTGTCTGTCTCCCTTAGTAGCTCTGACCTTGAGGGCCTGCCTTACTGATTTTGTGTCCCTGTTCCCCAGCACAGGGCCTGGTACATAGGAGAAGCCCCATATGTGTTTCTTGAATAAGTGAATGAGTGAATGGAGAGTGATGCAAGCTTTTTGTTATAGAGAAAGGTATCCTGTACAGTGCCCAGCACTGATTGATTCCTGATTCAATTCCTGATTCAAGATTGATCCCTGAGTCTGTCTCTAGGGGTGGAACCTGGGCTTCTGCATTTTTGTGGAGCTTCCACAGGTGAATCTGATGAACAGCAAAGGTTACAATAACTGGTCTGGCATTTCGCATCAGATTTAAATAAAACTAGGGCCCTGGCTGGTGTGGCTCAGTTGGTTGGGTGTTGGCTTATGCACTGAAGGGTTTGATTCCCAGTTGGGGCACATGCCCGGGTTGTAGGCTTGATCCCCAGTGGGGGGAATGCAGGAGGGAGCCAATTGATGTTTCTCTCTCTCTCTCCCCCTCTCCCTTCCTCTTTCTCTAGAAATCAATTTAAAAACAAAACAAAAAACAGGATCACGGACATACTAATGATGGCAGCTTGGGTTGTGCACACCATGTGTCCCAGCAGCATGTGTGTGCATTGAGAAGAACAGAAAGAAAAATCCTTCAATAGATCATATTGTTGGCTATTTTAGGTGATAGGATTTGGGTGACTTAACATTTTTTCTTTTTATGTTTGTGTTATGTACTTTTTCTCCATTTAGCCATATATCAACTTTTAAACAACTTAGGTAATGAAAAGAAGGGCAGCTGGACAAGGGAATCCTGATTGTGCTCGGTACAGCGGGTCCCCGGGGCCAGTCCCTAGGCTGCAGCCCTCAACCAGCCCCTGGGGCTGATCCTTTTTTTGGGTCTAGAATTTGACCCATTAGCCCTTTCTGAGCATCAGCATCCTGGTGGTCTGAGAAACTGCCAGTGACCAGCGACCTTGCACACTGCTGTAGACAATTTCTAGGCTCCAAGTAGGCTGCTTTGTGGTTTCCAAATCCCGGATGAGGAATGTGATGGGATTTCAGTAAGAATTTGCCACTACAAGGTATTCTCCCATTGGGTCCAGAACAGAACAGCTGAGCTGAGTGGGATGAGGGGTGGGGCCACAGACCTAGGGGCCAAGGCCAGAGGGGCACTGTGACACTGGGGGCTGGGTAGCCAGCCAACTGGCAGGCATGAGTTGGGGAGGGGCAGTGAAGTGGGACACTGAGGGTTAGAAAGGTGGACAGGTGGGGAGCAAGTGGCAGGGGACTGACCCGGTGGAAAGCAGCCAGCCGGAGGGAGCATCTGAGCGAAGTTGTTCTCGGTCCCTGATCGCCAAACAGCTAGAGTTGTCATGGGGAGTAGGGGCTGGGGTGGGGGAGTATGTGCTTGCTTGTTTGTTGTTTAACGCCATCTTCCTCCAAAAACCTTTATGAGTCTTTTTCCCTTTATGTTCCCTATCAGGGTGGTGAACGCTTTCTTTTCTTTAAAGCCTCATTGGTCCTTGTTCATGCCTCTATGGCCTTCATCACTTTCTGATTTTTTGTTCTTGTTTCGGGCATGTCTAGGGCCCTTCCAAGGCAGGACAGGGTCTCTTGAATCTTTCTGGTCTACATAGGCCATGGTTAGGTCAGGAAAGGTGGCAGAGGGCTTTGCATCACTTTCCTAGCTGGAAAGGTCAAGGCCAGTGCTAGAGCAGGGAGGGCTCTGCTCCTGGCCTTGTGGCTGGCTTCAGCCTGGTGCTTCCCTGGGTCACCAAGACGACGAGCTCGAGATGCTCACTCACAAGCAGATTGCATCCTGCCTCGGGGCTGCCAGCCTCAGCAGTTCTTGACTTCCAGCTGAGTTGAAACTGATAGGATGAAGCCTTTCCCAGCAGCCAGGAGCCAAGCCCACAGGGCTCCCTCCCTGTCCCTTTGGTGGCTGTCCTGAAAACAGATACCTTATGCTGCACTGGGTGTACCACCACCTCCTCCTGCCCACCACCCTACTGCCAAAGTCTGTGTGGATTCATGGTGGGGAGGAGGCTTGGAGCAAAACTGGTGGTCTCCTAGTACATAGCTATCAGCCAGCTGCATCCTGTCAGCAAGGGATCCTTCCAGGGCCTTGCTTTCTCCTGGGTTTCTTCGCTCTGGAGCCTACCTTTCTCCCGTGCTCCAGGTGTGGGGGATGGTAAGGATGCTGCTCCTACTTGGCCTCAGGCTGGGGGAGTGCACCTGAGAGAAGGAGACCTGACCTGTCTGCCCTGCCCCCTCGCAGCCTCCTCCCCCTAAGTCTGACTCAGCTCTTGCTTGACACAGATCTTAAGCTCTTGTCAGGCTGGTCTCAGGGAAGGCAGGTGATGTGGCCCATGGCCCAGCTGCCCCAGACGGCAGCCCTGCAGCCTTCTACTCTGGAAAACCCTGCAGCCTTTCCTGGCCACTCAGCTTTCTGCCTTCCCCTGAGGCAAAGACCTAAGGATGGCTCTACTAGGAGGTCAGCTGTTATCTGCTTTTGGGCAGGTCCTCTCCATTGCCCCCTTTCCCATTCTTACCTTCACCTCTTTCCAAGAGACCTGAGTTTTCACTCCCCCACCCCCGTGATCCTTTCTTTGGTTCCTTCTCTTAGCCTTTATTGAGCACCTGTTGTGTGCCAGGCACTGACTGGCCTGAGCCCTGGGGCTCCTGAGATGGGTAAGGACCGGCCCAGCTCTTAGAGCTGCTTGTGGTACAATTCATTCAGAGCAGCTCAAATGGGAGTATTATTGGATCCAGGACAATTAGAAAGGGTCTTTCTTTAGAGACGCCTTATGCGTAGAAGACACCCAGTGTCCTGGTAGGTGAGCTGTTTCAGCCTCATCATGACAGAGATCTCTTATTGCCTTCCCCTGTGAGGTTCGTAAAGTTTTCTATGAAACCACATTTAAACAAAAGCTTAAGGAACACACGGTTATTTTTTTTTTTTTAAGTCCGTGCATGTATAAATATATATCCTAGAAAGTAAAAGGCCCATCACACAGCTCTAGTGGAAATACTGGTGTGTATTCCCCCCAGATTTTTTACTCACAGATGTTGTAAATTTGGGTTCATATGTAGCTGCCTGTTTTTTTGGGAAGCACGTAGCCTCCATGGGCCACCGTCTGACCTCTGACAGTTACTCCAGCCATAGACCCCTGCCCAGAACAGAAATGGTGTCAAGTTCACAGTCCTTCTTGCTCCCCTTACCCCCCAAATTGCACCAAGTCAGCATCTGAAGCCCAGCATTGAAAGCCTTTGATGGCCAGGATTTCAGCTGCCTCCCACCACTCTCTGCCCTTGTGTCCCAGGCTCCTGTTTCGTGGTAGAGGAGGACTGTGTGGGCAGTGGGGAAATCTCACCTGGGTCTAGAGACTGGGGACCTCTGGGTTTTCCCACCCATTCTTCCTCCCTCTGGCCATATCTCTCAGCTCCTCTGTTCCTGCCCCTTCGTCTGGCTTCCAGAAACTGAGTCACAGAGACATCCAAACCTTCCAGGTTGACCAAAACATATTTTCTGGGCTGATATTCTATCAGCTCAGTGTGAACCACTAGTTTCCATATGCTGATCAGAAGCTTTAATTGACAGATATGTCTTAGCATTTCTATTTAAAAAATTATAACCTAAATATAGTTGGAGAGAAATCCTTTTGAGACATGGGGGAGGGGAGAAGGTAATAAAAGATCTTTGTTATGACGAAATTTGGAGTTGCCCTTCAGTCCCCCAGTGGTGGCACAGATGTTTAGAATCAGAGCCGGTTAGCCAGGGCGGAGGAAACTAGAAAAAAAGAAATTAGGGCAGTCTTGTGGGGCCGCAGTTTGATTCAGAAATGACTTCTGCTCACCACATTTCAGACTTGTGTTCAAATATTTATGTTATCCTGGCTTTGTCAACAAAGAGTGAAGACCACTGTTTAGTAGGAATCCAGTAGGCCAGGGCAATGGGCACCCATCAGGCCTCTTGGGGTCCGGGTGGATTCATCGTCATCAGCCAGTCTTGCTGGCCTGCACTTGCTGTCCCAGCCTGATTCTAGGCCCTGCCTTTGAGCAACTGACATTCTAATGCAAGACAGAAAAACGAGCCAAAAAGCCACAGCAGAATTGTGATACATGTTACATAGGAGAAAAGGTTGGGGTGGGGGATAGGGGAGCCTACTTTAGTTAGGTTGGCAGGGAAGGCCTTTGAGGAGGTACTCTTTAAACCTTGAGACACACAGTAATTAAAATGTCATCCTCATTTTCCCAGGCCCCTGGAGTGCCTGGCAGGATCTTGAACACAGTGGGTGCTTAAGAATTGTGTTGACATGAATCTGGGCCATGACCCCTTTGTCTGGCCTCAGCACCCTGGGAGCCAGTAACCATCGCCCTCTCCTGCCTTAGAGCTCCCTAGCCCCACCTCCAGCTGTCATTTGACCGTGAAGAATTGGGTTACCTTGGGGGTGGGGTGGCAGGGTCCTGTGAACTTAGGGGTGGCCATCAGGGCTGCTTCCAGGACAAGCCAGAGTGCATCAGGGGCAGGATAGAGAGAAAGAGCAAGAGAGAGCGGGAACTGATGACCTCCAGACAACCTGGAGGCTCTGCATGTGACTGGACCTCTTGCGTCTGGATCCTCTATCAGGGAGGTTTTACCTCACATCCCCACCATTATCCCAGAGAGAATCTGAGGCCTGAGCTTGGAAGCTGCCGCTTCTAGCAGCAGCAGAAGCCAAAGTGGGGCAGGTCACTGTATATGGGGATGAGTGTAGGGCTTGCCCCAGCTTGCTCTCCCAGCCTGCTGGAGCCTGCTCATTTCCAGAGCCCTTGTCACACAGGGTCAGAGCTGGAAGTGGCACCTGTAGAGATGATCTAGTCAAGCTCCCGCCCACCCCTTTGGCAGATGCATAAACGAGGTCTGGTTAGTCAGGGTGTGAGCTCCCAATACAGGCTTACCTCGTTTTATTGCACTTCTTAGATATTGCCTTTTTTACAAATTGAAAGCAAGTCTGTCAACGCTATTTTCCCAACAGGCTCAAATGATAGTTAACATTTCTTAGCAAGAAAGTATTTTTAAAATTAAGGTATGTACAATTTTTTTAGACATAATGCTACTGCACACTTAATAGACTACAGTATAGTGTAAACAAAACTTTTATATGCACTAGGAAACCAAAAACCTTGTGTGATTTGCTTTATTGCAATATTTATCTTACTGCGGTGGTGTGGAACTGAACCTGCACTGTCTCTAAGGTGTGCCTTTCCACATACCTCTTCTCTAGTGTTTAGCAGTTTGCTTCTGAGTGTGTGTTGGGGGGTGTTCTTTGAGCAGTGTGTGTGTGGGGGGGGGAGGTTCTTTGAACAAAATTTGTATGTATCATTTATTTTTTTAAATGTGCCACAGAGTAACACATTATACTAGTTTCCTAAATTATGCATTCACGTCTAGTATTGTCAAAATAGTGAGTATAAACATACTATATCACAAAACCAAAAGGACCCCCGTGAATCATTTGTATGATTCAGCCCTGGCCCAGAGGCTGATGGAGCTTGTTGGTCAGGAACTTGCCATGTTCATCTGGGTGTCCAGGTGCCTGGCAGTGGGACATGGCTGTGTGAGACTGAGCAGATTCCACCTTAATAGGGCCCCCATGAGTGTATGAGAGTCTCTGTCCTTGAGGTCTCACAGCATTTTTTTAGCACAGAATCTCATAGCTCTGTATGTGTGTGTTTTGTGTTTGTGTTATCACACGTGTGGTTTGCCTTGCAGTATTGTGCAGGAGTGGTGAGCTTTTGGAGGGCAAGGATCTTGCCTTAGCTGTCTTGGTGCCCCTCACAAGCTCTGCACAGGTCTTTCCATGGGTATGTTTGAACTGAGTCTTAGCACTAGAAGGGACCCTGAATCCATTAATTTATTATTATTATTATTATTATTATTATTTTTAACATATCTTTATTGATTTCAGAGGGAGGAAGGGAGAGAGAGAGAGACAGCTAGAAACATCAATGATAAGAGAGTCATTGATCTGCTGCAGCCCGCAACCCGGGCATGTGCCCTGACCGGGAATCGAACCCCTATCTCCTGGATCCTAGGTCAATGCTCAGCCGCTGAGCCATGCCTGGCTAGGCTGAATCCATTAATTTAGCCTCCTCACTTTACAGATGGAAGCCCAGATGTGGAGCCTGGGGGAAATGACCTGCCCCAGGTCATAGGGGCTGAACCAGCCAGTCCTGGGCTTAGATGTCTGACCTTCATAGCTGAGTTGGGAGTTGTCCTGGAGGTGAAGGGTACCTGTTCCTGAGAGGCCTGGGTGGGCACTGTGGGTGGGAACTGAAGCTCACTTTGGAGCCTTTGGAGCCAGCTTTCAGGAAGGTGTCGGGAGGGGTAGGCATGTGATTGTTGCCCCTCCCCCATGCCCACCAGGCCCACTTTACCTGCCTCACATGGTACGTGGGCTTGTCTGAAAGCCATCACTATTTGCTTTGAAACAAGGGTTTTGCTGCTTAGAAAAGAGCTCCCCTGGCACTGGAGACCCTCTCCTTGTTTAGTTTGGGGGCCTGCCCTTGTGGCCTGGCTGGAGGGTAGAGATGTGCTGTGTGGGAGGACTAGGGGGCCCTGCCTTCCCTGCCCTCCAGGCAGATGCCATGGCTAACTCCTAGAGGCTGCTCAGGCCCTGTGAACTCCCTGCCCTCCCTATCCACCACCACCTTCACCTCAGGCGCAGCCAAAATAAACAGCTCTGGAAGAGGTTCCTGGGCAGTCCAAGGCCCTTCTACACAACCACCCCCAGTGGCACCCTGGAGGGCCATGCACAGCCAGCACCTTGGGCCATTTCCACCCCCTCTTCTGAAGGGCTGGCACCTTACATCTGGAACCTTCTCTGGGGAAGGGGGAGGGGCATGGAACTTCCAGGGTTGGGATCACTGCCTCTGGCTCCAGCAATCTGGATCCTGTTAAACTCCTGTGGAAGGGTAAGGAGGCCTCACTTTTTAAAATTTGCTTTTCTTTTTTTACTTTATATTTCACAGGAACTTCAAATAACTCAGCTAGGCTATACACAGACTAGGACCCAGTGTAAATGCTTGTGGATGGAAATGAAACTAGACCAAATGAGGCTCATTCATTGATTCATCTTAGAAATGCTTCATGAGCACCTGCTAGACTAGCTTCCATATACTGAGCACTTATGACCTTGACACTCAGGAGAGGTGGTATCTTGTGGGGGTTTCAGAGCCAGGCTGCCACCTAGCCATGTGACCTTCATATTAGGTGATGTAATACATATAAAGGTCTTAACAGTGTCTGGCATATGATAAGAACTTAATAAATGTTAGCCATTGTTAATATCATGATTATTACCATAGTTTTCATTGTAACCCTGCAGAGTAGTGACTTATTATCCCCATTTTCCAGATGAGGAAACTGAGGTTTTTAGAGGTTAAATAACATGCCCAAATCATTCAGTGGTAGAGCCAAGGTTCCAGTTCAGTCTGGAATCTGAGGCGTTGACAGCCTAACTGTAGTCCTTATCTGGTTCCAGGCTAGGGGTCAGGCATTCACATGCCAACACTAATGAGACCAGGTGCTGTCCTGAAGAGCCTACAGCCTGGTGTAGAGGCCCACACATACTCATGGGCATCAGTGAGTGAATTTCTGGAGGTACCACATGGGTTAGAGTCAAGCCAGGATGGGTAGGAGGCAGGGCAGGACTGGCAGCAATACCATGCTGCACGCAGGGCTGGTCGGCAGTGTTGCCAGCTAGGCCTTCCCTCCTGTGCTGGAGGCAGAACTGGTTCTGTGCCTGTCAACTGTATGTGTTTGTGTAGGAGGTGTCACCTCCTTCCCCCACCTCCCCATCTCTGGCCAGGGGGTTCTTTTCACTGTCCCAGGGAGGTGGCCTCCAGGACAAGAGCTGGGATAAGCACTGGGCTGGGAGTGAGAGCATCTAAAACCACTCACTGGATTCCTACCACTGCCCCCAGGTCCCTGAACCTCAGTGTCCTCATCTGTAAAGTGGGAGTAATAGTACTTGCCGCGCAGGGTTGTTGTAAGGATTAACTGGAATTATGTAAAAAACACACAACTCTTTATAATACTAATTCTCGCACTTATATTCCTAGTAATCATTACCATTTTTGAGCTCCTACTTTGTGCTTCACACATTACTGGGCAATTACATACAGTAATGCATATTGTGTAATCATCACAATAGTCCTTCCAGATGCTATTATTGCTCCCATTTAATTGATGTGGAAATTGAGGTCCAGAGACTCTGCAGCCTGGCGTAGAGGCCCACCTGTGAGGGGTGGAGTAGAACGTCAGACCCAGATCCTTTCTGATTCCAAAGCCACCTCTCTGTGTTCCAAACCTTCTGTGTTCCAAACCTTCCGAGTTCTGTCTCCCTCCCAGGTTCACCCCTCACTAGTAATCACTGGACCAGCCTCCGGCGGGTGTGGCTGTCAAGGAGCCAAGCTGAGTGAGGCGCTCCTGCTAGGCCAGCCACCCAGGCCTGGCAGCAGTGGGAGGCAGGGATGGAGAGATGGGCTTTACCTGCCCCCAGCCCCCGGTTGTGGTGAGAGCAGCAGGATTTCCTCCGTGCCAGTCTGGCAAGTAAGTTTTGTCTGCCTATGAGTCACACAGCACTATCATGAGTCAGGTTTTTCCCTTCTTCTTGCCCAGGGCAGCTGGGGAGGGGGTGGGGGTTTTCTTAGGAAATAGGGCCTCCTGCTCTCCCCCCCCCCTTGCCTTGGAGCTGCACATCTTGGCTCAGTCCTGAAGGAAGAGTCCTTCGTGTCCTTACTGGAAAGGGCGTCTGGGTGCTGGCCACACAGGCCTAAGAGATCAGGCCTTAGGCTGAGCAGAGTAGGGAGCGGAAGGGACCTCGTTGTTAGTAAGGAGAGTAAGGTGGCTAGTCCAGGGCTATCTGACTTCAAAGTTCCTGCTCTTGGCCTCTTGGCTTGAGTCCTTTCCCTCCTTTCTGCCAAAGAGGGGCTTAGCCCTATGTCCTTTGGACAGTGCAGCCAGGTTTCCCCAGGCACAGGTCTCCTGAGCTCTCTGCTTCTTGCCTTATGACCGGCCTGGCTGACAGCCTTGAAGGACTGTCCAGATGGCCAGCCTCAGTCAGGCCCAGGGTTCTCCCTGAGCATCCCCCTGAGTCAGGAAGGGGAAGGCCTGAGCCAGGCTCTCTCAGAGGCCTAATTAAACACAGCTGAAGCAGCCAGCTAGGGTAGGCAGCCTAGTTCCAGATCAGTGTGTCTTAGCCCTGGCCACACGTTAGAATCATCCAGAGAGCCTTTATACCCCTCTGATGCTCAGCCCATACCCCAGAGCAATTAAGTTAGAATCCCTGGGGGTAGGTGCCAAGCAACTGTGTTTTTTGGTATACCACACTGTATGGCCTCTTGAGAGCCCGCCCTCCTGGAGGTGACAGTCAAGTTGCAAGGACAGCACAATCTGAAGGGAACACATACATGTAACTCAAGTTGGCGTGGGATGCTCATGCCCCTCAAGGGAGAGGTGTGTGTGGGCACTGCCGGGAAGAGACCTTCGTCTGCATGCTAATGGATTGAGGGGGGCACCAGGCAATGCTTGGGAAGGAAACTAGCAAGGCCACTGGCCTGACAGGGCTGTGATTCACAGGCTGTAAGAAGGAAAGGGAAGGAATGAGTCAGGCACAGCTGCCTGTGAAGCTGGAGCCTGGCTTTGGAGGATAATGAACATGCTCAAATGAGTTCTCTGTTGATCCACAGACTGACTGTGTGGGTCCTGAGCTGTTCCACATGAAGAAGTGGGTAAGCCTTGAAAAGATGGGCTTCTAGATCTCATGTATATCAGGCATCTGAGTGCACTTTTTACTTGACTGAGGCACTTCTCACAGAAACTCCTGGAGCATTTCCATGTCTCTCTAAGGTGCAGTGAAGAGTGGCATTTGCGTTTGGCAGATGGGCTTAGAGAGGTTAAGTGCCATGGCCTGGGTCACACAGCAGGAGTCACATGGAACCAGACCTAGGTCTCTTGACTCCCAATTTCACCCCACTCAAGACACAGACCTGAATGACAGTAACTGAGGGCCAGCTACTAAGATGTGGACTATAAATGAGAGAATGTGGAGCCACAGCCAGGGGAAGGGTATGGGAACTTTTCTCACTCCAGCCCCAACAGTTCTGGGCAAACTTGCTGTCGTGTTTGCTGTGGAGGCAGAGGGATGGGTGCTGAGCAGACCCCACCTGGGCTGTGAGGTGAGTTAGGTTAGTTGGGAGGAGAGTGAAGGAAACAACAGGAGGGAATAGAGGTAGGAAATGTCAACCCTTGAAAGCAGCTGTGACTTGTGTTATTCCAGACAGCAGAGCCAGTGGATTCCAGGTCAGAATAGTAATGTTAATAATAACAATGGCAAAAACAATTTCAATGATAGTAATAAGTGCCTACTCTGTAGCAAGTATGGTGCTGGTGTGTGTGTCTTCAGATTGAGGAAGCGAGAGCCAGGTGAGGCTTGGTGCTAGGAGATTACACTTGGGTGTTAGGTTACTTGATTTATTGTATATAATCTTCTTGATCCTGTTAGTTAATTTAGTATATATGTAGATATCCTCAATGCTCCCAACCTCCCTAAGAAGTGAGCTGTTACTACTCGCTACTTCCCAGGAGAGGAGACTAGAAAGCTTAAGGCATTTACCCCCAAGGTCACTTAGCTGATTTATAATGAAGCTGATGTTTAAACCCAGCTCTGCCTGCCTCCAAAATCTGTTTCTCTGTTCTACTACCTGCTTCATAGCTAGTGCTCAGTGAAGGATGACTATAAGGCTATTAACTTTCTAACCACTTTATCCATCTAACAGTGAAATAAGCTTCCTCATGACATAGCAAGTGCCTCCCCCCAGAAGTGCCCACAGAGGCTGAATTGCCCCTGCAAGAGGGTGGTATGGGGTGAGAGGTTGGTCTCCATCACTGAGCCCCAAACCAGTCATGTGGAATTAGAATCTTGGGCTAGTGCCCCGTGTCTGTGTTTCTGTCAAACCCACAGGAGACCTGGGCACACTGTTGGGCCCAAGTGTCCTGGGAAGGCCCAGCTCATCCTATTCTTCCCTAGTGGGACCTGAAGGGTCAGGCAGACTCGTAACGTCTCCACTCTTGGTCATGCTGTGTGTTCTGCTTGCTGTTTTCCCACTGGCGTGTTCATCATCTCTGTGTCAAACTCCTAACATTCTAATATTCTAGTTATAATTCAGCTTTCACTGGCAATGGAGTGGTTTGATAGAATTTACCTCCTACCCCCAATACACACACACACAAACAGGCAAGGGCTGTGGTGTTTGGGACAGGTCACATCCCTTCTCAGAGCCTCAGTTTCCTCATCTGTAAAGTGAAGGGGCTAGGGTAAATGACTTTAATATCATTCCTGGCTTTAGGGATTCTGCCATACTCTGGGGCACCTGCCCTGATGGGGGTGGCATATATCTGAATGAAGTGCTGTGGCAGTTGACACCCAGTGGGACAGAGTCCTGGGTGTCAGAAGTCAGGCAGCTGGCTGCCAGGCTGGGACTGGCTTGGATCTTCCCCGCAGGGAGCCTCCTTGACAGCAGGCCTGTGGGAAGCACAGTGCCAGCGATGACCTGTCTCTCCTCCCTGGAGTCCTGAGGTAGCAAGGGGAGCTGGACAGATACTGGAGACCTTTCTAGCAACCTCTGGGGAGCTCTTGTTTTATTTATGAGCTGCCATCCTCCCTCTTCTGCCCCAGGAAAAGTGCTGGCCCTGTGCTGTGCAGCTGTGCAGGGAAGTGGGCATCCATCAAGCCCGCTTTTGTCCCTGTCAAACTCAACCTCACTTAACCCCTGCACCCTCCTGCACGGTGGAGAGATTAAGAGTTCTCTACAGCAGGAGTTTTCAAAGTTCCCAAATCACAGCAACTTTATGAGGAAGAGAAAAAAAGACGCTAACCCTTCATTCTTTTAATTGCATACTGGTAAGCATTATTGACTTGACATGATTGCTAATTACAATAGCTACTGTCTTTTAAGCCTTGAGCAGAGTAGTCTCTGTAATCCTTACAGCAGTCCGTGAGGTGGGACCTCCGTCCTCTTTGCAGATGGGAACAATGAGGCTCAGAATGGTTCCGTCATCCACCCGCACCCACCCTCGCTCACGCAGGTGGTTGAAGCAACCCCCCGGCCTCCCTACCCAAATCCATCTCTGAAGCCCATGTATAAGTGAGTGTCCAGATTGGAGAGAGAGGCTACGCTAATGTGTCCCTTAACTCACAATTACCTGTGAAACTGCGTGTAATCAAGGTTCCCTCTAGAGCCGGTGACCCTGGAACTGTTCACATTCAGGTCAGGTCCTTGTTGCCCCTGGGAACAAACACATTGGTACCTGCGGAAGATGGGAATGTATTCATTATAAGAAAGGAGCAGGCTGTATTTTGTTGTTAATCCTCACCTGAAGGTGCTTCTCCATTGCTTTTCAGAGCGAGTGGAAGGAGGGAGGGAGGAGAAGAGAGAGAAACATCGATGTGAGAGAGACATGCATTGACTGGTTGCCTCCTGCACGCACCCCACGGGGCAGGGAGCGAACCCACAACCCAGGTATGTGCCCTTGACTGAGAGTGGAATCCATGACCCTTCGGTGCCCAGGGGGGCACTCTGACCACGGAGCCACACCGACCAGGGCTGTATTTTTTTTCTTTTTAAATTCATATTAACTTAAAACAAGGAGAAGTACAGGAATTTCCCAAACACCTGTGAGGTAGTATTCTCTCTCAGCCAGTCTCAGAAAGGAGCTAGCTGCTGGTTGTATGGCAGGTCAGATTTCAGCGTTGACCCTGAGGATTTGGGGGTTCTTTTGGGAGTAGAGATGAGACCAGGTCAGTTTTCAAGCAGGAAATAGGACAGGGGCAACTTGGCGAAGTCAGCTCAGGTCAGAGGAAGAGTTGGTCAGTGCCCAGCCTGGCATGCCACCTTTCACCCTGCCCAGCCACACATAGCTGGGGCCTTGGGAGGGAAGCACAGGGCAGATAGCAGCTGAAGTCCCTGCTCCCTGCAGTAAATGTGTGTGTTGTGTGCAAGCACAGAGAAAGCGCACACTGTCTCTGAGGTTCTGTGTGCCCCTTGTCCACACCCACAACCACCCAAGCAGGGGGCCTCTGGCTAGGTTTATTTTTCTTGGCTGCACTTCTGTCTCTCCAGTTGCCACGAAGGTTCCAGACCCTCACTGGGTGTGGTTGCTGACATCCCCTCCCCTCATCCTTCATAGGTTTCTTCACTGTACACCTCAGGGACTGCTTTTGTCCCTCCTAGACTTCCATCTCCACCCCCCCTTTTTTCCTCCCTCTCTTCCTTACAGGGATTTCTTCCAGGCAGCCACATCTGGTCTCTCTCCACCTCTGATCTCCCCTCTCCAGCTCTTCCTACTTTTCTTACACTGCCTGCTCACTTCATTCACTCCCTCACTCACTCATTCATCCGACAAACAGTTCTTGAGTTCTGCTGCATGCCAGACTTTGATCCTGTCTCCAGGATCCCAAAGATGAACTGGGGGTGGTCCCAGCCTCAGGGTGACAAACAAGATCATTGCACAGAGCTGCAGTTGCCCTGGGCTGGGTGTCATCACAGAGCCAAGTACAGAGCTCACAGAGGAGCCTGGAGTCGAGTCCTTCAGCCTGCCCTGGACCACCTGGGACCCTGCATGCCCCATGAGGGGATGCAGTTTAGGAAGCCTGGCTTGTCACTTAGCAACTGGCTCCACCTCTTTCCCTCCCTGAACTCAAGCTGGGCCAAAGGGAATGAATGGGGAAGAAGGGCCCACGCACTGTAGATGCCACATGGGGAGGCCCCAGCTGAGCAGAGCAGAGCCAGCACTTTTCCCTTCAAAGGCTACCTAGGCTCTGAGGGTCATCCTGGGCTAAGTCTAACTATAAATACCAGCTTCCTGAAGGGATTACCTGGGCTTCACTCCCCCTGGCTGCACTCTTCCCAGCTGGGCTGATCCTCCTAGGGCCTGCTATTCTTCCTGACCTCTTATCCCCTTTGCCAGGTGCCATCCTTCAGCCATACCTCTCAGCCTTCTGCATCCCAGAGGAGGCGACCAGGGCAGGAGGGGAAGAGGAGTGAATGGAGTTTGCATCTTGGCCGACAGGCCCATGCAGCCCTGGTTGTTAGGATGGGCAGGCCCTTGTCCCTGCCTTCACTTCCCTGGAGCCTCATCTCTCACACCAGCTAGAGCAAGCCCAGACTTGTCACATAAACAGTACTTCTGGGGAGGACACTGTTGGCCCTATCCCTAGAGTAGGGGTCTGGGGATGGAGCTTGGTAACTGAGTGAAAACAGAGCTTAGGGATTGTTGCAGGTATAAATAGGGCTGTCTCCTGGCTTGGGTGGACTAATTGTCCTGGGAAATCTCTGATTCCCTTGGCTGGTCGTAGAATTAGTGTCACATCCCAGTGGCTCAGTCATGCCAGTCCCTGAAGCCACAATAAGGATCTCTTGGGTCCAAGATCAAGAAGTGAAGGGACTGCTTGACTTCTCCCTCATGCAGACTTTCCCTCTGCCCACTTCTGCTCTCAGTTGTAATTCCTCCTCCATGCTCTCCACCCCATTCACGGTGCCTTTGTCAGTTCCATTTTCAACTCAGCAGACAACTTGCTGAAAACCTGCACTGGGCCAGGTATGCTGTGAGGCCCTGGGATATTCAGAGGGAAGCAGCCAGGGCCTGTCGATTTCCATGGATTTTTGAGGATCCCCTCTTTTGTGTAGTCATTCTGAATTCAGCAGGTATTAGGAGTACAGGTACACACACTCACACGTGCACACATACAGACACACATACACGTGCACACATGCACGCTCAGAGATGCACACCAGCTCTAGGCAGGTTGGAGAGGATGTTCAGTGTTCTCTCTCCCACTCTCCTTTCAGTGCCCTCCCCTGGGGATGGAATGGCCAGACACCACTCATTATCGAGGCCACACCGCAGCGCCTCCCGTCATTATCCTCCCCCGCCCCAGCCCGCGTGCCCTCTGCTGTCTTCCCTCTTTACTCTCCAAATCTGCTCTCAGCAACCACTTTGGAGGTGAGCTGTTGAACGAACTTACGTTAACGTGTGGATGAGCCTGCCATTTCCGCTTCTGCTTTGCTGTGTTTACAAGGGGGGTTTTTCAGCCAGAATCTTTACATACCCCAGCCCAGCCCCTACGACTCCAGGTCAGTGAGTATGTGTGGGCCCTGGGAATCTGCCATTTTAACCGGCACTCCAGGAGACCTTCATGCAGGTGGTAATGTGGACAACCCTTCGGGCCCCAGCTTTTGCCTTTATACTCAGAAACATACATTCTCTGCTCAGTCACAAATATCTTTGCTGTTCCTTACCCATCGCAATTACAGAAGCCCACCATTTTCGTAGGTGTTTTGTACCTCCCAGTACAGGTGTGTACCTTGACTACAAAATGATCTTTTGTTTTTTAAATCTCTCTTTTGTCAACTTCATTAGGGATAAGGACCATTTCTGTTACTCTGTCTTTGACCTGGAACTTATCTAGGACAGGTGGAGATGTAAGTAGAAGCCACTAGATGCTCCTCCTGCTGAAACCAGCAGAGCCTGTCCTGGCTCTGGACAGAGTCACTCAGAGATGCCAGCAACTGAAATCTTAGAGGCTGTTGACCTTGAGCTTTCCGGATCATCACCACCCTCAAACCCCCTAACTGGCTCTCCAAACTCTTCCTACTTTTTCATGGCTGCTCCCGGGGACTTTATGTACCCTTTTTTCTTGTTAGCAACTTTCATTGTATTATTCTTATTGTTAACAAATTATTAGTAATAAATTTGTTACTAACAATTAAATTATTAGTAACAAATGTTTGTTTTAGAAAACTTGGAAAATATAAGCCAAAAAAAATCCCTCCAAAACTTATAACTGCAATCAGATATAACCAGTTAACATTTTGGTGTAAATCCTTCCAGCCTTTTTAATATATGATTTTATATTCTTTTTTAGAAACAAAAGCTGTAGCACAAAGCACTTGCTGTTCTGTAACCTTTTTGTGCTGTATTCTGGACATCTCCTTATGTTACTCAGTATCCTTCCGCCCCACCACAGACCTTCTGCCAGGATGCACAGGTTTTACTTAGCCTTTCTCCCTGTGTGTGCAGTTTGATTGTTTCTAGCTTTCCCCTGTTTAAAACTGTTTAAAACTGTGCTGAGTTTAACACTTTTGTAGATGAAACTTCGCCACACACTTGTGATTATTTTCTTGGGATACATTCTTAGAAACCAAATAGCTGAGCCAGAGGGATGTACATTTTTAAGTTTGGGAGTACATTCTAAATGCCTTCCAGAAAGTTTGTACTGATTTGTTCAGTATATAAGAGTGTTCACACCCTTTCAAATGCCCGTATTTTATGACTCAACTAACCATAAAACATTCTTTTTAAGTAAATGAAATTTAAAATATTCATCATCAATTTGCTTTTATGTTTGGATAAAAAGCTTCCTTTTCTTTGTTTGTATCTGTACCTAACATTGTCAGCATCATAGTGTAGGGATCCAGACATTTTGGCATGTCTCTTACACATGCTTGTCTTGGGCCTGGAGAACTTTTGCTGGATATTTTTCTGCAGAATTGGACTCACTGATGAAGGGAGCCAGCACCTGGCCCAGAGGTGCTGCAGCTGCCCCCTGCTGGCTGCGATGTGCAGTGCTGCTGCCCTTTCCTTTATTTTAAAAAGATTTTTAAACTGATTTTTAGAGAGAGAGGAAGGGACAGAGAGAGAAAGGTCAGTGTGAGAGTGGGCTGCCTCCCGCACGCTCTCTCCCACCGGGAATCAAACCGGCAACCCCTAGTGCACAGGACAGTGCCCAACTAACTGAGCCACACAGGGTTTGAAAAAGGAAGGGCCTGCTTCCTTTTTCTGCATCAACCTCTCCCCTTCCCAGCATCACCACCCCATTCTAATATTTTCTAATATTTTTCAGCCTGAAAAGACCAGAGTACAGGATGAGGAATTTTTAAACCATTGTATCCTGGGTAGCGACAGATACTGTTAATACTTGGAGAGGCTCACTGGCATTGGGTCCATCCGTGGGTGAGAAGTGTGTCTATGACAGGAAGAGGGTGCTGCTGTCAATGTGAAAGGGAGGGGACTCTGAAGACGAGGTATTCGAGCAAAGCATCCTAAGGTACCTGTGGCCTCCTGAGATGAAGACTTTGAAAGGTGACACCACAAGGCTTTTTATTTTAAAGAGAGAATGAGATGTGTGCATACACAGTTACACTTCAGGTATCTTGGGGTCATCAGTCCAGCAACCTAATTGTTAGGAACAGAACCAAACCATGACAATTAAAGGGGGCGGGACCTGAGCAGGAGTGACAGATGTCCCGAAGCCTAGTCTCTTTCTTCTTTAGGAAGACTGTTTCTTAGAACTGGATGCTTTTGATCTCAGTGCTGACAAGCTTTCTAAACCCTCAGGAGATTAGGAGTTGCCCATTAGCTGGACCTAACCTCTATCCATAGGAGTAGCAGATAGACATAGATGGAAACCAGTAAGAGGTGACCTCTGGCAAAGAAGCAGGAAAGCTGTACAAATCAACTCGAAGTTAAGAAGCCCCCAAGGTTGGGGTCATTGAGTGGAGGGGCAGACATACTACACCTCAGAGGTCCCTGAAGGTGTCACTGCACAAAGACTGTGAATCCTACTGGATCAAAACTCTTGTTAGGGAGTCATTGGTACTAACGGACCAAAAAGAGGAGTCAGAAATCATGAAGCAGGATCCAGGCAGAAACACCTCTGGGTCAAACTTCCACACAAAAAATACGTGAATAAAGCTAATCTTCTGTTTCTCCAGTACCTCCTCTCTGTCTTTCACACTTAAGCGTTTGATTTTATCTGTTTTATGCTGTGTGTGTGTGTGTGTGTGTGTGTGTGTGTGTGTGTGTGTGTGTGTGTGTGTGTGTGTGTGTGTGTTTATGCTGTGTGTGTGTGTGTGTGTGTGTGTGTGTGTGTGTGTGTGTGTGTGGCTAGTGTGAGGTAGGGCTCTTGTTTAATGTGTTCTTATATGGAGACCCTTAGTCTCGAAACCATTCATCAGTTGTCCACATTAAGAAAGATCTTCCATGTTTCTCCTTTGCGGGTCATACAGAATACTTCCGATGCTAGTTGTGTGGGTGTTTTTCCCACACCAAGCAATTCTCCAATTCTCTGTGGACACCAACTGGTGTCCTACAATTCTCAATTCTCTTACTATGCAGAATTAGCACAGACTCCACAGGTTAACGGGCTCAGTCCCACAAGACTGCCTCCCTTCATATTACCCACAACTTCTTTTAAACTTGGCTACAAATTGGAGGTTCCCATGACCCCCTCCTTGGGTTTGATAATTTTTTGGAGCCTCTCAGAACCCAGGAAAACAGTTTACTTACTATTGCAAATTTATTACAAAGTATATTTTAAAGGGTACAAATGAACAGCCAGATGAAGAGATGCAGAGGGTGAGGATTGGAAGGGTCCTGAGCACAGGGACTTGGGGTGCACCACCCTCTCAGCACGTGGATGTGTTCCCCAGCCTGAAAGCTCTCCAAAGCCCATACTTTGGGGATTTTTGTGGAGGCTTCATAATGTAGACATCAATTATTAACTCAATTTACAGCCCCTTTCCCTGCTCTAGAGAATGGGAGGCACTGCTGAAAATTCCAAGCTTATCATGGCTTCATCTTTTTGGTGAGCAGCTCTCATCCAGGATCCCACCAAGAGTCTCCTCATTAAAACAAAGGTCACTTGTGTCACCTAGGAAATTCCAAGCAGTTTAGGAAGTCTGTATCAGACATTCCTATCACTCAGGAAATTACAAGGGTTTTAGGAGCTCAGTGTCAGGAACCGGGTCAAAGACAAAATACTAGCACAAACTGGGGACAGAGCCAATATATATATCTCTAATATTATTTCACATCCGTCACACACACAGACACACGCACACATGCACACCCCATCTGCAGTGTGCCTTCTTCCTGGAGGCACATTTCTGCATGTGCCTGGGTCTGTTCCCGGGCTCTTTATTCCATTCCACTGGCCTATTTGTATGTTCCTGTTCCAGTACTACACTCGCTGTAGCTTTATTATTAGTGTCGAAAATTGTAGTGTAAGTTTCCCCACCTCATTCTTCTCTAAGAGGATCACTGTTCTGTATAAACTTTAGAATCAGCTTGCCAAGTTCCTTGGGGGAAAAACGCCTTCCAGTTAGGAATTTTATTGGGATCTCATTAAAATAGATCAGTTTGGAGGAAAACAGGGACATTTTTATCATCTTGTTGAATACTACTTCATCCCCATTTTTCCTGTTGTATCCTCCGGAAATTCTGTTTGAAAATGTCAGACCACCTGCCCTGGCCGGGTGGCTCGGTTGGTTGGAGCATCATCCCGTACACCAAAAAGTTTCGGGTTTAATCCCTGCCAAGGCATGTACGGGGGGCAACTAATGCCCCTCTCCCTCTCCCTCCCTTTCTCTCTCTCTCTCTCTCTCTCTGTCTCAAAACCAGTTAAAAAAACCACATATCCTTGGGTGAAGATTTAAAAAGTATCAGACCATCTGAGTTTCAGTTATTATGTTTTTCATTTCTAGAAGTTTATATGGTTCTTTTAATTTCTGCTTGGTCATTCTTTATAATCTCTTTTTCCCTGTTTATATTTTAAAGCCTTTCTTATTTCTTAAACTCCGTATTTCACAATCCGTGTCCGAGAAATCCCGTATCTGAAACTTTTTGAGTCTGAGTCTTCTGTCTGCTGTTTTTGCTGGCTCTGGCTCATATTGCCTTCTTTCCTTGTATGTTGTGATTTTTTTTTTTTTACTGTGACCTTATTACTTCTTTCCCTTGAAACTTTATCTTGGGAATTCTTTGAGGCCTGGTTTGAAGTTGTTTTCCTACAAAGAGAATTTGCATTTCCTTCTGCTAACCCAGGGACACTGTAAATGAAATGTCTGCCCAAGAGTTTTCTGCCTGCACAGGTATCAGCCAACCCACTGGAGGGCCACTTGCAGATCAGTCTTACCTGAGGTGGAACCCCCACGCTGTCACTTACTGTGTGACCTCAGGCAAGCCAGGCTTTAGGAAACTGCCATCTCAGAGCTGAAGGCAGAAGGAGCCACAGGAGCGAGGTCTAAAGTACTTGGCTCCCACTCTAACTCAGCCCCTACAGAGAGACTGGACTAAAGCTGGGGCTACCGCTAGGCCACCCCCACTGGCTGGGGCAGGAAAGGGGGCTCCTCAGATGGAGAGAATGACATTCACTGCCTACCAGCTGTGTGAGAGAACCCCACGCAAGCACTTATTTATATACATTATCCCATTTCATCCTTGCAGTCGCCTTAGGTGGCAGGTATTATCCTTATTTCACAGATGATGGGACAGGCAGAGAGATTAAATGACTTTCCCGAGGTCACACAGTAAGTGACAGTGTGAGGGTTCCACCTCAGGTAAGACAATCCACAAGTGCCCTCCGGTGGGTTTGCCGATACCTGTGTGGGCAGAAAGCTGTTGGGCAGACATTTCATTTACCAATGTCCCTGGGTTAGCAGAAGGAAATGCAGATCCTTTTTGTAGGGAAGCAACGTCAGCCCGGCCGAGCGTGGCTCAGCGGCTGAGCTTCGACCTAGGATCCAGGCGATCAGGGTTCGATTCCCGGTCAGGGCATATGCCCAGGTTGCGGGCTGGATCCCCAGCAGGGGGCATGCAGGAGGCAGCCGATCAGTGACTCTCATCATTGATGTTTCTACCTCTCTCTTTCCCTCTCCCTTCCTCTCTATGAAATCAATAAACATATATTTTTAAAAAAACACTATATACTGGAACATGAATAACAAGACATTAAAATTGTTTATCATTTTAATCATGGGAATATACATCGACAGTAATATAAATGTGAAATAAACAGAAAGGTGTATATTGGCATGAGAACATTTTAAACCTTTTGTATCACATGAACATAAAATACTTAGTAATACAGACTCAACTCTAATGGGACAAGGGGGAAAGGAAGCAAATGGAAATGTGTCTCGGTGTCAATAGTGGTTACTTCTGAATGTGGTGGAACCCTTGAGTAATTTTTTCCACAGTGGCAGGATGGTATAGACAGTGGTCACAGGGTGGCCTTCGGAGTCAGAAAGTCTTGCCTGAAATTGGTACCTGCGCGGCCTTAGACAAACACCCAGCTCTCTGGGCGTTGGTTTCCCCCGTTGGGCTGTTTTGGGGACCGAATGAATGATGGGTCTAAAGTGCTAGCCTGCGGTTGGCACAGCTGGCTCCATAAATGTGGCAGTTATTATTTTTACACATCTGTATTCTTTCTAGATTTTAAAAATAGTGAACATGTACTACTTTATAATCAGTTAAAACTTAAACAACAGCAACAACAACAAGGACAGTATATGCTTTGCTGGTAGAAGTATTTTATGTCCCCAGGTTGGGTGTGTGCAGTTTCCAGTTTCTTCCTTGACTCCAAGGATGGGCGCAGAGACCTCCTAAATACTTAGGAGCCGCTGCAGGGGGGTCGGGGGGCCGGGCAGTGGGTCCTAGTCCTGCCTGGGCGGGGGAGGGCGAGCTGCAGCCCTGGTTTAGAGATGCTGAGCCTCTCCCTCTGCCCTGCCCAGGTCGCAATGAGCCCCTGAAGAAGGAGCGGCTGAAGTGGAAGAGCGACTACCCCATGACGGATGGGCAGCTGCGGAGCAAGCGGGATGAGTTCTGGGACACAGCCCCTGCCTTCGAGGGCCGCAAGGAGATCTGGGACGCCCTCAAGGCGGCCGCCTATGCCGCTGAGGCCAACGACCATGAGCTGGCCCAGGCCATCCTGGATGGAGCCAGCATCACCCTGCCACATGGTGAGCAGGCAGGGTGGGGGCTTGGTCCCCGATGGAGCCAGGGGTTCATCAGCACTGTTCAGGGTGGAGGAGAGCCGGTGGCCTGCCACACCGGGAGTTGCTACCCAAGCTTGTGGGTGGCGGGTGTGGCTATTTCTTGTTCATTTAGCAGCCCTTCTGAGCATGGACCAGGAGTGAGGACACAAAGGGAAGCGGGACACGGTTCCTGTTTGCCCAGTGAGGGAATGGAAGCACAAGCCAATCTCAAAGCACTGTGATGAGGGCAGGCTAAGGATTACTCAGGGCGCTTTGGGATCTCAGAACATCTGAGGTACCAACCTTCTGTTGGGTGTTTATGTGCTGGGCACTGAACTAGAAGCTTCTGCGTCACCTCATTTACATTCATAACAGCCTGTGGGGCTGTGTAAAGGGGGTAACAGGAGAATTCTGTGGAGTCTTAGACCTAGGTTTAACATGAGTGTCTTTGTTTCCCTGCTCTATGACCTTGAGCTAGGAGCTTCCCAAATTGAAAACCTCAGTGACTTTAAATGGGGGTACCTACCTCGTAGGCCGGTTATTAGGATTCAACGAGATACCATCACATCATTTAGTGTAGTCCTAGCACTTTGTAGGTGCTCAAGGCACAGGAAATATATTTTTACATGCAGTACATTGTACAAGCAAGGAAATTGGGGCCCACTAGGTATACCTCCTAGGTAAGACATGAGGAGCAGGGCCTGTGCCATTTCATCCATCCTTGTAACCTTAGCACCCGGCATATATGCTCAAGAAAGAGTTGTTGAATGAACAAATGGAAAGTTAAATAATTTGCCAGGGTTGTACAAAACAGTACCTAGTGGAGCCAGAATGCCAGCCCAGGTCTTCCTGACTCCACCTTGAGGTCCTCCCAGCTCACCCAGGAACACATGACTGTAGGTAGGGTGGGTTTGTGACTGTGGGGTGGCCGTGACAAGTGTATTAGTCTGCTTGGGCTGCTATAACAAAATACCACTGACTGAGTGGCTTATTAAACAGCAGAAATTTATTTCTCAGTTTTGGAGGCTGGGAAGCTCAATACCAAGGTGCCAGCTGAATCAGGTTTAGGCAAGAGCTCTTCCTGGCTTGTAGATGGCCATCTGCTTGCTATGTCCTTACATGGTGGAGAGAGAGGGGATGCACTCTTGGTGTCTCTTCTTATAAGGACACTAACTCTGTCAGGTCAGGGCCCCACCCAAATGACGTCATTTAACTTTAATTACTCTCTTATAGGCCCCTATCTCCACATACAGTGACATTGAGGATTAGAGCTTCAAAATATGGATTTTGTAGGGACATAATTCAGCCCCCAAGAACACTCTGACAAGCCCTGTCTTTCCCACAGGCACCCTCTGTGAATGCTATGATGAGCTGGGCAATCGCTACCAGCTGCCCATCTATTGCCTGTCGCCGCCCGTGAACCTGCTGCTGGAGCACACTGAGGAGGAGAGCGTGGAGCCCCCGGAGCCCACACCCAGCGTGCGCCGTGAGTTCCCACTGAAGGTGCGCCTCTCCACGGGCAAGGACGTGAGGCTCAGCGCCAGCCTGCCTGACACAGTGGGGCAGCTCAAGAGGCAGCTGCATGCCCAGGAGGGCATTGAGCCGTCCTGGCAGCGATGGTTCTTCTCTGGGAAGCTGCTCACAGACCGCACACGGCTCCAGGAAACCAAGATCCAGAAAGATTTTGTCATCCAGGTCATCATCAACCAGCCCCCACCGCCCCAGGACTGAGGAGCCCACGGACCCCTGGGAAGAGAGGCCAGGGAGGGCCTCTGTGGGGCTAAGAGGCCCCTGGGCTGTAGCACAGGCCCCCCTCACCCTGCTGCTGCCTTTGAGTGCTGATATTTTCTTCAGGGGCGCCTCCCCGCTGTATGGCTGCTGGGCAAGCCACAAAGGGACCCTGCCTCCCAGGGCCACCATGGGCCACCAGTGCCCGGCACCCAGGAAGCAGTGCTGCCACACAGGCCTTGCCAACCTTGTCAGAGAAAAAGAAAACTGGGGCCCTTCATCCTGCTTCTCCCACAGCAGGATTGAGCCATGAGGGCCAGCCCGGAGGCCCCTGAAGCCCAGATCTGTCATCTGGTGCCGCCAGCTGTGCTCACTCCGGTTTTCTGCTCAGGGTCTGAAGCAGCAGCTGTCTCCCTCCCCCGTCCCCACCCCCTGACTGCCCTGGGTACAGTGCCAGTGCCCTGGAGGGGAGGGGACCACTCATGAGCCCCAGGGGCAGGGAGCCTGAGGCCAGCCTCTGCCTCGCCCTGCCCCTAGCACAATTGGCAGAGATGAGGTGGTTGGCTGGACGGCTGGGCTGCTGTGGCAGGGGTCTGCACAGGGCCATCTCCTGGCTGTAACCCAAGCTGTGGGGTGTCTGCAGCCAGTCGGCCCCACAGTAGGTCCCTGTGTACAGACATATCTGCATATTTATCAATAAAGCCTTTTGCTCCTTCCTTCTCTCTTGCCTGGCTTTGATTTTGGGTTCCCCTGCAGCTCTGTGGAGCCCCAGGACCCAGTTCTGATGTGGGAGCAGGTGGGTGCACGGCCTCCCCAGCTACTCTGGATGCAGCAGAGTACAGTGGAGCAAACCGTGAGCTGCTCGTGTCTGGGCCCTGTGTTCTCATGTGTCCTCAGGAAAAGCCACTTAACCACTGAGTCCACTTCGTTTATCTTTAAAGTGGATGTGATGCCACCTGCCCGGCCTCCTCCCTCAGTTCCCGGGGGCAGTAAATGGGCTCACAGATGTGAAGAAGGCAACGTCTCAGGAAGGTGGTGGTAGTTACCTGCCAGTCTGGTCCTGCAGCAGGAGGGTGCTGGCTTCCTGCTCCAACCCCTGAGCCAGGCCCTCAAGACTAAGGTGTGTGCAGATCCTGGGACACTGTGTCCTTGGTGATGTTAAAGTAAAATCTCTGACAAATTGAGAGCATGTGCTGGCTTGCCAGCAAGGGGGCCAGAGGAAAAAAGGAGCTGGTCCTGTGCTTCCTTAGGGAAAAGTGTGCATATAAGCAGAGAGGGTACTCTTGGATACCGTGGTTTAGCTCAGGTCCGGCCACGTGAGTGTTACAGAACAGTGGTGGCCGTGGTTCACTGGCAGGTGAAACATGGGTCATGGCGACCCAGGCCGGCTCCCACAGTTCCAGGTGTGGGGCTGAGCAAGTTCAGGCCCGCTTCTTCTCCAGTTGGGAGTAGTTTTCTTTCTCTGAGCATGGCTGGTCCCCAGTCAGGGTGGCCTGACAGGGAAACGGGAGAAAAGGACAATCAGTCATCTGGGCTTGGCACTGCCCTCTGTCCCTCCCACTGGCTTCCTGTGACCCCTGTTGAAGCAAGACCCTGCACCTCCCACAGAGGCCCCCTGATGAGGTTTGTCAGGGACTAATGGACATACAGCCAAACGCAGGGATGCTTTGCTAGGGGGTGCTGTGGGACCCCAGAGAGACAAAGGCCTGCATGAGTTGTGGGCAAAGAGGGAAGCAGCTGCCCTTATCCCCACCAGCCACCCTGCCACTCCAGCCCAGATGAAGCAGTCTGCCCCTTTCCAGAGCCAGCAGGGCCTGTTCAGAGGACAGCCCACAACACAGGACTGTCTTGGGTCCCCACATTTGGCTTTTAGGCCCCCTGGCTAGCACTAGCTGGGCCCCCTTGCCAGCAAGCCAGCACATGCTCTCAATTTGTCAGAGATTTTACTTTAACATCACCAAGGACACAGTGTCTCAGGATCTGCACACACCAGTTTCCAGGTGTCCAGCAGGTGGCACTGCCATCGGGGCTAGGAGCAGCCAGTGGGCCCTACGTGCAGCCTAGCTGCCCTGGCTAAGGACCAGCTGGGCCCAAGCACTCATGACAGGCTGGGCAGGCTCCTTCCGATAGCCCCTGCTCTCGGGGTGCTGTGCCCTCTGGCTCCAATAGGCCAGGGGTTGTGGGGGGCAACTGTCCTTGCCTCCCCCTGCTCCCTGGGGCTGCCCGGGGTGAAGGTGACAGGTGGGGGAGGCAGGTGGAGATTTGAGCCGGTGAGCTCATAGCAAAGGCGCCCAGCAGGGCGGGGTGGGTTCCCTGGTCTATAAAGCCCCCGTGGCTCTTGGCCCGAGGGAGCGGGTGAGGGAGCGGGTCATGGACGGCACCATGGCGGGCCCCGAGGCGGTGCAGAGCGCCACGGCCCTCATCGAGGAGCGGCTGGCGCAGGAGGAGGCGCAGGAGGTACCGCAGAGGCGCGGGGGTGCGGGGCTTCCCAGGAGACCCAGCTCTGCTGTCAAGGGAAGGAAGAGGCTGGCTGCCACACCTGTGGCGGGAAGGGGGACAGGTGTCCCTAGAGCTCCATTCCAGCCACAGGGTGCTCCTGGTGGACAGGGTTGCTGGCGGTGAGAGACTGAGGCGTCGGCCCCAAGAACTGAGGGACCGAGGGGCAGTGGGGTGGGTGAGCCAAGCTGGGCTCCCCGAGACCCTGCCCACCTGCCTGGGCCTGAGGCAAGCCTGCTGCCTGGGAATGTGGGCCCCTGAGATCCCCCAGTTTCTGGGTGGGAGACAGTGTTTGTTACTGAAGAAGAAAGGCTGGAAGCAGAGGGAGGGAGGGAGGGCTGCTGGGAAAGGAAGCATGAGTTTTCCCAGGACTGCCAGCCACACTTGCAGGGGACTTTGGAGCATGGAGCTCTGGGCAACTGCATTTTCTCTGGAATAAGGAAATTGTGGGAGGAGCGAGAGAGCTTATCCTACTCTTCATTTTATTTAAACTAATACTTGACCTAGAATCTGTTCTGCCAAGTGCCCAGTTCTGTGAGGACTGAGAGGACCTGTAAGGCCGGCCTCTGCCTCCCTTTTACCAACCTGCATTCATTTTAGCCAACATTTGTCAGGTGCACAGTTTACTAAGAAACAGCAGAGTGAAGGAATGGTGAAATAGAGATGTTAAATCAGAAAGAAGTGAAGGAGCACAAAAGGTGGGGAGGTCATTCCAACTGTGGGCCCTCAAGGACTTTGTGGACAGGATGGCATTTGAGCTCGGCCTTCAAGAATGGTGAGTGGCGATCAGGAGTGGGGAGAGTATTCCAGGCTGAGGAAAAGACAGGCGCTGAAGTTTGGGAGGGTGAAAGCATGACTGTTATGAGAAAGTCTGGTAGCAGGGGCTAAGGCTGGGAAGGGAGGCAGGACAAAAAACCAGTTTGGGACATGTGAAAGATACTTATTCTGTGGGCAGTGGGGAGCCACTAAATGTTATTGAGGGAGGGAGGGTGGTGCCTTCTGACCTAGTTTAGAAGGCAGCTCTGATATTCCTGAGAAGGACTGGGAGGGGAAAGACTGGCCCTAACAGGAATGGGAAGGAGACAATAAATCAGCTTAGAGTTTGACTCCATTCAAAAGAAGAAGAGCGACTGAGTGGGGTGAGGAAGGGGGGAGGATCAGGACTCCAGTGGAAGAAGAGATGAAGGCTAGGACAGGGAAGGCAGGCTTGTCGGGGAAGAGCTTGGACTGAGCCTGCTGAGTCTTGGCCTGGGAATCCCTGGATGTCCAGGAATGCCACTGCTCATTCCCCCAAGGTCCTGTGCATCAGTGCCAGGCAGGTGAATCATGCCACCGTGCCATTTTTGGAGTGCTGGATACAGAGACCTTTAGCAAGGAGACATGGGGCAGTCCTCATTCATTCATTCATACAACAAATATAGCAGCAGGGCTCTCGGGACACTGGGTGCCCACAGAGCCAGCCTTCCCATCGAGTACCTCCAAGTGCCAGGCGCTATGCTAAGTATTGCACAGGCATTCCCCCATTCCATCTGTACAACCATCTATGAAGTAGAGTGGAAGTTTTGTTGTGTTTCACCAACTAGCATCCAATGCAATAAGCATTTATTGAGCACCTCCTGTATGCCAACCCACAGAGCCGAATCTGAAGCTGGGGCCATAGAGTCTGGGTAAGATGTGAATGAACATTAGAGTCTCCAGTTGTTCCCACCAGCCCCAAGCCCAGTAGGGTCCTCAGAGGAGAGCCTCTGTCCAGCCTGTGCCTGCTTCTTGGGATGGGAGAGGGAAAGGGATCCTGGAGACCAGCCTGGGGATGAGACTCTGTTGTGGGGCACTTACTGGGTCAGGTCATCACTGAGGACTTAGGGGCGGGCAGAGGTGCTGAGCCCACCCTGCAGTCATCCATTCACTCGTTCACTTATTTATTCTCCAAACATCCCCCGAGCACCTGCCATGTGTTGGGCCCTGTCACAGGCGCTGGGGATACCAAGATGATTAAGATCCAAGCCCAGCCTGTCGCTGCTCCACGAGGAGCCCAGCCAGGCTGCCACATGCAGCAGTAGCTGCAGCCCGAGGTCAGCACTAGGGAGACTTCAAACCCTTGTAAGCCCCACGTGGAAGGGAGAAGCCAGTAGACAATAGGACCCCCCAAATAAAGACCTGGGAAATCAGCCTTCAACGACCCTTGAAGAGTGTAACACCAGAACTCAGTGGGAATTGATAAAAAGTGAGCTGAGAGCTCTGTAAGGCTGGCCATTCCTCCCCAGCTGGCATCTTGATCAGCGCCCGCGCAGCTGGGCGACTGTTCCTGGTGGCTGGGACCTCAGAGAGGGGGGCGCCAGCTCTTCACAGAGTGGGTCCTCTAGGAGAGAGGGAGGAAGCAGCCAGGCAGGCAGAGCTGCAGGCGGAGCTGAGACTGCGAGGAGTCTCACCTGGATTTTCACAGTGGGAATAAGGTTATTAGAGTCCGCTTCAAGTGAAAGCTGGGGACTTTGGGCTCCCATCTCTTGGGTTCCCTGAGAGCAACAGTTTCTACGCTTTAAGAGTTCATGGATCAGTAAAACCTGAGGGGAAAGAGTTGGTATCTGACATAGATTTGCAAATTTTTATATTAAGCCATTAAAAAAAATAATAACTATCATCTTATCACAATTATTTCATCAAAGTAAAATTTTAAGGCCGAAGAAGTTTGAAAAATAATCTGAGTGCTTGAAAAAGTGAATGTATTTAGTTTCATGAAAATTCATTCCAGTAGCTTTTAATTCTGTTTGGCTGGGGACTCAGGGCTGTCAGGGGAGTGGGGTTGGGGTTGAGAGAGGGGACTAAAACTTGCCCCCTTGGTGTGGAGAGGGCGTCTCACCAGGAGCCCTGCTCTGGCCAGGGGCCTCCAGGAACAGTCAGGAGTGGGCAGAGGAAGGGCTCTGAGGCCACGCAGGAAAAAGTCCTTGGAGCGTGTCCTCGGGGCGGTTAGGGGAGAAGCTACCTGCCTCCCCAGGCTCTGCAGACAGGCCCTAGAGCACGTCTTCTCCTTGGCTTGTCAGAAACTCCGAGGAACTGCCCACCAGAAGCTGTCCATGGACATGCTGGTGCTGGAGGACGAGAAGCACCATGGGGCTGCGAGTCTGGCCTTACAAAAGGTTAAGGTAAGTGGGAGGAGAGTCCAGCGTCTGCGCTTTGGCCAGGCGGCTATGGCCTCGCTCTTCCTGGTGTGGCCCTTGAACCAGCAGCTCAGCAGCCCCTGGAAGCAGGTTGGCAGTGTAGCATGTATGCCACCCTCCACCCCCTCCCCAGACCTGCTCCCCAGATCTGCACATGCTCAGATCCCAGGGGAAGCCCAGCGAGAGGAGAGCCATATGCCAGGGCACCGTGCAGGCATGAAGGGGCTCAGGGGCTGTGTGCGCTGACAGGAGAGATCACCACGCTGATTGGAGAAAACCAGTTTCCAGACCACTGTGTGGAGCATGATCCCATAGGAGCGTGTCTGGGAGAAGTTACCTCTGGGAGAGAAGGACTTTCTCTTCAAAACTTTTTTGCTTCTGTATTACTTTTATTTTTAATATTAATCACATATTACCTTTATGGTCACACGCACACAAGTGGAACTGCATGGAGAGCTGAGGATTTGGACCCTGTTCTAAAGGCCTGGGCTAAGAATTGCCTCCCGAGATGCCCTCATCAACTCCCCACCCTGTGTGAGGCCTTCCAGGCAGCCCCCTCAAGCCTCCCTGCCCCCTGATCTGAGCCACCTGCATCAGGGTCTCATCTGCTTCTCCTAGTCCTGGGAAGGAGAGCTAGACTTGGATCCTTTCCCTCTTGAAAGCTTGCCCTATCCTCCCCCTCCAGCTTAGCTCAGGGGTCCCCAAGCTCCCGCTGTGGGGGTTGATGGACCATCCCCACACAGGGCCAAGAGCGTGTGCGCAAGACATCCCTAGACCTGCGGCGGGAGATCATCGAGGTGGGCGGGATCCAGAACCTCATTGAACTACGGAAAAAACGGAAGCAGAAGAAGCGGGCTGCCCTGGCCGCCCAGGAGCCACCTCCAGAGCCCGAGGAGATCGTAAGTGTCCTGGGACGACACCTGTGTGGGCCAAGGGAGCTGGGGAGGCCTGGATCACTGCGGGGGGGACCCTCCATGATGGCATTTATGCCCTTCAGACTGGCCCTGTGGAGGAGGAGACATTCCTGAAAGCTGCTGTGGAAGGGAAAATGAAGGTCATCGAGAAGTTTCTGGCAGATGGGGGTTCCCCGGACACCTGCGATCAGGTGATGTTCTCACCGACCCCTTCACCTGTGCCTGCCTCCTTTTCAGAGTTGCAGCCCCACCACACCCAACTGTGGGCCTGTTTGAGAACAGGCATCCCTCAGAAGATTTGGGATGCCCCTTCCCCACACAGGAATTTATCTAAATCCTTAGACCATTTTCAACGTGAACCCCATCTGGAGTACCAAATGTCACGTAGCTCTTCGAGGGAATAAAGGAATGGAATTAAAAAACAAACAAACAAACAAAAAGACCAAAGCAGAAAGCCAACTGCAAAGGGAGGAAGTTCATTCTTTCCTTGAATCAGTAATCAGGGTGTACCTGTCCATCCTGGCCCTGGGCTAGGCACTCAGGGGAAACAGAGTCAAGGAAGACTCAGCTGGCCCTCAACTACTCTCTTGCACTGGAGGGTTGTCTGGGCCCCTGGGACAGCTCTGGCCTAGAGATTTCAAGAAGATGATAGTACTTGAGCTGCATCTTGAAGGAATAGCAAGAATTCATTAAGCGCTGAGAGTAAAATGGGCATTTTGGCACAGGCACTAGCCTGTGCAAAGGCCTGGCTTGATGGGCTTGGGGTCAGTGAGAAGGTCGGAGTCCCCAGGGCACAGGAGGGATCCAAGGCTGGTCTGGATAGAATATGAGGAGCTGGCAGAACATGGAAGATATGGGGACCCAGCACAGGGGTCATAATCAATCTGGGTAAGGTAAGGCCTCAGCCTCAGCCTCAGCTTGTGTGGGAGATGAGTTCAGGCCTGAGGCCAGAGGTCAGGCCCTGACATTCTCTATGGGGACAGTTCCGCAGAACAGCACTGCATCGAGCTTCCCTGGAGGGCCACCTGGAGATCCTGGAGAAGCTTCTGGAGAGCGGGGCCACTGTGGACTTTCAGGACCGGGTGAGTGAGAGGGCAGGTATTGGCTGGGAGGCAGGAGGTGGGTCTAGACTCCCTCTCTGTATGCCAACCTGGGACACAGACAGGCTGCCTCAGGGGCCAGGCCCCATCTCTAGTGGTTGTATGACCTTGGGCAGGCCTCATTTCCTCTCTGTAAGTCTGGCTTGGACTACATGGACCCCAAGGACTCCTATGTTCTGTTTGATCACTGCCCAGGCACTAGAGTGCCCCATCTCTTCCCAGTACCTTTCTCCTGGATATCTCCCTGCCCTTTTGGCTGAGGTCCTTTCCCCCAGGGCACTTTCTTCCCTGAAGTTCTGCAATTAGGTCCTATCCTTCCCTTCTAGTTGGATTGCACAGCCATGCATTGGGCCTGCCGCGGGGGCCACTTGGAGGTGGTGAAACTCCTGCAAAGCCGAGGAGCAGACACCAATATGAGGGATAAGGTGAGGCAATAATGTTCCCAGATATTGGGGTGGCTGTGGGTGGGGAGTGGGAGGCAGAGGGCAGAACAGTGGGGAAAGCAGGAAGGTAGTGGACGAGTCTGGTTTCGGGAGTGGCCGCAGAGCCCAGGGATGGATCGTTTCCATCAACTACAGGCCCTTGGAAACCACCATCTGCGGATGGGAGCAGGAAGAACAGAGGAGAGGCAGGGAGAAGAGATTCACTATCTTGGGGGCTTTTATCCAAAAGATACAGGATTTGCTCATCAATGCAAACCTTCAACATCTTTCTATCTACTGTCTATCCATCTATCCATCTATTCATTCATCTTTCCATTCACTTATTCATCCATTCATTTATTTATTCATCCACCATCTTTTATTTATTACTTGTATGTGACCTTGAGCAAGTAACAGCCTCTGAGCCTTTATTGCTCATCTGTAAAATGTCTTGCAGAGTTGTATAGATGAGATGGGAAAATGTATGTAAATTGATTATTTATTCAAAATAAGGCTAATGTTTTATAAGCTTTTGCCATGCCCATCACATAGTCATCTCTCAATAAATGGCATCTATTATAATTATTAAAAGAAGGGCAGAGGAGTGAGCAGTTGCTCATAGCTGGGTGAGAGGGGAATCATGGAAGGCTTCCCAGAGGAGGTAGCATATAATGTTTCAGAGATAGACTATTGGATAGGATGGTGAGAATTATAGCATTCCCTGCCCCTCCAGGGCTCAGGCCTTGGCACTAGGACTTGGAGGAAGGATTAACTGGAGTTAAGACAGCCCCCTTCCCAAAGGCACACAGTTCAGATCCCTTCAGCCAACAATTTCTGCTTCCTCCCTACTCAGCTGCTGAGCACCCCACTGCATGTGGCAGTTCGAACTGGGCACGTGGAGATCGTGGAGTACTTTCTGTCCCTGGGCCTGGACATCAATGCCACAGACAGAGTGAGTGTCTGGGTTCTCTCCTGCCCTGCCCCACCTTGGGGGTGCAGGCAGCCTGAGGGCTCCCATGTGCCCATGTGGGCTCTGCTGAGTGTCACACTGGCTCTAGGAAGGGGACAGTGCCCTGCATGACGCCGTGAGGCTCAACCGCTACAAAATCATCAAACTGCTGCTCCTACACGGGGCTGACATGATGACCAAGAACCTGGTAAGTGCATCCCTTTCTTGATTCAGTTATCAGTGTGCACTGCACACCCAGGCCCTGTGCTGGGCACTCAGAGGAAATGTAGAACTTTCACAGTGGAGAGTCTCTCTGGGACCCTGGGGTTTTCAGGCCCAGCCAGCTTCCCAAGTCTCTCTATGTCCTGAGGGCAAGTGCAGAGAAATAACCTGTAGGGACAGTTAGGGGGCTTCCCAAGGGCCCCTAAATAGACCAAAGGAAGTCCTAATGTCCAGCCCCAGGGAGTCCAAAGTCATGGAGGGACAGAGCTGGAATGAACCTAGGCACTTGGTTGGCATGACCATTCCTAGCACACCCTATTGGTTCCTGGTGTCCTTGAGTTCTCTTAGGATCCCATGTCCCCTAGTCCAAGCTCTTCTTTGGAACTCAGAGAAATCACAAAATGGAAGAGAATGGAGGGGTCCCCCTAAATTACAAAAGGCTAAGGGGATATGGAAAAGTCAGGAAGTAATGGGGAGGGTGTGTGTGAGGACTTCTCAACCTTGGCATTACTGACATTTGGGGCTGGATCACTGTTTGTCATGCTGGCTGTTCTGTGCGCTATAGGATATTTAAGCAGCATCCCTGACCTCTCCTCAAGATGCTAGTAGTACCCCCCAAAACCCCCCCTCCACCCCCCAGCAGTGATAAACAAAAGGTCTCCAGACATTGCCAATTGCTCCGTTGGGAGTCGCTGGTATAGAGGAGGACACCTCCTGGTACAGACTTCTGAACAGTGACCAGATCCCTTGGTTCCCCCAGGAAGGAAAGACTCCCACAGACCTGGTGAAGCTGTGGCAAGCTGACACCCGGAATGCTCTGGAGCACCCTGAGCCGGGGTCAGAGCAGAACGGGCTGGAGGGGGCTGCTGAGAGTGGGCGGGAGACCCCCCAGCCTGTGCCAGCCCAGTAAACGTCTGAATGGCCCCCAGACCTGAGCCGTTCCTCTGCGGAAGACCCAGGAGCACCCACAACCTACCACAATAAAAAAGGCATTTTGCTATGTGTGATATTAGTTTCCGTTTGTGTCTGAAATATTTAGGAATGCAAGATGAGCTGGGGAAGAGGGGACTTGGAGCCCTTGGGCTCCTGTGCCAGCCTTGCCGTGTTTCCCCTTCTTGCTTTCACCCTGTCGCCCCTCTTCCCAAGTCCCAAAGCCCTTGCCCCTGATCACCCCCTCCTTGTGACCGCGCTATCTTGGAACAGCACAGGCCTGTCACCCGGCAGCCTTAAAAGGAAGATCCCAGTTGCGAAGTGGGGCAGCCAAGGGACCCGCCACGCCTCCCACAGGGCTCCGCCAGTCAGCTCCTCCAGCCACCACGACCTGCCAGGCGGAAGCTGGCAGGCTCCTGGCTTTGGGGCTGGAAACTGTGGGAGGAGGGCCAGGCCCCACTAGACACACCCTTTAGTGTCAGGACCCCAGGAACAAGACCTCCACCTGGCAGAGGGACATTGGGTTGCGGCATTTCTCCAGCTGTTCCCCAGGAAGAAGAGGAATACCCCCCCCCCGGGACCTATAGGCCTGGCCTTTGACCTGGGGACACCTGGCCCAGCCTGCCCCAGGTCTGACAAGTCAGGGGCAGCGAATTTCTAACTAGACACATTGATCATTAACAGGGTTAGGAAGGGGTCCAAACTCAGCTTCCCTTAGGGACAGAGAATAGCTGGGCCTCAGGCCTCCTGTGGAGATGCTGGGCCCTCGAGTCTGGTCCTCTGTAAGGCAGGGGCTGAGCAGAGGCTTGTCTAGGAATGTGGGGGGCCGGGCCTCAAAGGAGGGGAGGAAGTTGGACATCGCAGGCATCTATCCCCCTCTGACCACCCCCTTCACTGCCACCTCAGAAGTGGACTATGGGAAACTGGAGGAGAACCTGCACAAACTGGGTGCCTTCCCCTTCAAAGGTAAGTGGGCCTGTCCTCTGGGGGCTCAGGGGAGATGTGAATGACCCTGGTCTCTTCAGCCAGAGACCAGAGGAAGGGACACAGGCTCTGTCAAGCTGCTCAGGAACAGTGGAGTGCCCGGGGGTCATTTTATTATGGGAGAGGAACAGAGGGCACTGGTCTGGAGTCAGAAGACAGGTGGGAAGCTCCCGGCTGGCTTGAGACCTTGACTGAATCTCTCCTGCCTCAGTTCCTCCAGTTGGAAACTGCTAAAGCGCCATCTTAGCTCTCAGCATTATTATGGGGATCAAACTAGATACTGGGTGTGAAAGTCCTCGTCAGCTGGGCACTCTGTGCGGTGTGAGGGCAGCCAGGTGCCCAGTGGCAGCCCAGCCAGCAGGCTCACCTCCCTCAGGCTTGTTTGCACTCTCTCTTCCAGGCAAAGCCTCCCTTGGCCAGATTAATTTTTGTTCTGGATTGTCTGACTCATTTTCCCTATACATGGATCTCCCCTCTCTGAGGCCAGGGACCACATCCTATTGGTGACACTGAACATACTACACAGCCACAAGCACAATAAATGAAGGTAGAAGGAGTGGAAAAGTCCCCCATCCTGCCCTGCTGGCCTTCATCCATCGCTCCTCACAGTCCCCTGAGGCGATACTCCCTATTGCACCATTTCACAGATGGGAAGGCTGGGCTCAGAATGACACGGGTACTTGCCCAAAGGCACTTGCTTGTACAGGTCCATGGCTGAGCGGGGATTTGAACACAGGTCTGACTGCACAGCCATGCTGAGTTTCACTCTACTGCACTGACTGCTGAGTTGCTAGACCAGGTGATTTCAACAGAGCCTGGTCAGCACCCGCTTTGGGAATGGAGTGGCTCCGACTGAGGCAGTGAGTGGAGCAGTTAAGAACAGGGACTCTATGTCTGGCTGGTGTTGCTCAGTGGTTGAGCATCAACCCATGAACCAAGGGTCCTCCGTTCGATTCTTGGGTGTTGGGGGCTCGATCCCTAGTAGGAGGCTTGCAGGAGGCAGCCGATCAATGCTTGTCTCTCACTGATGTTTCCATCGCTCTATGCCTCTCCCTTCCTCTTTAAAATCAATAAAAACATATATATATATATTTTTAAAAGAACATGGACTCTAGATTCAAATCGCAGCTCTATTACTGACTTAGCTGTGAGCTAGTCTCTCTAAACCTCTGTCCCCCATCTGACACATGGGAATAATAATGCCCGTCTCAGGATGGTTGGGAGGAAAATCTGAGGGAATGCAAGCGAAGGCATGCTCTAAGCTGTAGTGATATATTGGAAGGTATTGATACATTGTTATCCAAGGACAACAATGATTAGAATGACGGTGCTACTGGTACCGTGGGCAAAGCTGCTTTGGGACAGTGACCGCTGGCCTGAGACCCATTCATATCTCACTGCTGAGATGATGTGATCCTTTCCTAGAGGACAATGAATGCCCCGTGGACACCCACGTTGAGCTGTGACACAAACTAAATAAATTTCTGCAGGGGCTCAGGTCACTGGGGCCTGAAAGTCTGAGCTGAGGTCTGGTTCTCCTGATGCTGAGAAGCTCCTGAAATCTCTAAGAGAAGAGAAGGCTCAGCTTCACCTTCCAGGTTCAAGGACACCTTAGTGCAGGGGGTGGGGAGGGTGGGGTTTGCACCTGATGTCTGCCTGCCACCCAGAGAATCCACAGAGACCCCCAGGTTCTTTGAACCCTCCCCTCCCAACTCCCACGGAGGGCAGGGCAGTGCCCAGGAGCACAGGCTGCTGTGGACTTGGCAGGCGGCAACCCACCCAGCCGCCTGCTCCCACCTTCTCTCTCTCACCCCAACACAAGGTGGGGTGAGGCAGTGGACTGTGTAGAAAGAGCCCAGCACCTGAGTTAGAAGACTGGGTAGGAATCCTGGTTCCACCAGTTACAGTGACCTTGGAGGAATCACTGAACCTCTCTGTTTCCTCATTTTTGGATGGGAATTGAGCCACAGGGTTCAACGCATTTCTCCCAAGGAGCTCAAACATGAGAGGCCCTGGCACAAAAAACATAGAGCCAGAGGGTCCTGTCACTGGTCCCAGGACACAGCCAGGTGCCCAGGAAGGGAGCAGTGAGCCACTTTAGCTGTAAAATCTGTGTCTCTCTTGCCCGATCCTAGCCCCGCTTTGCAGCTCCACGCTCAGGGGTAGAGGTGAGAACCATCACATTTCACATCAATAAGGTGAAGGTCCTCCAAAGCCTTTGATGAGTCGATGAACAGCTGGAAGTTTCTGGAAGGCATTGCCTGAAACTCTGTAGGTTTTTTAAAATATAATTTTTAATTTTTCAATTATAGTTGATGTGCACATATTATTTTAGTTGCAGGTATACAACCCAGTGATAAGACACATATAACTTATGACGTGATCACCCAATAAATCTAGTAACCATCTGACACCATATGTAGTTATTACAGTATTATTGACTATTATAGCTCTTTATATTTTTATTTTTTTCATTGTTAATTTATACTGATTATTTGGTATTATTTTAAAAGAGTATTCTTTTTAAATAAAAGTTTTAACTAGAGACTGGAGGGTGGAGTTGTTGCTGAGGGGCCATTTGGTCCTGAATTCACTCTCACAAACTACCTCAGAAATGAACTTTGAACTGTTATTTCCAGATGAGGTCACTGGGCAACCACAGAGCTACTGCAGCCAGGCTGGAGAGTCGACGTTTCCATAGAACTTTAAGCTTTTGTCTTATCCCCTTGGTCTATAGACTGGACCATGGTTTCTTGTGATAATATAGAATATTTTTGTGTATATTAAAGCCATTACTGTATTAAATAAAAGGTTTTGTTTATAATATCACAATTTTTACAACCCTATTTTGGCATTTCATTTCGTCATTTTTGAAAATGATGTTAGATGCCTCTGGGTGGGAAAATAGAGTGGCCCAGGCCTGTTTCCACCCCCAGAGGCCCTGGATATAACTTGGGATTGTGGACCAGACTGTCCATTGTCTGTACCTTTGGAGAACCTGGCATGCTGGCCTGCTTGCTCACAACTTGCACTGTGCCCATTTACGGGAATGGGGTGGGGTGGTGGTATATTCTGGGTTTGCTGGTACATCACTAAGGCAAGAGGTAGCAGCCCCATCCTGGAATGGCCCCAGAGACCTGGGACCCCATGACCTCTCTTGTCCTATCTGTTCTGCTTTCTCAGCCCTGCTGGTTCCCACCCCTAACCCCCATTTGTGACCTCATGTTATTCCAGAATGAGCTCCTGGCTGGGCCCCTTTTCCCTATTCTGGACCCTGCCATGTAATGGGTCTGGGGGCTGCAAGTGGGGATGGAATGCTCTGAGTTGGCAGCAGGTGTGGGTCCTAGATGGAGGGAGACACCACCTCAGGCGGCCCGGAATGGATGCCAGCCCATCCAAGGGTGTTCTTCAGCCATGGACAGCTTGACCTAGCAGCCTCTGCCTGCTGGGGGCCCCTGGGTGGCAAGGAAGAGAAACCGAAGACTGGAAGATAAGAAGGACTGAGTTGCAGAATGGGTCACAAGAGAAGACAGAGGGGACTCAGAGTTGGGGAAGCTGCCCTTCCACTGACCTTGGGGATAGCCATCGGGGTGGGAGACAGAACCTGGGCCTCAGGCAATGCCCGCCAGGCTAGACATAAGGGATGCTGTGGCCTTTCCCCACCCAGTGAACCTCATAATGGGAGGCGGGAGGGGCAACCTAAGAAGGGTGCAGCAGGGGCCTGCCTGCCAGACACCCACAGGGAGCCTGCCCTTTCCAGCATGAAACGCACCATCCGGGCTCCCCCACTCCCAGCGTGCTCTTAGCTCTGCCTGCCTGGCCTAGGGCCCTGGAGAACTTCTTGGAGCTCATCCAGCAGCCATCATGCAAGGTGGTGCTGGGGACTGTTCTCTTACTCGGAGGCGGAGGCTTCATTCTGTGGCTTCAGAAGAGGAGAAGGAGGAAGGTAGCCCCCCAGTCTCCACAAGGTGAGCACGAGCCACAGGAAGGCCACAAGGCGCAGAACGAGAGCTGGATCAAATCTCACTTCAGCCGCCTTTCCGAAGAGAAGCTCTCCTCCTACAGCAGCGCCGCGTCCGCCAGCAGCAGCATCGCCGCCCCGCAGCCCGAGGCAGGCCCCGGGGCCGCCAGCGCCACCATGCGCACGGACGCCGCCACCTCCAGGGAGCCCTTGCCCAGCCAGCAGAGGCTGCCTGGGTCCTCAGGGGCCAGAGAGACCCACAAGGAGCCCTCATCCACAGATGAGGCCACATGGGCCGCCGTGGCTGCCAGTACTAAGGAGATTGACACCAAGGGACGGCAGGTGGCCAACTCCATGTTGCAGCGTGCCACAGTTTACCAGAACTCAGGCCACGTGGATTCCAGGGACATCAGCCAGGAGGAGCTGAAGGCCCTGGAGGAGGTGGAGATAAAGCTGAAAAACAATTTCCTCACCCAGCGGGAAACCACTGTAGCTGGTGTGAACCATACACACACCTTCCATGGCCATGGCCACCAGGATCATCCAAGCCACCAGAGCCACCAGAGCCACCAGAGCCACAGCCTGCCCAGCCGCAGCAACCAGACTTACCACCCCTTCCAAGCCACCTAACCATGGATGGAGATGCCCCTTCCCCCAACAGGGCTGGCACACAATCACAGGCCTGTTTTCTCTCTTATGGGATAACCTGTGTGGCCCAGAGTAAGATGCTATCACCCCAATCCCTTCTAACTCAGGTCCCTACAGGGGTCCTGGGCCCCTTCAACTTCATGAGTGGGGTCTGCCAGAGGATGGCCCCTAATGAGGGAGAGCTGGGGGGGAGCAAAGCAGCTGAAACAGACTCACAGGCCCCTGTAGACCCGCCGAGAGAAGGTAGATGAGGCAGATCCCAGGAAAAGCTGAGAGCCCCACACTGATGCCACATGCCTGGAACTGAGCCAATAAAGCCTTGTGCACCCTCACTCTGAGTCTGGGGGCTCTGTGGTCGGCCTCAGGGCTGGGCAGGAAGGGGGGGAGGGTTTCTTCTCCACAGTCCTCTTGGTTTGGGCCTTGACCTGGGGCCTTTTCACTGAACTGATTTGAGACACCATACAATGGCTTCCCAGGGTCTCAGGTTCTGGGGATGAGATATATCTCCAGGGGGCTTCACACCCACCAACCTGCTTTTGTCAGGAAAAGAGGAAGCACCCAGGAATTAGGAGAAAGGAGACGAGGCAGGCTTTTAGAAACGAGTAAGTGAGCGATGTGGGCCGTAGGTCCCTGTCCTCCTGGTGCCATCCTCGGCTGGTCTACAGCTGCTCCAGTCCTGTGCAGCCCACACTGCAGTCCTCCTTCTGTCCGCCTGCTCCCTGGACCCACTGGGATCTACGTAGGCCCCCCCTTTAGAGCTATTGTGCTATATATTCCCTCTCCTTGTGATATTAGCATTGCCAGGCTGGGTTGCTGCTGCTGCTAGTACTACTACTACCAGCAGCTCCCTCTTTTTGAGGGTTTCCCCCCAGTTTTTAGTGTATGCCACCCATGAGAGAGGTATTACATTCTCCCCATTTTTCAGATGAGGCACCTGAGGCTCAGAGGTGTAATTCGCCTGGGATGACAGACTGTGAGTGATGTCACGGGGTTAGAGCCCTGCTTTGGCTGACTCTGAAGCCCAAACCCAGACCCCCTGCCCTGTTCTGATGCCAGGCCCATGCCCACCATTCCCGGATGAGTCCACCTCTCTCAGGCTTATCTCCTGTCCTCTTCCCACATGTCCTGACACTTTCTGTGCTCTCCGGCAAGCCGGGGACTCCTGTTTCCTCTTCCAGGCTCCCAAGAAGCCATTTCTAGGGCAAGGAGTGACCCCACTAGGTAGTTAAAGGGAGGCAGCTGTCTCCCCCAGAGAACGTGAGAGAAGTCAGCTACACAGCACTGTCTAACCCCAAGTGACCCCTCTACATAGAAATTTCTTAACCATTTATGTCTATTATGGGGTTAGCAGTGATTCTCAACTTGTGGGCCTCAAACTCCAGGGAGAAGGTGCCCAGAATCTTGCAAAGAATGGGTAACTGTAAACATCCTAAATATTGTCTATTTTATGGTACAGAGTTGGGAGTCTTTGAATATTTTTGACATTGATAATAAGTGACTTTATATATATGCTGACATATATTTGTATATTTAAAATACTTTATAATAAAAATCTTAATTGGAAAAAATGGGGTCAGTCACACTGGAAAATGTTGGAGGCTACTTAATTAGACAAAAAAGCAAGAGTGGTGAGGTTTGGCTTCTAAAAGTGATTGTTAAAATCCATGAAGTGTATGCTTTTATCTGGAAGACCTAAATCCCTTATTAAAAGCTTATTACATAATATTTAAGATGAGCTCATCATGACTTCAGAATCTTTACTTTAAAAAAGTTGCAAACATTCAAATAAAACCTGCAATTAGTATTGTACCAAGGTTAATTCTCTGGTTCTGGTCATTGTACTAGTTGGGTAAGATGTTATCATTGGTGGGGGCTGGGTGGGTGATGTAGGGAAATCTCCTGTACTCTTTCAGCAACTTTTCTATAAACTTAAAAGTAGTTCAGAATTAAAAGTCAAAAAAGTTTTCAGACAACTTAGTTATGAGTACATGTTAAATTTTATTATAGTTGTGGGGAGGGGAATGGCTTGTTTCCCAGATCAAGGCTCAATTCCATTCAAGTTCATGGGGAAATTGCTTAAGCATTTTGTCGGGAATGTTCATTTCTTCCCTATGGGAGGTTATGAATTACATCACAGAAAAGCTCTACCCCAGACCAGGTCTGGGACAGTCTTCCTTTTACACAACATATCGCCAGCATACACCTCAGCAGGCAGTGTGCTAAGGCGTCACGTCACGGAGGAGGCCGTAAGGAGCGGGACACCGTCGCTGACCGTGATGATTCTGGGCAACGTAGGACACGCGCTATGTAAGGAGAGCAAAACGCTGTGGGGAGCAGGGGGAGGGGAATGGGGGAAAGGCTGCGTCCTCTCAGCACTTGGGGCGCTGCAGCCAGGGGGTGTTCCAGGCAGAAGGGGACAGCGTGAGCAGAGGAGTAGAGGCAGGAAGGGGGCAGTGTGTCTGGGGCACCTTGACGGTCGGTTTGGCTGAAGGGCAACATGTAGAGATAAACAAAAGGTAGGAGAAAAAGCCAGAAAAGGGACTGAAATGATTTTATTGTCATCCCATAAAAAGGAAATGGAAGCTCAGAGACGGGATGCCACTGGCTCAATAGCCAGAGGTAACTTGGGTCCAGGGCTTCCCTGACTCTGCCACACTCCCTCTCCCCGCCTGGCATTTCTTCCCTTTGGGAGTCAGGACTGGGTCAGATGCCCCCTTAAATGACACAAGGGAGAGGCTACTAGGAGCCTTGAGCACACGGGCCTCCTTCGATCCCCCAGAGTGCAAGACCCAGCTGTCCTGCTATTGAGTCCAGGTCCGCCAGTGGGGTCCAGGGGCCTCTGGAACTGACCACCAGAATGAAGTGGATTTGGGAATGAGTGGCTATGGCTGATGAAGGGGCTGGAGCAAGAACCCACCTCAGCCCCCTTTGAGGAGGGGTGGCAGGCATGCGTGGGGAGGGAGGTGTTCTTCCATTTGAATAGAGGGAGTAGCGAAGGTTTGAGTTCTAAGCCTTTGATCTCTAAATCAGGGGGTGCTGGTCCAGTCTTGGCTGGACTGAAGCCCTCCTCTAGGGTTAGCAGCCCTGCTCTAGGGGTGGCCCACTGCGATACATGGGGGCCTAATGTGCGAGACAGAAAGGCTCCCGCCATGGGCTCCCAGCCTCACGCGCAGGAATTGCTCCTAAGGAGCTAGTCCAACAGAAGCCAAAAGCTATTTGCCTCAAGATGTTCCCTGCGACGTTAGCAAGGCAAAAGCCAAAAGAAAAAAGACAAAAAAGCCGATTATCTAGTGAGCTATCCTGGCAATGCATTGAGTAGAATCTGACGGTGTAGTGAACAGCAAGGAAAAGGCTTGTGGTGTGACACTGACTACATCACACTGTGTCCCCTGAAGGATGACTCACAGGAACACTCTCTTGGTCCCTGTGCCAGGAAACTCTGTGTTTCTCGAGGGCAGCTGTCTTGCTTTTATCTTGAGTTCTACATATCTGTCAGCTGACCATGTTTCCCTTTTAACTTTTGAGTGTCGGGAAGCTCCGCATCAAATTCATGGCCCATTGCTCACAACTGGCTGACGGGTTTGGAAATCAATATCATTTCCAGCTTTATTTTCTTTCCTTTCTCCCAAACACTTGTATCTATTAATAACCTTGTTGTATTTTATGCTGTGTTTCTCAACTATTGAAGAAAAATATTTTTGGAATGGAATGGGCAGAGAGGAGAAAGAAAATTTTTTAAAAAAGGGAGGAAAGTGGTTTTACTAACATTCCTTTCAGGTTTAGCTGAATAGCAGCAAGTCTGCTGGTCCCTCATGGGTATAAAAGGGTTGACACCTTTAACCGTAATGTGAGAAACCATTCCAAATGCTTGATAGAACAGGAACATTAAACAGAAAAGAATGAGATGTCACTTTTCACCTAGAAGACTGGCAAAAATTCGTGCTGACAACCCCCAGTACTGGCCTGGACGAGCCCCAACAGCCTCCTCTTTGTGCTGATGGGTAGGAGCCGCTAATTAGAGAGACGTATGGCACGAGCGGTGCACATGCAGGACTCGGCAATTACACACCCAAGTGAACTGTAGGGAAACCCTTAGACATGGGTGCAGAGGACCTTACAGAAAATGTTTGCTTTAGCATTTTAGCAAAAATAAGGAAACATTCGAAATGTCCTCAAAGGGGGAGTGAAAAGTAAAGTGTGGGTCCTGGCTGGGTAGCTCAGTTGGTTAGAACATTGTCCCAATAGGCCAAGGTTGAGGGTTCAATCCCTGCTCAGGGCCCATACAAGAATCAACCAATGAATGCATAAATAAGTGGAACAATAAATAGGTGTTTCTTTCTCTCCCTCTCTCTCTCTAAAAATCAATTTTAAACAAAGTAAATTATAGCCCTAGCTAGTTTGGTTCAGTGGTTAGAGTGTCGGCCTGTGGACTGAAGGGTTGAGGGTTCGAGTCCAATCAAGGGCATCTTGATTGCAAGGGTACCTCTGTTGCAGGCTTGATTCCCATGCAGGAGGCAACCAATCGATGTGTCTCTCTCACATCAATGTTTCTCTCTCTCTTTCTCTCTCTCTCTCCTTCTCCCTTCCATTCTCTCTAAAAAAAAAAAAAGTTAGTGGAAAAAATATTCTCAGGTGAGGATTAACAACAACAAAAAAGTAAATTGTGGCCTAAGTTCACGATGGAATATTACATAATAATGAAAAATGAATGAATCAAAGCTACATGTCCTGGTACAGACAAAGCTCAAAACACAATGTTGGGCAAAAATTGCACGCTGAAGAAGATATATACAAGTTTGACGTCATTTCTATAAAGCTTAAAGTGGCAAAACCCATATTATATCTTGTTTATGGGTCCAAATGTATGTCTTAATAGCATAAAGACATGAATGGGAACAATAACACCTGAGTCAGGACAGCAAGAGGAGGAAGAGGAAGGTGACCACAGGAGGGTTGCCAAGCGTGCTGGATACACACGTGGATTATGTTATTATCTGCTCTTTGGGGTGTGGCTAGATCAGTTCATTAAAACAAAGAAAAATGGTGTGAACTCTATTATTGCAACTGGGTAAAACATTCTGGCTGCATCAAGACAAAGATGGGAAGGAAACATGTGAAAAGCCATGGCTTTCAGGAGGTGGTAGCAGTAATGTCCCTGCTGTTCGTAAGAGAATGGGAAGGTGTCTATTGACGTGATGCCATCTCTCCTGTAGGCTTTGTGGTCCAGGGCTCCAATGGCGAATTCCCTCTCCTGACCAGCAGTGAGCGCCTGGAGGTGGTGAGCCGCGTGCGCCAGGCCATGCCCAAGGACAAGCTCCTGCTAGCTGGCTCTGGCTGCGAATGTGAGGCCATAATGCCCTGGGCCCTGGGGGTGGCTTGGGGTGGGGGCAGGCTCCCTGGCCCAGGGGCTGGGTTCAGTTTACTTGTTCTGTCTTTTCTGCACCGCTTGCTTGCCTCAGGGTCCTAGCCTAGCCTTTCTTCCTCCTGCTGCTCTCGCCCTCCGTGGCATGGCCCATGGGCAAGACGCCCTCTTTCCTCCTGCAGCTACTCAAGCCACGTTGGAGATGACCGTGAGCATGGCCCAGGTCGGGGCCGATGCCGCCATGGTGGTGACCCCTTGCTACTATCGTGGCCGCATGAGCAGCGCTGCCCTCATCCACCACTACACCAAGGTGGGCGTGAGGGGTGGGCATGGGTTTGAGGTCTGGAACCAAGTGGAAGCTGCGGAGGGAGAGCCACTGCCTGAGAAGAGGAGACTGAGAAGCTGGGGATGGAGTGGCAAGCCTACTTCCCGTGAACGGCAGGGGGAAATGCCACTGTCTGCCAGCTGTGTGACATAGGGTAACTGCCCTAACCATGCTGTTTCCTCCCTTCTCAAATGGGAGGAATAAAGGCATCTTCTTCAGAGTGTTGCTGTGAGACTAACATATCAAAACATAAGGAACTTGGGACTGTGCTGGGCCCATAAAAAGCACTCATTAATTATTACCCACTTTGACTGCTTACAAGCAGGGCATGTGGCACTGTGACTCTGGTTCACGAGGTGGGCCTGGCCAGGGTGCACTGGCCCTGATCTTCAGGCCTGGGCAGCTGTCCTCTTCCCACTTCTCTGCGTCCCTCAGGTTGCTGACCTCTCTCCAATTCCTGTGGTGCTGTACAGTGTCCCAGCCAACACGGGGTTGGACCTGCCTGTCGACACGGTGGCCACGCTTTCCCAGCACCCGAATATCATCGGCATCAAGGACAGCGGTGGTGATGTGAGTGGCAGCAGCTCCTGGCTAGGGCACCATGCACTTCTCTTTCGTTACCAACTTCAGGGCAGCCCTGGGACCTGCTTCAGTGTGGGTCCTCTCTGTTGTGTGGGCTCTCTGGGGTGGGGGGAGGAGGGTCTCCTTCTACCCCCTGGCCCAGCCCCCACCCGGGCTAGCCTGAGGCTCTGGGCCCGGCTCACACCAGGCTTGCTGTTGCAGGTGACCAGAATCGGGCTGATGATTCACAAGACCAGGAGGCAGGATTTCCAGGTGTTGGCTGGATCAGCTGGCTTCCTGCTGGCCAGCTATGCTGTGGGTAGGCCTCCTCCTGCTCTCACACTGTGAAGGGTGACCCAGATTCACCCAGGCAGCTGGGGTCTGCTGGAAGAGACCATGAGGACCGGGGCTGGGTCTGCAGAGGGCCTTTGTAGCTTGCCTGTTCCAAAACCTCAGAAGTCTAGCACACTGTTTGCCTGTCTGGACACTGGGTGCTTGTGAATGACCTTGTTGGGTGGAGGAGAATGACTGTGTACAAACCCTGACCTATCATAGGGATGCCTGCAATTTGCTCTAAATCCCAGGCTCCCCGCTTAGGTGACAAATTTAGTTCCTCTAATCTCCCAGAGGCCTTGGGGCCCTCCCCTGTAGTCCAGTGGTGATTTTCCTCTCTCTGGTTGCAAGCTAGAATGGTCAGACCTGCAGGGCTGGGCAGGGACCTTCAGCTGCCTGATCAGACTCTGTGCCAGTCCAGGAACCTAGGAACGTCATCACTAGAGCAATTGTTCTTGTCTGTTTGGGTTCCTTGGGTTCAGGTTTGATTTGAGCCGGAGGGGGTGAAGGGTGGGGGGAGCATCTGCTCCTTCAGCTGACACAGATTTAAGCTACTTTTCCAAAGCTTCAGGGTCCTATTCTCTCTGGTTTGTGCAAACTTTGGTTCACTGTCTGGGTCCTTGCACCCCCACCCCCCCTGCATATCACCGTCTCTAAAGGCGAAGAAGAGGGACTCAGTTATGCCTCGTTCCTGAGAGTGGGGTAGAGGGGAAAAGCACAGACTCTGGAGGCCTAGCATTTGAGCTGGAATCTCAGCTCTGCTGTTAACTCACTGGGTATTGGTAGGCAAGGTACTCAACCCCTCTAGATGTGAGTTTCTACTCTGTAAAGCAGGGGATGTTGTGAGAGTTAGAGAGCACTGGCCCTATGTCTGCCACAGTGCTTGGCACATAATAGGGATTCAATCAAGTGGCAGATATATTAGTTCATTCCTAGGTGCCTCCTCTCTCTGCAGGTCTGAAGCCCTCTGCTTAGGGGCACTCGTAATTAGCCTTCGCATCACACTCACAGGCTGGCAGAAGTGGCAGGGCCCTCTGCCATCTCAGCCAGTCCATTTTCATTGCCCAGATGAAAACAAAGAGGACCAGAGGGTCTATGACTTGTCCAAGTTCATGCAGCCGATGGGAGGAAACGCCTGGTGTCCTGACTGTGTCCAGAGTGCTTTCCACGCCCCACCCCATCCCCACCCGTTCCTGGCTGAATTCACTGGAGGGGGGGGGGGGGTAAGGGGCAGATAAATTTTCAGAAGAGCAAAGGCTTCGCATTCACTTCACCCCCTTTCAGGATGGTGAGTCAGGGGCTAGTAGAGGAACGTGGAGGTGTCAACCGACCCATAGGACTTTACTTTTTTTGGGGGAGGGGGCGAGGAATGCTGGGAAGGAATCGTCCTTGAGTTAGCCTTCCGTCCCTAATCCCTGACTCTCAGCCTGCAGGGTTCTACTTCCAATATGCTGGCAGCTTTTCTCTCTGTACTCTGCAGATTCACAGAGCGTGCCTTTGACATGACCAACCAGTAGCATAGAAATCCGCATCCTAGCTCCCCAGAGCAAAGAGGGGCTGGGGACTAGGGTTTGGGATTCTCTGTGAGAAGAGGCCTGGCTGATGTTCCGCATTTTACTCTGGGTAGGAGCGGTGGGGGGCGTGTGTGCCCTGGCCAATGTCCTGGGGGCTCAGGTGTGCCAGCTGGAGCGACTCTGCCTCACAGGACAATGGGAAGATGCCCAGAAGCTACAGCACCGTCTCCTTGAGCCAAACACTGCGGTGAGCTCCCAGCCAATGGCACCAAAGGGTTGGGGGGGGTGGGGGGGGGTTCTGTGTCCTCATTATAGCGGGAGCCAGGGCAGCCACAGGGGTCCCCACTCAGATTCTTGCCTTTTAGAAAGTCCTTTTAGAGAACATCCCAGTGTGGGAACTCCTTGTGCCTCTTCAGAAAATCTTGACTTCAGACAAAGTTGAGCCTTAACTTTAGTGTGCATTAGAATTCTTTCAGGAATCTAGTTAAAAATGTAATTCCTTAGGCCCAGGAATAGGCACTGAGACAGCATCCTGAGTGATTGTGACATAAGTCATCCTGGGACCTAACTCAAAGATGCCCTACCTAGAGAAAGGGGCCATGAGCCTTATGCCAGCTTTATAAGGGGCCACATCCTAACAGAATGAATGAGAGTAGTGAAGGAGAAGTTGGAACGCTGGAGATATTTAGAGCCCAGATTTCCCAGGAGAATTCTGTCTTCAAATAATCTATTCTGCAGGCAGACCGTATACCCCAATTCTGTGTTGGCCAAGTCAAGAAGAGCCAAGATAGAAAGCTTGCCAAGTGCCAGGCAATGCTGTGCAGGGCCATATTGGAGTCTGAAGCAAAAAGAAAAATGTGTCCCTATAGACATGTTTTTATGTATATTTTTAATTAAACTTCTAATACAGGGAGATCCCATGTGCCCACTACTCAGTTTTCCCCAATAGGAACAGTATCACAACCAGGATTGTGATACTGATATAGTCAAGATACAGAATATTTCCATCACCACAAAGATCCCTCATGCACACTTTTATAGCCACACATACCCACCTCCTGCCCTCACCCCGTTTAACCTATGGCAACCACAAATATGTTTACCAATTTTTTGATTTTGTCAGTTCAAGACTATTATATAAATGAAATAATATAGTTTATAGCCTTTCGAGATTGGCTTTTTCACTCAGACTGATTTCCTGAAGATTCATCCAGGCGCTGCATGTGCCATTAGGTGGTTCCTCATAATCGATGAGTCGTATTTCATGATATGGCCATCCTACCACTTGTTTAACCACTCGCCTGTTGAAGGACAGCTGGGTGTTTCCAGTTTGGGCTATTCAAAACTGCTATGAGCATGCACGTACATGTTTTTGCGGGACCATAAGTTTTCATTTTTTCTAGGATAAATACACAACTGCTGGGTCATATGATGATTGCATGTTCAGTTTTTAAAGAAACTGCCAACTGTTTTTCAGAGTGGCTATACCATTTTACATTGTAAATCTATGAGTGATCCAATTTCCCTTCATCTTCACCAGCCTTTGATCTTGTGACTTTTAGCCATTCTGATAGTTGTGTAGTGATATTTCATTGTTGTTTTCTTAACCTTCACCTGAGGATATTTTTTCCATTGCTTTTCAGAGAGTGGAAGGGGGTGGGGGGAGAGACATCGATGTGAGAGAGACGCAGATACATTGGTTGCCTCGCGTACAGGGCCCAACGAGGGCCAGGGGGAGAGCCTGCGACCGAGGTATGTGCCTTTGGCCGGAACTGCACCCAGGACCTTTCAATCCACAGGCCGATACTCTAACCACAGAGCAAAACTGGCTAGGGCTCGTTGTGGCTTTAATTTGGACGTCTCCTATGGCTAATGCTATAGAACATCTTTTCATGTATAGATTTGCCATCTGTATATGCTCTTAGATGAAATGCCTATTTATGTCACCTACCCATTTTCTAATTGAATTATTTGGTTTTTTACTGTTGAGTTTTGGAAGTTTATTATATCTCCTAGATACTAGTCTTTTGTTAAATATGTGGTTTGCAAATATTTTCTCCCAATCTGTAGCTTGTCTTGTCATTCTCTTAAAATGTCTTTTGAAGAGTAAAAGTTTTTTATTTTGATAGTGTCAAGCTTATCAATATTTTATGTTTATGCTTTTGATGTTTAAGAACTGTTTGCCTACCACCAAATTGTGAAGACTTTCTCCTATTTTTTTCCTAAAATTGTAGTTTTATATTTTACAAGTTTGTGGCCCATTTTGAGTTAATTTTTGTGTAAAACGTGAGACTTGAGTTCTTATTTTTTTTGCCTGTAGATATCCACTTGTTGCAGCAGCATTTGTTGAAGACAATTTTCCTCCACTGAGTTGCTTTTGTGCCTTTGTCAGAAACCAGTTGGGCGTTTGTGCGGGCCTATTTCTGAATTCCCTATTCTTTCCATCGATCCATCCTTCCGCAATGCCACGTAGGCGTGATTACTGAAGTATATCATGAATCTTAAAATCAGGTAGCCCCAGCTGGGTGCTCAGTGGTTGGAGCACAGGCCAGCTGACTGAAGGGTCTCGGGTCCAATTCCCCTGGCCAGGGGCATGTACCTTGGTTGCAGGCTCGCTCCCCAGCCTCTCTCCCCCCTCCACTCTCTCTGAAAAGCAGTGGAAAAAATGAGGGCAAAAAAACCTTAAAATCAGGTAGACTGACCCTTCCCTTTTTGTTTTTTCAATATCACTTTAGGTAACCAGATTTCTTTGCCTTCCCATGTAAATTTTAGAATAATCTTTTCTATATCTACAAATACTCTTGCTGGGATTTTGATAGGAATTATATTAAGTCTGTATACCATTTTGGGGACAATTGACATTTTCACTAGGTTGTCTCCAAAGCTTCGTGGTATGTCTCTCAATCTGTGTAGACTTCCTTTATTTCCTCAGCATTTTGTAGTTTTTGGCAAACAAATCCTGTACAAGTTTTGAGAAATTTACACCTAAGTGGCTCATTTTTAAAAAATATTATCTTTATTGATTTCAGAGAGAGGAAAGGAGAGGGAGAGAGAGAGAGAGAAAAACATCAATGATGAGAGTCATTGGTCGGCTGCCTCCTGCACGCCCCTGACTGGGGACCGAGCCCGCAACCTGGGCCTGTGCCCTGACCGGGAATTGAACCCCGATCTCCTGGATCCTAGGTCGACATTCAAGCGCTGAGCCACATGGGCTGGGGCAGCTCATATTTTTTGAATGATTATAAATGGCATTGTATTTTTAATTTCACTATTCGTGTGTTCATTGTTAGCATATAGAAACGCAATTGATTTTTGTATGTTTATCTTGTATCTTATGACTTTGCTGAACTCACTTATTAGTCCTAGTTTTTTTGGTAGATTCCTTGGGATTCTCTACATAGACAATCATACCATCTACAAATAGGGGAAGTTTTATTTCTTCCTTTCTGATCTGTTTTGGTTCCTTTCTTGCCTCATTGCTGACAAGAACTTCCTGCACAACGTTGCGTAAGAGTGGCGACGATGAACTTCCTTGCCTTGCTCCTGATCTTAAGGGAAGACATTCAGCCTTCCACCACTAAGCAAATGTGAGCTGTAGGTTCCTAGAGTCACTCTTTATCAAGTCGAGGAAGATCCCCCTCTAGTCTAGTTTTCAGAGAGTTTTAAAAATCATTAATGGGTGTTGAATTTTGTCAAATGCTTTTCTACATTGATTGATATGGTCATGTGATCTTTTTTCTTCCTTTTAGCCTGTTAATATGGTGGATTACATTAATAATTTTCAAATGTTGAGCCAGACTTGCATCCCTAGAATTGAAGCCACATAGTATATAACTCTTTTTACATATTGCTGAATTCCATTTGCTAGTATTTTATTAAGTATTTTTCTTTATATTCATGAGGGATATTGGTATGTAGTTCTCTCTCTGCATTTAATTTTGTACTGCTTTTGTGTGATTTTTGTATCAGGATAAAAATAGCTTCATAAATCAATCAGAAAGTATTCTTTTCTCTTCAACTTTCTGGAAGAGGTTCTATATAGAATTGCTATCAAATCTTTTTTTTCAGTTTTTGGAATTCTCCAGCGAATCTAGACCTGGAGACTGCTTTAATGGGAGTTTTAAAATTTTTTCAGCTCTGCATTGGGCTCTGCATTAGGCCTCTACTGATACCTCCTGGTCTGGGAAGGGTGGGAGTTTCTCTTTATTGCTCCCACGTGGTCTCCACTGACATCATGAGTGTGTCTGTGGGGGATGGCCTTTTCAAGGGTGGATAGTGGTGAAACCTGTGAGTTTTCGCTAGGCCTCTCCTGAGACCATCCCTCACGGATGGGAAGGGACACTCCTGAGTTGGGGGGTAGATCTGGCTCCCCATACAGCCTTGCTGGCCTGGGTAAGGGTGGGGCCCACATTTTTTGTTTGTTTTTGTGGGCTTTGGCTGGAGTACAGTGGTTATTGTCTAAAAGTTTTCCATCTTCCTAGGCTGCTCCTTTCCTGGTCCTTGGCTAGAGAGAATAGCCTTTTGTTGGGGCTTTTATTGTCTGTGCCCACTGGCATTTCAGGGCTGCTGGCTCCTTCAGCTCCAAGTCTGGGCCAGTTAACCAACCACATGTTGTTCCTTGGTCCTGAGGCCCCAGCCAGTCTTCCTTCTCTCTGCCTTTCAGACACTTTTTATGTTTATTTTTATATAACATCCAGGAATTTTTAGTTGTACTTATTGGGAAGTACAAAATAGGGAAAAGTACATCTCTTCCACTTTCTTGGAAGTAGAAGCTCTAACGAGTTTTCTAAATGATTTTTTTCAGCCCTCAGAACATTAAAAATATTGAAAAATTTTAAAGTAGGTATATTCAAGCTTACAGCATTCTTTTAGTTTTAAATACTTTATACCAAATGTTTGTTATAATTTTATAATAATTTGAATGGAAGCAAATTTATCAGAACAAATTTTCCCCAAATCTACTTCTAGAAAAAAAAATTAACCATTAAGAAATACACAAAACATGTCTATAGGGGCCTTATGGCCTTACTGACATGTTTACTTTGCCTCAGGCTACAATATGGCAGGGCATAGTTCTGTTGGATCCTGTTTTTATTTAAAACTTTGATGCTTTGTTCATTATGGACATTTTGTATCAATTTTGATTCTTTTAATTGTATTAACTATTTTCCTTGATGACTGAGTTTTTTGGCACTCCCTTAGGCTTCCCAGACTGAGCTAGGCAATGTTTTTCATTTGGGTAAAGTGATGGGCAGGCTCCAGATCTCCCTCAGTTTATGACTTTACCTCAAAGAGCAAATTAACGCGGACATAGAGAAAGGACAGCTGAGGAGGCAAGCATGAGTCTTCCTGGATATTAAGGTTCTCCTGGGATAGGATGCTCTGTAAATAGGAAGTAAGAACTGCAGAAATGAGGGCCTTTCAGCTGAGCCCCATCAGGGCACAGGTTGTACTGTACTGGACATTCCACTGGGATGGGACCTCTGCTGTCCCACTCCCATCCACCTGCAAGAGAGAAGGTCCCAGAACCCATGTACCACTAGGACATGAAGAGAAGCTTCTGGGGCTTTTGGGGTCTGGTATAATAGTGGCATTTTTCTCATTCAATTCATGTGACATGAGGTAGGTGTTGCTATCATGCCACCTTATAGATGAAGCAGCTTGGGCTGCTTCTTGGGAAGAGAGGATGCTTGCTGCCATCCAATGCTCTGCATGCCATCCTGCCTTACCCTGAGGAATTCCTCCTCTGCCAGCTCTGGGCACACACTCAGGAATTCCTGGAACACCTTTCTGCTGCCTGGGCTGTAGGCTCAACCACCCTCAAGAGCAGCTTGATGTCACCTTATTTCCCTGCCCTGCTTGGACACAATGTCCTTTCTAGCCTTCTCACCCAGCCAGCCTCATGCCCTGGCTATATTTAGGACTTTCCACACTCTACCACCAAAGCATTCAACCCTTTCTCAGGGTCTGAAGAGGGGAAAATCAGAGGTCTTCAGGCACCTGTGATGAGAGAAAGCTTTTCTCTAGGTATTTCTTGTGTCTACTCTCTCCCCTAGGCCTTTCCCACCCTACTCAGGTTTTGGGTGAAATGCCCGGGTTATTAGAACACCACAGCTGGCTAGGGCCAGGCCTGGGAAGAGTCTTGCTAACACCTACTGGCCTCTAGTGGTGAATAGTTATTAGTTATAAGTCAATCTTTCATCAGGTTGCCAATCTTTTCACCCCAAACAACCTTTTTGTTTGTTTTTTTAATTTTTACCCTTCATAAAGCCCATACTTCTACGGTTTTTCCTTCCTTCCAAATAAAACTTTATTAAGTAATGATTACTTTCCTAGTTTTTTAGGAAGTCAAAGATTCATCTAACACTTCTGATCAGCATGAAATAAGCAGTTGCTATGCTAAAAGCACAGAAATTTGATGCATGATTTTCTGTAAAACTCCATGCATGACTTTAAATTGACAGTAGCCTTAGGTCCCTCATGACAATGGAAAAGATTTTAGAGATCATGTTCAGTCCTCTCATTTTTTTTAGACAAGAGAACTTGCTCAGAGCTACTAAGTTAATGATGTAAGGTTATACAATGAAACAAACTTCTTTGGACAAAGATTCATTCTTTTTCCCGTGAGAGCATTTATAACAGGCCAGTAGAGATTTTGGCTATGCCTGACTTCCCAGGCCTGCCGTGCCCTGGGTCAGGTTCCAGGGAACTAAGCTGCGGACCAGTCATATTCTAAGTCCAGACCTGCAGTGTTGCTTTCTCTCCTCCCCAACTGGTGGATTTTTTTCCCCAAACCAAAGGAGGTGTCTTTCTTAATTTGAGGTTTTGGCATTGTGTTCTCTACTGCCAGCTTGCCTTCTGGTCTCTCAATCTGGATTCCCAATCTACCCTGGGTGTCACAGATTTGAGAGAGTTATTTTAATGGGAGAGAAAGGTAGAAACCCCAACTTTCTAAGAGTGACATATGTCTGGGTCCTGAGGGTATCTGTGTAGGGACTCCCCAGTCTCTTCTAACAGGCCCTGCTTCTCAGGTGACGCGGCGCTTCGGGATCCCGGGGCTGAAGAAAACCATGGACTGGTTTGGCTACTATGGAGGCCCCTGCCGGGCCCCGTTGCAGGAGCTGAGCCCTGATGAGGAGGAGGTGCTGCGCTTGGATTTCACCAACAATGGCTGGCTCTGAGGGCAAGGAAAGGACAGGCAGGAACCCATCTCAGCTCGACTTGTACCTGCAGCCAGAGAGGAACATGGGAACAAGAGGGTTCGTGGCTCCCTTTCCTACTTGTCCTTCAGGTGCCTCTCACTAGGTGCCATGCATGCTCATTTCCTTTTCTTACAACCCCATGACTTCTTGAATTTGTATCCTAAACTCTGAGTCTCTAGAGACCTTCAGTCTGGGCACGAGCGAATGCTTACTGTCTCTCTACTGTAGTTTCCTATGCCCCAAGAGACGTGAGCCAGGAGCAAGAGGGGAAGGGTAGAGGCAGCTGGGCACAGGAGGGCTGTGTATCTGAAGGGAGGACTACTTAGACTTGAGGATACAAACCTGATTCTAGCACAAGCAGGGGAAGCCAAGGCTACTCTAAGAATCCCCGTTCTGACTCTTTCTGGGGATGTGATCAGAAAAATGTCACTTGTCTTTGAAAGCCTTCCCCCCCGCCCCCAAGATGCATTCCAGCCACAGTGCCCTTTCCTAAATCCATTTTGATTCATTGCATATTCTTGTCTCTAGCTTTGATCTCAAATTTCAAGTGCACAGAGACAACCCAGAATTGGTAAATAATGACACCTAGTGGATAAATGTTACATTCTAGAGGATTTTTATCAACACAGGTCTGAAACATTAGGAAAGGGGGCTTGGCCTGAGACAGGACCATCCTCTTGCCTATAGGCACTCTGCTTTTATTGTTAAAAATAATTACTTTGTTATTGCAATAAAGTTTAATAAATTAAACTAGTGTGGCTGTGTAGAGGTTGATAGTCCGCTGCTCTGTAGTTCTTAGGTTTCCTGCCCAGATGTTGAGAACCTACCTAGAAGCAATTTAGCTCTCAAGGTCTGCTTTTTCCCTGGCTCTGAGAAAGGCCCTCACAATACTGAGTAAACACAGGCATTAAATTAGTGACAACCTAGGATAAGGCTTATTGAAGTTTTAAATGGGAGAGGTAAGAAGGTTCAACTGATATTTAGAAAAACACTTAGCACATTAATCAGAAAGGCTGCTTTCTCCAACATGTTTAACCTTACTCAGTGATATATGACAAATGGCAGAAAACTTGAGATGAATTTTTTTAAATTACTCTGGTTCACAGAAAGGTAAGCAGGTTTCTTGCTTAGGGCAAAGGCTAGGAGAAAATAGAAAAAGTATCAGTCTTCAACTGAAACTGGGTATCTGGCTGGCACTGAAACTTGGCACTAGAACCTGGACTCTTCTCACAGGCAACTTCTAGAGGATCTGAGCTCAGAGGAGAATCAGGTTCAGGGGTAGGCCAAAAAGTTAGGGCCAGGGAGGCAGGCTAGTGTACTGGCGAAATGCTCAACCCCTGGCCTTACAGAGGCCTGGGTTGAAGTTCTTGGATCTGCCCCTTAGTGTCTACAGGATCTTGGAAAACTACTTAACTGCCCTGAGCCTCATCTGTAGCATGTAGCACCTTTCTCCAGGACTGTCAAGACCAGGTGTGTAAAAGGGTTAGCGTGGCAGGGAAAGTACAGAGAAGGGGAAGCCCAGGCAGGACTGACTTGCCTATGGTAACCTAGCAGGTATGACAGTAACTAGTCTCAGGATCTGGGTATTCTGATGCTCAGGGAGAGGAGAGTATAGGGGAAAGTGCTTTGGAATCAGAAAGATCAGGAAACAAATCCCACCCAGCTCTGCCACTAGTTTGGGCTACTTGAGCCTGTCTGATTTTTTTTAATTGAATTTATTGAGGTGACATTAGTTAAACTGGTTTGATTTTTAAAAATGCTCCCATAGTGGAGAGGTTTTGAGAATCAGATGATATATGTAGTAAAGTGTGCAGCATCAGTTCCAAGCCCCCATCTGTGATTCATTTTTAGAAACAGCAAATGGGTTAATATTCATGAGGACGCAGAGCAAGAAAGTCAAGAAAACTGAGAATAGGCAGTTCTGGTGATTTGTTCATTCCCCATAAACATTTGTTTCTACAGTACGATTCAGAGAATAGATAGAGGCACACGGCTGATTTCCACCACCATCTGCTCTTGAGACCTTCAGTGTGAGGATAAGGGGGTGGGGTGGAGTGGGGTGTGTTTGGGTCGAAGGGTAACTGGAGGCCTCCGTGATGAATTGTGCAGGGATCCTATCAGTCAAGATCTGATCCCCAGGCCCGATGGCCAAGGCTTGTGGTGGAAGAGTTATAGTGAACCAAATGCAAGGAGCCAAATGCTTGTTTAGTTCACCATGGTTCTAGGATGGGCCCAATTCTACCTACACTACTGGTCCCTGGGGAAGGAGCTATGTCAGCCCTAAGAATTCAGTTCACTCCATGGTAGGGCTTGATATGGCCCGGAAAGGTCTGCCCTTTGCTCTGAAGTAAGTAATAAATACAAGTTATGACTGTTTACATCAGTTCCTTTCTTCACTATCCCATAAAGGGATCCTGTCCCATGTATAATGAAGGAGAGAGGCACAAATGGGGAGTATCTGCTAGAACTCAGGTAAGGAAGACAGCTTGTAAAGTCAGGGAAGGGGAAATAGCACTTTTACCTAATCCTTTACACAGGGAATATATTTGGATCATGGACCCTAAATATAAGCAGAATAAAGGAGGGATTCTGTATCACTTGGCAGAAAGGAAGTAAAAGGCAGCAACAGGTCTGCCCTGGGTAACCCAGGGTGGCAGGGACAGAGTACCAACAATGAGACAAGGGAGAGACATAACCGCTAACCACTGCTGCAGGACCTGGGGCCAGAGTCCTCAGAACTTCTCTGTGGTTGCATCCCTGACTGGCAGGTGATGAGACACAGCACAAGGCTTCTGCTCCAAGGTCATCTCTCCTCCTCTCACCTCTGGTTCATCTGTTCACCTCGAGTGAATAATGGGGCTTCTGCTCTACTCAATACTTGTCAGCTGGTGCACAATGCCCCATCAGGCGGTGAGATTCCTGGCTGACTTGGAGGCGCTCTGGGCCCGCTGAACGACTGCAGAACACTTCTCACGACGCAGCAGCTTGTTGTTCTCAAAAAGACCTTCATTGCGGGGTATTCCATGGGACCCATCAGGGAATGTCAGCAGGCCTTGGAGGGGGACAGAAGAAATATGGGAGTGGCAACGAGATTGATGACTCAGAGATCAGCTTGACAGGTAGAGGTCAAGGAAGAGAAAACCTCGAAGCCCTTCTCAGGAGTACTCTGTCCATAAGTTCAATGAACAGACAGGCATTAGGGCACCATCACTATGGACTGCTGGGCATCCACAGAAGGATCAAAGCTAAGAAGGTGTACTTCCACCCATATTATGCTCACCTACTCTCCCATCCTGCTGGGCTGCAACTTACCAAAACCATCTACTCTGCCATTTTTAAATTCCCCCTCAAAGGTCATGTTGTCGTATCGAATGAAGACTCCAACGCCATTAAACTTGCCCTGGGCAAACTCCCCCTCATACCTGCAGAAACACAAGATGTTAGCCTTTAGAGGGGTAGTGAGCTGTCCAGGTTAATTGAGTCAAGCAGCTACTAATATGTGCCATTTATTAATTCCATTCATCTCAGAGGTCCACCTACCCCACTCCCAAGCAGCAGAGAAGGGTCAGAGAGTATGTATGATGTGAGGCCCTAATCTCAAGGAAATAACAGAACAATGGTGGGTGGAAGGTCGCTCACTTCAAATTTTAGATCTATTTATAAAATAACCAATAAAAAACGAATGCTTACTCCTTTCATGTTTTCAGAGGGCCTGGGACAAGCCCTGGTTTGACCAGATATTTATCACTATCATTTTTAGATCAGAGTCTCCCTAGTTTAAGGCTGAGAAAAGAATGACCCACTACCCACCTTGAGCCATCTGAGAAGGTCAGTACCCCAAAGCCACTGAAGAGCCCATTCTCAAAATGACCCAGGTAGATGCCACCATCTGCAAACATCAGTTGACCAAAACCATGTCTGCGGCCTGAGCAAAGAGAAGGACAGGTGTCAGGTTGGGATGGGGCAGCTTCTGGGTCCCCTCTCACTGTCTAACATCCCTTGCCTTCCATCACTCCACCTACAAACAAAAGCAGAGAAGCAGTGACATTACCAGGGCAGAGAACTAATACCCAGAGTAATAACCTGACTCCTGTGACCTTCCCATCTTATGTCACAACCATCAGATTTGGAGCAGGTCTCTCTAAATATGAAAGATAAGAGAGCACTTAAAGCCCAGCCGGGCATGGCTAGCAGTTGAGCACCAACCTAGGATCTAGGAGATTGTGGTTCCGTTCCTGATCAGGGCATATACCCAGGTTGCGGGCTCAATCCCCAGTCAGTGTGCAGGAGGCAGCCAATCAATTGACGACTCTCTCATCAATGATGTTTCAATCTCTCTCTTTCCCTCTCCCTTCCTTTCTGAAATCAATAAAGATATATTTTAAAAAATTTTTAAAAAAAAGAGAGAGAGTACTTAAAAACAGCCCATAGTGCCTTACTATGTTCCAGGCACTCTCCTAAGCACTTTGTATTTATCATCTTATTTAATCCTCATGACAACCTTATGAAGTAGGCACAGTACTATTATTATTCCCATTTAAAAGATGTGGAAACCAAGGCAAAAAGAAGCTAAATAACTTACTCAAGATCCCAGAACAATTAAGTGGTAGAATGAGAATGCAAACACAACAGGCAGCCTGACCTGACAGCCCTCAACACTTAACTACATTGCCACTCTGAGAAAAACAAAAGTCTACCGCTTAGCATCATGAAGCTACTGTGCAAACTTATCAGCCAGACTGGCAACACTGGCTTGAGCTCTGTTACATCAGCAGGGCTGAGCTCATCCACTGCACCGACCAGAAAGCAGAGCAAGATGCAGGAGGAGCAGTTATGTTCTTCAAACAGAGTAGAGGTAGTTCTATTCGTGGACAGAGGCTCCCCAGCAGAGCCTCAGGAAGTCTCTCCTCTAAAGGTCATATTAAAGGGGACAGGCAGGCATTTGGGAGGCAGGAGAAAAGGCTGGAGATGTACAGAAGCAAAATCACATCCCATCTGCATAATTTCTCCTCTCAAGGCTCAAGAATTCATCAGCTGCAGGATCTACCGTGAAAAGAATGAGGCCCATGCCTGGAAACTGTAAAATGTTCTTCACTGGTACAACTGTCTCCTTGGGGTAGTTCCTGGCTTGCTAGGACTGGACCCATGGGACTTTTAAAGTGGCCAGACTATTTCCAAACTGAACATCATTAAACTAATTCCTGTATAGTCTCAGGCTCTGAAGAATTTCACCATTCCTAAGAATAGATACTTCCAAATGTAATGAACTGTCACAGGAAACTCAAGGCAATGAATGTCACTTGCTCTTGTGTGTCTGCCCTAATTTCCTTAAATTCTTGATTCACTGGAATCGAGTCCTTGCAATAAATTCTTTATTTTCTGACTTATGGGCACTAAAAATAATTCATTTTACTCTGCTGGGTACATTACTGTTTAGAAAAGCAATTTCCAAATAACATCACTAAAAGATAAAAGGGTTAAAACACAATTTAGAAGTAGAAAAATTTAACTTACTTCTGGAGGTTGAATTAACAGTATTTTTAAATTCCTTTATTTATAATTCTAAAATTGAATAAAGGAAAGGCACTATCATATTAAATCTTGCAGTTAGACCTGAAGATGCAAAAAGTTGGCTTATTTATCCTGAGGTATTGTCCTTCAGCCAAATGTTCATCACTGGATACCCTCAGGGGTCCTCTCACCCTCCTTCCACTCGCCACGATATTCCTCCCCACTGGAGTAGGTGAAGGAAGCTTTTGTCAGGGTCATGGTGGCAGCTTACAGAAGGATGAAAACTGCAGGACACAAGCAGAGGAGAACCAGTCACAGGATGGCTGGAGGAAAGGCCTGCAAAGCAACTCTGTAGATACATCCTAAAGGCTACCAGCTCGGTGAATGTATATTACCTTGAATACATTTAACAGAACTACCCACCTCTCCAACCATCACCATCACCACCTTTGCCCAAGCAGTCTTATCTTCCTACTTGTCTTTCAAGTTTTCAGCCAGTTCCAACTTTCTATTACCTGAGATGGAAATTTAGGATTAATCTACAAATATTTGCTTGATACCTACTACATACTTAGTCAAAGTGTAAAATACAGCATCTCTCTTCAATGAGTTTATAATCTAGTTGATAAGACTAACAATCAAAACACTGAATAATATGAGAAATAATTAAGTGCCAAATTGGATGGCAGAGATTAACAAAGACAAGGAGCGGGCAGAATTTAAAACGAGCAGTGAAGAAGGCAAAGGGCAACTGCAGACTGAGAAGACGTGGAGAATGAAAGCACAAAGAGCAACATGAACACAAGATGTTCAGTAGGAAAATAAGAAGCCAGGTCTTACTTGAGTTGAGGTATATTTAGGGAGAATAGGAAATAAATTTGTCTAAGTACACTCACCTAAACCTTAAATTTGGAAAAAAAAGCACACCTTCTCAGGTTTAATCCAAACGCCTTCATTTTATAGACAGAGAAAGAAAAGCCCAGAGAGTTAAAAGCTAGTCAGTGACCAAGCTGGAACTAGTACCCAGGCCTCCCCTGACTCTGCTAGCCCTTTTTCAAAATCATTACCATGCGCTCTGCTTTTAGGGTCAGGTGAGCGTAAGGAGACGTTTGACAGATAGGCAAAAGAGTTTATAGCTGATAAGGTGGGTAAAGAAAAAGCTTCAGGGGGTGGGAGAGTTGAACAGGGATGTAATATGATGAAAGCAAAGTTTAAGGAAAATGAAATTGGCAGCAGTAAGCAGAATGGGTTGGAGCAGCAAAAACCTACAGCCAGAGAGGCTGACAAGTCAGGAGTTGTGATAATTCAGGAGCTTGTGAAAATGAGCAGAAATTTTTCTCCCTCCATCCATGCCCTTGCAATGTGTCATGGCAGATCCTCCCATTAGGAGGACCTGTGTTTACTCCTCCACCCACTGGACACGGGAGGGTTAGATAACTAATGGAACATCAGCAAAGGTGACGTAACAGAGGTTGAAGAGCACTTGTACACTGGGTTTGCCCTCTTGCTGCACTTGGAACTGTTCTGTCCCCATGTGAATAAGCCCAGGCTAGTCTGCTGGATGATGAGAGGCCACATGGAGCAGTGTCCCAGCTGACCACTGATGCCTTGGTGAGCTCAGACAAGGCCAGAGAGCTGTTCTTCTGAGCCCAGCCCCAAATTACTAGCCCACAGAATCACAGACTAAAGAAATGGTGGTTGTTTTAAGCCACTATGTTTTGGGGTGCTGCATTACTCAGCAAAAGCTAAACTAATATACCCAGACATGAGATCATAAGGCCCGAGGTAGGGGAATAACAGGGTAATGGGAGCAGGAGGAATAACTATGACAGATATGTCATAGGAAAAAGCCAACACCACCATCACCCAATAACAACTGAAGACTGGCTAGGTATGACTTCACATGAGTGGTAAAAGAATGTTTATATTCAAAGATATACTATAAAAAAGGGATTTAAGATACCCCCAAAATCATTAACTATAAACAGAGATACACAGATTCACTTGACATATTTTTTAAAATGCAATCCCTATTTCCACTTTAAATCCCTAAGTCTTTTTGACTCACCCCTTCATTTTTTCCAGAATGAAGTAATACGATGTTTTCTCAAGTGACTGTGACAATGCATAGTCCTAGGCCCACACCCAGATCTACTGAATCAGGTTCTGTACAGTTAGACCTGGGAATCTGCAGTGTTAACAAGTACATCATTAGATTCTTACACACCTGAAAGTAGGTGGACTACTACTCCAACAAATGGAAAGAGTGTGTGTGAAGAGCTCTCTGATCTATAAACCACTGTTGAAAGGCCCTGCTATTAATAATTAACCTAGAGTCTGACCCTCAGGCACTTGACTAAGTTCCAACAGGACAAGTGCACCTCTTATTCAGAGCACTGAGGCCAGACCTGGAGGATAATTTTTTAAAAACCTCTATGGGCCTGATGCCAACAGCTAGCTTCCTTTTTAAATCCCTGCGGGCCTGGTGCCAACTGCCAGCATCCTTTCCTTCAAGTCGCAGAGAAGCCCAAATCGCATACAATGGTAAACACTGTAATGGTGTGTCCATCATGGAAAATCAAGATGGGGTTACAAAGAGTGGGTTCCATAGTACCAGAGGGCTCTGGCATATTTTATACAAAAATGATGCTTTAAATGTTCAACTAAAATAAGATGTACATTGTTTTCTCCAAATGGTGGTGGGGGACAGTGCTGAGTTATTTATAGTCCACGTCAGCCAACACAACCCTTTAGAACCACCTGAGGTAGCTCCAGAGAAGCTACTTGAAATACCTTCATAACAGCAATTAACATTTACTGACTCCTTAATATGTGTCATAATTGTTTTTAAAACACTTTACCTAATTTTATCTCACAACTTTATGAGGTGGGCATTATTATTATTATTTCCACTTTACAGATAAGGAAACTGAGGTGGGGAGAGGGTAAGTTAACTAAAGTCACCCAGCTAACATGTGCAAGTTAGAATCAGAACCCTGACAGTTGGCTCTAGGGTCCACATTCTTAAACACTGTCCTATCCTATCCTATCCTATCCTATCCTATCCTATCCTATCCTATCCTATCCTATCCTATCCTATCCTATCCTATCCATCTCCCAGTATAATATAGTGGTGTTGTGGACCCTTATAGCATAAGGACTTGGGTTCAGAGCCTGGTTCACTGTGTAGCCTTGAGTAACTTATTTAAGTGTCTCTGAACCTCAGTCTCCTCCTCTATAAAGTAGAGATAACATGCCTACTTCACAGAGTTGGCATGTGGATTAAATAAAATAACATACAGGAAAGTACCCAGGACACTGTGTAGCCCTGTCTTTTCAATGTTCTCCTCCTTCAAAGAGACACCTATACTCACACACTTGCTATAATGGAAATTTCTCTAAAGTCTCAGTATAAAAATGCTACCAACATAATTTGAATAGCATTTTGGAAAAAAAGTCAGCAATTTTAATTAATGAGATAAATACTATGTAGAGGAAATGCAAACTACAGTTGCCACCCATCTGTTCTTTATCAATACCCTATGGGATATTTTAATTTTGGCCTATGTCAAAATAATTTTTGATACAGATGCCGCATGCCCAGAATGGTCTGATGTGAAATCAGCCTGGCCTGAAGAGAGCAGGGCCCAGTCACATCTTCAAGGTCTGGCTCTGTCTGAGAGCTCTAGTTTCATCCCAGCTATGAGGATAGATGAGTTCTGAGACCCCCTGTGGTCTCACCCAAACACGGAGGAACATTCATTTCTACCCCCATAATGATGGCCAGCTTTGTGGAAGTGCTTCTAGAGATGTTTGGGAATCAATCTCACAGGTTCATCAATCAGGGACTTCCTCATTTTTCTAGTTACTCAGAAACTCCATGTCCAGGGTCTTTCATGTAATAGAAGGCAGCTGAAAAAAAAGGATCATTTTCTTCTTGTCTTAAAGCCCCTCAAACCTCTGGGGCTATTTTCTCAGAGAGGTGATTCCATCTCTGTCCCATCAATGTTCCACAAGGTAAGTATCCAATTTCAGGCGCACAATCCTCTTATCGTCAGCCCAGTATCAGTGTGTGCCTGGGGTAAAGGTCAACATGATTCCGTCGCAAATGCAACATTAATGAGAGGAAGAGAAACAGTTTTCCATCAAAACTGCCAGGGAAAACTCTTTCCAGTCTGGATAGGCGTTGTGATAGCTAGAGGTCATCTTCAGCAATTCCCAGAACAAATTAAGTCAGAGTACTAAAAATCAGCTTATGATACAAATCTGAACTATCTCATTCCTTCAAAACAAGTCAGAATCTGAAAGGCTGTATTTTCTACTAAATCTTACGAGTAAACAACTATTCCAAAATATAAACACAAAAGCATTATTTATACAGAAGATACGGGCGTTGCCTTTAAATGTTAGGCAGCAGTTAACTTGTCTTCACTCAAAACTTTGGAAGGAGTTATTGCAGTGTGATTTGAGGAGTCAGGCTGACTACACAGGGGCTCAGGGGGAGTAGCCTCTTGTTTACTCTTTCTCAAGGCCATGTGAAACTCCCAAATAGTGGAATCCCACCTTGTTTCAGAGGGACCAATAGGAGGTCTCTGAAAGAAAGGGAACATCATCTTTCAACGTAACCCTGCCACCATCCTCTCCCATTGTTTTCAAAAGTACATACTGTACTAAAAATTTCCATTCCTTTTTTTATCTAGAGAGATATAGCAAACTCCCTTCAATAACTGCTTGTCGAAATAAAGTCCATTCCCAAGAACACAATCAGAAGTGCTAATTAAAGGGAACACACCATGGTTAAACACATTTGACTAGAAACTTCTACCTATGTCCAAATAATTAATATTGTCACTGCCTGGGACAGTGTTAGGATTTTCATTTATGATTTCTGTAATTAGGCATGCTAAATAATACTCAGATGCATGGCTGCTAATCCAGAAAAAAAATTTCACCAATTACCATGGTCACTGAGACAAATCTAGTTTAATAAAGTATAGTCAGTGCTAATGAGACTGAAAAACCAATACTTTAAAAAGGATGCAAATCAGTATTTGTACTAGTTATTCAAAAAATCTTTTTACAGAAAATAGATGGCCTATGACTTTAGGCTTTGGCTATACATATAGAATCTAATAACAAAGTCAAGATCATTCATGCTTCTTCTAAACAGATACCTACCCTTTCTCGTCTTGTTGGATGGATTGCAAAGAATCAATCCAAACATTTATCTAAAAGGAAATGACTCTTTTGTCCCTGTAAACTAATACACTATTAGTCTGCACAACAGACTATATCCCTGCTGTCTTTCTTTTCTCCTGACCTAGACATTTCCACATAGAAGTTGAAGAAAGGAATAACTTTTGTCTCCATTCCATTTGTCTTTTTTTAATTTTAGAAACCAAACTTGTTTAAAAAAAATATTTATGCATTCATAGTAACCTGTGTCCAAATTCAGAGGATTAAAAAAACAACAACAAAAAACCTAACATAAAGAGGAATAGATTTTCAGTTTAAGAATATTGTTTGGAGCCTGGCCGGGTAGCTCAGTTGGTTAGAGCTCATCCCAAAAGGCCAAGATTGCAGGTTCGATCCTGATCTGGGCACATATAAAAATCAACAATGAATACATAAATAAGAGGAACAAAGTGATATTTCTCTGTCTTTAAATTTTTTTTTTTTTATTAAAAAGAATATTGTTTGGAGGCAGCAATCCTAACTACCCACATATACCTTTAACACTGTCCCCTTCCCAAGCTACCCTCCCCAAAGTATGACAGTCTTGTCAAAGTTTCTTCAGTTATCAAGAAAGCAGTTCTTAGGCTTTTACAATCCTAGAGAAGAAAACAAAGGCTTTGATGAACAAAGAAGAAACCTAGAACAAAAAGTCAAAGTTCTTTTTTAAAGTGTTTTAAAATGAACTTGAAATAACTTTTAGTTATAAGTCAAGTCTCTTTTCCTGTAAGTCTCCCTTCCACTAGAGAAGTAAACAAATGTATTGCTAATAGATAAAGGTCTTATTTAGGAAGACTGTGGGATGGTTAGAATGAAGAACCTGAGAAGAAAATCCTGATAACAAAAAAGGTAAAAAATACAAATACAAATAAAAAGACGACTTAGGCATCATGGGGGCTGCCAGGAGAGTATTCTATTTCATGGTTAAGGAAAATGCCCGGTCCGGGTGCTAATACAGCCGGGTTCCTCCTGCTGATCCCTAAGCAGTTTGGACACGCTGGACTGCAGGGATGCTACCTACCATCAACCAACTGAGGCATCCCATTGCTCCAAACCTCGACCTGCGGGACGTCTCTCCATCACCTTGCGGGAGAGGCGGGCCCAGAGCAAACAAAGCCCTCGGTGGCAAAAGGCAACACTTCCCGGTCGACCTCCCCTTTCCTTCAGCCCCCCGCCACTGCCTTCCAGAACCGCCCCTGCCCTCCACCCCGGGTCTGCTCTCCCGCCCGGGCGGAACTCTGCTCGCCCAGGTCTGCCGTCCCCACCCACCCCGCTGGCTAACCCGGCTGCCGTGGGCTCTCCCAGGCCTCGGCCCCCGGCGGTGGCGACTTAGAGGCCCGAGTATGGGACCCCGGGGGAGCCGCCCTCCGGTCAGCGCGTGGGGCAAGGAACCTCGCTCTCCAACCCCAGTCATGTCGGGCTGGGCTCCTCAGTCCCTTCCTCACCGGCCACACCCTCCCGGCGCCTTCTCCTCCGCGCTGCCAGCCAACCTGGGCTCCGCCTTTTGGGATGACCGTCACGCCCCGGCGTGGGGTTCCAGCGGCCCGAACGTTCCCTCCGCTCGGTCGGGCTCGCTCCTGCCACCAGCTTCTCCGCCACCTCCACCGGCGCCTGCCCCTCTAGACGCCGCCATGCCCGGCGGCCGCACTGGGCACAATTCCCGCTGCCTATTGGCTGTTACCTAGGCAACCGGGAGCAACGCCACTCCCCATTGGCTCAGCCCGGGCTCGGCGCCATCTTTGTGAGGGGGCTAAGTGCCTCGGGAGTCCCGGGCCAAATTTCCAAAAGATGGATGGGGCTGAGCTCCGGGCTCCACCTTGGCAACCCTGACCCAACGAGAACTCAGGTCTCGCCTACCCCAAGGCTTGGCTGAAATGTGAACCCCAAACCAAACCAAACGAAACCTGCGCCAGACGCAGCGGTGACCACCAACTCGAGTGGCTCCAATCTTGCTCCGACCTCCACAGGTAAACGGCCCCGCCTGAGTGGAAGGACGGAACCTAAACGCGGCTTTTGAAGTGCAGCTTTGTCAATTGTTCGGCGCTGGAGCCGGCAAACCGTAGTTTAATTAATGCAACCCTGCGGCAGCACTGGGATGTCAAGACGCTTTTGCATTCATTGGAGGTATTTGTGTTGTCGTGGTCATTACCCAGATCCTTTGTGTTTAAAATGTGCCAAGACTGAAGCAAATCCTCCCCCAAACCGCGCACACCAACCAGTTCATCTGTATGTTTATTTCCTGAAGAACCGGAATGCAGCCTGATGCTAGGGTTCCGCCGGGCTAGGAAAGACATGGGCACTGCTCTCAGAGGACTTACTGCCTAAGTGTGGAGAAGAAAAGATTCATGCACGTAGAAAAAATCAAGACTATACTTAATTATTAAAAGATGGCAAACTCATGAGAGTAAACAAATTGCCTCTCTGAACTGGGATTTTTCCTCATCTGCAGGATAGAAAATTATAATAATAATGATGATGGCTCCTTTCCCCAGCTGCCAGTAAGGCGCTGGGTTCTTCCGAGGAAGCTAAGGCTGCGCTGGCGGGAGGCCCTCGCTTGGCCAGGCGACTGGCACCGCTCGCGGCAGCGCTCGCCCACCCCTCGCCCACACCGTGGCCTCCCTCTCGCAGCTCGCGGGTGTCTATCTGCTCGGTCCTTATCTTGCAAGACGAGGAGGTGAAGGCGACGGAGGATAAGATCAGTGCCCTCATTAAAGTAGCTGGTGTAAATACTGAACCTTTCTGGCCAGGCTTGTTTGCAAAGGCTCTGGCAATGTCAACATTGGGAGTTTTGTCTGCAATGTGGGGGCTGGTGGACCTGCCCCAGCAGCTAGTGCTGCACCAGCAGGAGGTCCTGCCCCCTCCACCACCGCTGCCCCAGCTGAGGAAAAGAAAGTGGAAGCAAAGAAAAGAATCTGAGGAGTCTGATGATGACATGGGCTTTGGTCTTTTTGATTAAGCCTTTTGTAACACATTCAATAAAAGCCTGATCTCTGTTAAAAAAAAAAAAAAAGGATGATGATAATGATAAAGCCTGCCCAGGACTTTTTTGAGAATACAATGTTAAAAGCTCAGTACTGTGTCTGAGACATTGTCAATGCTCTATAAACGGTAGTTTTAAATTGTTTTAAAAGACTTGGATTCTGTGTTTAGATCCCATCTCTGCCATCAACTGTGTGTGGCTTCAAGCAAGTTATTAAGCTCTCTAGATTGTAAAATGAGATTGAACTATCAGACCTATGAGATTCAATCCAGCTCTAACACTCAATGTTAAACATGCCAAACTGTGTGGTAATGACTATAGATATAATTACAGTGGTTGAGAGAATAGAGTGTCAAGAAAATAGATCTTACATTGGAGAATGTGTGTTAGGAAACATGAAGAAATAAGATGAAATAGATTGTGGTCAAATTATGGAGAGACCTGAAAAATTAGGGAGAAGATATGGTTTGCAAAATGTAGTTTCTTGAATAGGCAAATCCATAGACACAGAAAGTAGAATAGAGGTTACCAGGTGCTAGAGGAAGAGGGAGTTATTGGTTAATGGGTAGAGTTTTTGTTGGGATGATGAAGAAGTTTTGGGTAGAGATAGTGATGATGGTTACACAACATTGTGAATGTATTTAATGTTGCTTAACTATACACTTATGAATGTTTAAAATTATAAATATTATGTATATTTTACCACAATAAAAAAATGTAGTTTCTTGGTCAGAACCGTGACGCAATGAAACGGGTGTTTTAATAAAATTAATCTGGTAGTGATACCCAGAGATGATCAGAGAGAAATTGGAAGCAGAAAAACAAACTCAGAAGCCATTGTAATGATGTATCTAAGACATACTGGAATGTGGCTTCGGTGAAGATGGATAGAAAGGGTGTAAATATAAGAAACATTTCATAAAGGTATTTGATAAGAAGCAATGTAGTGTTAAAAGCAGGGAGCTAGTCAGCCTGGATTTGGATCCAGCTCTACCACTTACCAGCTTCATGATCACAGGCAAGTTACTTTACTCAGCTTCCAACATCATAGGGGCTGTAATGCTGGTTACATGACTCAAACCATGTAATGCACTTAAAATAATGCCTGGCACTTGCTTAGCATTTGGTAATAGGGAATGTATTGACACTCTTTTCAGTAAAAGGAAAGTCAAGTTCTAAGATGTAGATACAGAAACAAATTCTGAGGAGTTTCCATAGAGAAAACTCTTAATTCAAGGGAGAACTCTAGATCTTGGAGCTTTCCTTGACCACAACTTGAGGCTTAGGAGCTAAATAAGATGAACAATACAGATCATCTCTGTGACTATGGCCCCCAGGACACAAGAGGCAAGTATTACTTAATTGATGTTTGAGTAGGAAAGGGAATCACATGTCTTGTAACTGAAAGCTGTGATTGAACCATCTGTACAGACCTTTGCTAGAATGGTTGATTTGACAAAATAAAAGTTTAAGACATCTCCATACATATACTTAAATAATTCAGCACTCCTAGTCAGCTGTGGCAATAATTTGATTCAAAAAAGAATTATCGAACGAACTTACAAATAGTCTGGAGGCTTTGGCTGGAAATAAATGACAAAGATTTATTCAAGGGTCTTAGGGTTTGCAAACCAAAAACACAACCAGGCAAGAACCCAGAAGTGTTCCAAAGAAGAAAGAAAAGTTAAGAGTGCTTATAGTGAAAAGTACATCTTCAGAATTATCAGTTCTGCATTCTTAGCCTTAGGATTGGTCCAAGGTAGTTATCAGTTAGATGTCAGGAGATCTGAATGATGGATGCCAGGTGGTCTAGAAGATAGGCACCAGGAGTTTGGGTCACATCTGTGGTCTGGATAATAGATGTCAGGTCTATGTCAGTAGTCTGGATACATGAGTCCTTCAGGCATTATATGGAG